>NW_025544774.1:1831404-1909408 GCF_000003525.1 Blastomyces dermatitidis ER-3
GAATCACCAGAGATATTATTATTAAAAGATTTGATGTTTGAAAAAGAATAAAGCTCATCTGTCATATTCAGGCTTGTACATGTATTCAAATATCAAGATCTAGAGAATGGTTTTTCAGTGACTGTGAAAGAGAAATAGAACTCAATCTTCATAATTACTGCATTTATCACTGATTGAGAACTTATTAAGTTATTCTTCTTCTCTTTCTTCTTATTATCATTCTTCTTGTTCATCTTCTTTTTCTTTTTATCAGAGTGTAAGATGAAATATCTGTTAATAGTATATTCATATCTTCTACAGTGAGTGCACTTTCATACAGTTAGACTGGCCGCCGGGACTATAAATTTCACGTTTGATCTCATTTGGTCTGGTCCCATACATTTCTTGGCGTGAATCCCGCTGGGACTGGCTATCAAAAAAACATGTAAAGTGACTATATATCAGATCTTAAAATGGAACCATGACTTGAAAAAAATGAGAAAGTGATCTCATTTGATTCCATTTAGTTCTATTCTTGGCATAAAGTTACTATTTTTAGACATTTTAAGGTTTTTTTTAGACTATTTTTAATTTTTTAAAAAGTAACGCTTTTTGGTAACACTCAAATGAGATTTAAAGTCATTTAAAGCAATAAAAATAATTTAAATTGAGAAGTGGAAATCATGATCTCATTTGAAAAATGTGACAAGAGTAGACAGTAAGTTCTACTGAGACAGTATGAAACTACTATCTAATGTTAAAACTGTGTAATGGGATCAGTTGAATTGATAATGAGACTATCAAAAAATCTAGTCCTGGTTCTAGACACAGTCACACGGTCAGTCTATATACAGTTGTGCTTTTGTTCTCATCTTTGTCCTTATTCTTATTCTTTTTCACAGTCACAGAATCAGTCTGAGACTGCTTTTTCTATTCAGTAGTAATCTTCTTGAATGTATGATTGATCAGTTGCTTCATCAAATTATTGATATTAATATTGATAATGAGTTCTTGATCAGTGAAGAAAAACTCATTTAAATATATCTTGATAAACAGTCTTTGATAATCTTGTAAATTGTTGAGAAAAAGATCATGATATACATCTTCAGTGCTCTGACAGAGCTTCTTATAACAGATAATAAGATAGCAGAAATATCTCTGAAAAGTAAGATAATCATTATTCTTGACTTATAATTTTGTCAATTTCTTAAAGATATTAACTTGTTCTTCAGTCAGTGATATTATATATTTCATATTGATCTTGTCTCACAGAGCTGCAGTATTGTCAGCTTCTAAGATTTCAATAGTGATTTGAATGTTTTCAACAAGAATTCACAGTATATATTTATATAGAGACTTGAAATGAATCTTTCACTTCTCAGAATTAATATAACATGTAAAAGAGAATTCTTATTAAGTTCTCAATAGAATATCAGTTTCATCAATAACTTCTGTATCAGTCAACATATCAATATATCAGGCTTTATAATTAGAGTCATCAAATGTGATCACTGATTTAATATCTAGTATATATTTGACTTTCTTCTGATATTTTCACAACTCATCTCTTATAGTATCTCTTTGTACAGAGACAGATGTAGTGAGATGTTAAGTAATTTCAGTCACAGTTATTTAATTCTGTAGTATTATCTGTATAAGATTCATAAGATTGTCTGCAGTGCAATAGATAAATTGATTCAAATCATCATTAAAAGTTAGCATTTTAGAGATGAGAAATGATGAAGAATTTAATGAGTTGAAATGAACAGATTCTGTAGATAAATATTAACTCTGCTTTTCTTTGTTCTGAAGTGTCTCTATTATCTTATTATTAAATTTCATACTCTGATGAAAACTGATCTCAGTCTCATCTTGTAAGTCAGAAGCCTTCTTATAATGAGTGATCATTCTATCAATAAGTTATCTAGTGAAGTGTGTGACTCTGAGTCTTGAGCTAAACTCTGAAGTAATAGATATATCACTTATATCAAGATGACTCTGCTTCTTCTAGATATGTAAAAAAAAAAAGTGATATTCTTCACAATGAAGAACACACTTTTTTAAAAATATAAAGTATATGAATCTGCTGATCAGCAGATTCAGAGAAAATGAAATATCTCTAATAAAGAGTGAGAGTCTTTTTAAAAAAGATAAACTACTCTTATCAAAAATATTAATACAATATTCTAAAAAGAAAAACATGTTATTCAGACTATAATCTGTAGAATAGTTGAAGATTATATTAATAGATCTATCTACAAGAACATAATATAGTGATGGGTCACGTGATCTAGTGGGATCGCTAACCGCAACGGCCGTAACAGCTAATAGCAATCTGTTCAGAAAGCAGAAAACTTGACCTCACTAAATACGGAACTTGTAGAATAGTTAAAGGTTGTATTAATAGATCTATCTACAAAGAGCATAATATAGTGGTGAGTCACGTGATCTAGTGGGATTGCTAACTGCAACGGCTGTAACAGTCAACACTTTCTCTCAAGATAATAAGAATCACATATAAAAACACTTAATTCATCAAGATAGTCTGTCAAAACTAAATACAAATGTAAAATTAAGTATTCCCAGCTTTTTCATCTGTAAGATCTAGTAAAATCATGAATTATATAAATATCACAGTATTCAGAGATTTAGTAAGTTCATTTATTATTATCTGAGAGATAAGAATATATTTTAAATCAATGATTCTCTGATTCAACTGTTAATATGAAAAATGAAAACATGTATCAATATACTTACTTCAGACTATAATAACTGCTATTTTTGTAAGATCTATGATATTCTTATTATCAGTAAAAATCTGTATCAGAGATGTAATAATAAAGTCAAGCTTAATTATAAAATTTCAGATTCATATTACTTCACAGATTACCTTACTAGAAGTTATATATTCAGTCTCATTAAAACTCAGAGATACATAAGATTGCTTCACTAAATATCATGAAATCAGACTATTTATAAGCTTAAAAATGTAGCTGAATATTAAATTTCTATCATTATTTAAGAGTTCTACTCAATCAGAATTCAAGTAGCTGAAGAGTAAGTAAAAATTATCAGAGAAATCAGAGAGAATAGAAGAATCAGTAGAAATAAATCTCTTATATAAACTGTATCTATAGAAAATGCTTAAATTTATTATCTCTTTTAAATAATATATAATATATAACAGAGTCTTTTAACATTGAGATATTGAATTAATATTCTGTTAAGTAAGTAGTAAGACAGTGTAAGTAATATCAGAATATGTTTTAACTGTAAAATATTATAAGTAGCTTATATTATATTAATATTACTGAATTATGAAATCAGTCTCTTTATCAGATATTGAGAAATTATTAATACAGAATTCATTCTTCATCAGTGTCTTGATAATAACTGTATTATCAAGATAGAAATCTTTAATAAGACATTTAATATATTGATAATATATTAAATCAATTTCTTTGTCAGAATAATTGACTTTTATACTTTTATACTTAGTTAATTAATATAGATTCTTGACTTTTAATTTCTCACTGAGTATACTCACTAGTTAATCAGCATTCTCAGAAACTTCAGATATAATATTAAGATTATTAATATAGATTATTATATACAGATAATATCTGAATATATAATATCAGAGTACTGAGCCCCGGTGGCTGAATGGTTAATGCGGCCACCCGGTAGCGCCTTGGCGTGGGAAACCAGGGCGTGTGGGTTTGAAACCCGCAGGGGATACATTAAATCCGGAACCCAAGCACCTCAGGTTTCTAATAAATACAGAGGTGTACAAATCGCTTCAATAAAAAAAAAATAAAATTGCTCTATGTTCCTGGGCTGGGAAGTTATTATCGCATGTATTTAATTGTCACTTCTTTGTATTTCCTATGTTCTTGTTATCTTGACGTGGTCTCAACACCTGTATTTCCTCCTGTATAACCAACACTTGACCTGTATTTAACATCACGCAAGGACTCATCATAAGCTCCGCTTGCATATGAGTATAATGGAAGAATAATAATAATAATAATAATCAGAGTACTGAATTATAGATATTATATAAAAGGTGTAAAACTTGCTTAATTAAAAAGATTACTAGCTTATGAGAAGTTATATAGTGAAAGAATTAGTAAGCCAGATCACATGACCTGACACTCTCACTCATCAGAGTAACTATACACAATGCTATATATATAAAATTCACCTTCAAATCAAGTACAGGTATAAAAAATGACTGGAAAATGTGTAGTAATGAAAAATCAGTTATGAGATACATCATTTTTTATTTCTCTATCTCTTTATCTTCATATTCTCTTTTCAATATATATATTTCAACATTTTAAGTGATTTAGTAAGCTCATCTGCTGCATTCTCAGCAGATGAAACATATCAGATAGATATCTCATTCTTACAGATAAGATTCTGAAAAATGTGACAATGAATCTTTATATACTTTGAGCAGGTGTGAAATTGCTTCGAAAGAGAATAGCTCTATGATAAACTTATTATCAGTATGAATTATATAAGTCAGATCATTGACTGTGATAGAAATGAGATAATCATTAACATTTAGATTGTTGAGATAGAATAGAATGAATTCAGCATCTTGTAGAAGCTTATAAAGACAGACAAGCTCATATACAGTCTTAGAGAATGCAATATATTTACTCTTCATTGATAATTTAAAGATTTCTGTTTATCAGCAGCTCTGTTATATAACAGAGCTATCTGTTATATAGATGATATAATCAGTGATTGAATAAGATTCTGAATCTCTACCAGCTCAATCAGTATCTGTGTATATCATAGATTCAATATCAGTATCTCTGTGATAAATTATATTTTCATTGATTAAACTCTGTAGATATTGAAGTGTACACTTGTATACAGCTCAGTTCTTTGATGTAGATCAGAAGCTGAATTGTTCAAGAAATTCTACAGTGAAGCTCATATCAGAATGTAAGAAATCCCGCTTCTCATAAATTCTTTATCTTTATTTCTATCTCTCATGTAATCAATAGAGTTAGCGGCCCTTGACTACACATAACTATATAGACTGAAGTTTGTGAATACTATTCATAACTCAGCTTAAATACTATTATATATTAATCTCTATATTTTATCTTTCTATCATGAATACTTCTAGTAGTTAACAGTATATATTATATCAAGCTGTAAATATCTGAATAATTATCTGTAAGCACTTATTCTTATATTTCAAGCTAAGTCAGTCAGTAACTGTCTGTTATGACTGAAAGAACTAGAAACTTATATACTTCAATCTCTGTGAACTCTACTGCAGACACTCAGAAGTAGTCACTTAAATCATAAATAATCTCTGTAAAAGAAGTCTCAGAGAACTTATTAATTACTTATAGAATATCATTCTCTGTATCTGTGACAGAGAAACTCTCTAAGCTTATAAATAAATCAATCTCAGTGAAGAATATTCTTGAGTATCTTTTATAAGATTAAGCTATTTTTCTATAAGAAATACTTATTGTCTGTAAACATTCTTAAACTGAATCTCTAGATATAATCTTCAGAGATATCTATGAACTGAAAAGAAACTTTCTTAAGCTGTGATCACTTAAGATTACTTAATAAATTACAATCTATAAAAGCTTTTATAAGTTTGTATTTAAAATTAACTCATAAGTCTGACTGTGTGATATAAAAGATGAAGAAGCTATTATTTATATAATAACAGATCTCTACTATACTGAAGTCAAGAACTAACTAGATTATTTAGAGAATAATTATAAGAGATTTCACTGATCTGCTCTCAAGATCTATCTAGAGAATAAGTTGAGAGACTTTATAAGTCAGACAGAGAATATCTGAGCTATAATTATTAATATTAGAAAAAGAGATGAGAAATCTGATAAACACTACTTATAATACTTTATAAAATTATGATATGAATTGAGATCTGTGAAAACAGAGCTCTGAAATAAGATCTGAATGATAATATTTATAAAGAGACTGAATAAAGATATATAGAATAAGCTTATTAAGTAAGACTCTAAGTTCTTAACTCTGAAGAAACTGATAACTCTCATTCATCACTTATAGATCACTGTGAGAGTCACAGACTTATAAAGAGTAAATCACTGATCAGCTCTGTAAGAATCAGAATAACAGAGAATAGATTTACTAAGAAAAGATAATAAGATATAGAGAGATTTATATTTGACTACTGAGCAGAGAGAGAGAGCTTTATAAGCTCTTATAAACAGAGTGTATAATAGAGAGATTAAGAAAAAGAGACTCTACTTTATTTATTCTAAATCAGAATATCTCTGTGCAAACTATTCAGATAAATTAAAATAGAAATTTAAGAAGTTATGAACAGAGTTGATAACAGTCTTCTTAAGAGTTTTAAAGCTGACATCTGAATCTGTTACTTCTTTAATAAAAATATATACTTATGAAGAGAGACTGCACTGCAGTACTGCTGTCTTATAAGTATAAGAAATATTAATAAATTCAGAATCTCAGATCACTGTAGTGTCTTTAAAGCTTACAGAGTGAATAAGCTGAATAATAGAAACTGAGAATCTGCTCTTATAATAAGCAGAATGTAAGAACTCAGATCTGAGAACTGAGAGACTTATAAGAGCTATCTTTGAATTACAAGATCTCTCTGAAATCTGAAGAAGATTTATAGAAACTGTGATTATCACAGATATCACAGATAATATGTACTTAAGACTTGCATAACTTCAAAGACACAATTCATACATAGCTGTTTATAAGTCAGGTTTATACTTCTGATCAGTGTTAACAGACTCACTTAAAGAGATAGAATCAGTTAATACTGTAGAGTTAATTAGAGAAGATAAACTTATCTATATAATAACTTTATAAATGTCTAAGAACTTTGCAGTCATGAAAACTGAGTTTCAGATATCAGAGAAATATCAAGATCTTACAGAGATATTCAGTTCAGCTAAGACAGCTGAGCTTTTATCTTATCATGAGAAGAATCTAATAATAGATTTAATAGAAGAATAGAAACTCTTCTAAGAATCAATCTATAAGCTCTTTTATCATGAGACAGAGATCTTACAGACTTATATAAAGAAAAATCTGAAGAATGACTTTATTCAATTTTCAAAGATCTCTGCAGAAGCCTCTGTGATATTTATAAAGAAGAAGAATAAAGATCTTAGATTATATATAAACTACTATAATCTGAACTTTAAGATAATAAAGGGTTACTATTCTCTATCTCTGATTAAAAATGTGATTAACTGTCTCATAGAAGCTATTATATTTATACAACTGAATATGATCAATGTATATATACAGCTATAAATACAGTCTGAGAATGAATGAAAGACTGTCTTTAAAATCATACTGAAATTATTTGAATATATAGTAATGTCTTTTAATTTAACTAATACTCTCACAGTATTTCAGTCTTTTATTAATAAAATACTTTGTATATATCTGAATGTCTTTGTGATAATATATCTGAATGATGTGATAATATACTCTGTGAAGAAGAAAGAACACACTGAGTATATATAAACTATGTTAAAGATCTTAGATAAGATAGAACTGTATATTAAGTTTATAAAGTATAGCTTCAGTATCTATCAGATTAATTTCCTAGAATATGTAATTATCACAGATAATATTCAGATGAAATCTTCACAGATTGAGACTATTCTATTATAATCAGAGTTAACTAGTATTCATGAGATTCAGATCTTTCTAAGCTTTGTGAATTTGTATAGATAATTTATCTTTGTATTTATAAGAATCTTCTTAACTCTTACAGATATACTAAAGAGTGAAAATAAGAAGAAGTTATTTCATAAATGAAGAATGAAAAGATTGTTAAGAAGAGAGAACTGTGAGAACTTTCTTATTTCAGAAGCTCACAGAGCTTTTATAAGATTGAAACAGATATTTATAGATACAGTGATACTGTTTCACTTTAATCTCTTACTCTTAATTAGATTAAAGACAGATATCTTCTTCTTTATAATTTCAGAAATAGTCTTATAACTACAGTTAAATAAGAACTGAATTTCAGTGATCTTTTTCTTATAAAAGATACAATCTGTAGAGATCAACTATAGCATTTATAATCAGAAGCTTCTTATAATAGTGAAATTCTTCTATTACTAATATCACTACTTCAAGAGTCTTATATATAGAATAGTTGAAGGTTGTATTGATAGATCTATCTACAGAAACATAATATAGTGATGAGTCACATAATCTAGTGAGATTGCTAACCGCAACAACTGTAAGAGCTAACACCTCCTCTTGAGATAACAAGAATCACATACAAAAACACTCAAATTATCAAGATAGTCTGTCAAAATCAAATACAAATGTAAAATTAAACATTCTTAACTTTTATATCTGTAAGATCTAGCAAAATCATGAATCACATAAATGTCACAGTGTCTAGAGATTTAGTGAGTTCATTCATCATTATCTGAGTGATGAGAATATATTCTAAATCAATGACCTTCTGATTCAACTGTCAACATGAAAAATGAAAATGTGTGTCAATGTGTTTGCTTCAGACTGTAATGACTGCTATCTTTGTAAGATCTATAGCACTCTTATTATCAGTGAGAATCTGTATTGAAGATGTAGTGATGAAGCCAACCTCAATCATGAGATTCCAGATTCATGTTGCCTCACAGACTGTCTCACTAAGAGCCACATATTCAGCCTCATTGAAACTTAGAGATACACAAGATTGCTTCACTGAATGCCATGAAATCAGGTCATCTGTGAGCTTAAAAATGTAGCCGGATGTTGATTTCCTATCACCATTCAAGGGGCCGGCTCAATCGGAATCTGAGTAGCCGAAGAGTAGGTAGGAATCATTGAGGAAATCAGAGATAACAGAGAGATCGGTAGAAATGAAAGGAATGAACCCCTCATACGGGCCACATCTGTAGAAAATGCCCAGATCCATGATCTCTTTCAAATAATGTATAATGTGTAATAGAGTCTTTCAACATTGAGGTGTTAAATCAACATTCTGTTGAGTGAGTAGTGAGACAGTGTGAGTGATATCAGAATGTGTCTTAACTGCAAGATATTGCAAGCAATTCACATCATGTTGATATCACTGAATTGTGAAATCAGCCTCTTTCTCAGATATAGAGAAATTATTAATACAGAATTCATTCTTCATTGATGTTCTGACAACAGCTGTATTATCAAGATAGAAATCTTTAATAAGATATTTAATATATTGATAATGTATCAAATCAATTCTCTTGTCTGAACAATTGATCTTCATACTCAAATACTTAATTAGCTGATGTAGATTCTTGACTTTCAATTTCTCACTGAGTATACTCACTAGTCAATCAGCATTCTCAGAAACTTTGAATATGATGTTAAAATCATCAATGTAGATTGTCATATAGAGATGATGTCTGAATGTATGATATTAGAGTACTGAATCATAGATGCTGACTGTAAATTCAAGATCACTCAACAGAGCTGTTAAGTAATTATATCAGATCTTTGTCACAGAGTTCAGACTGTATAGACTACTCTCAATCACATAGATAAGCATTTTCAGTGAATCTGTCTCAAATCTGATGAGTTGTCTCATATAGATCTTCTTAGTGAGATGCTCATACAGATATACTATCACTATATTTACTTGATAAAGTGTTCAACTATATAGTGCTGCTATTACAAAAAGAATATGATTGACAGTATCAGTAATGACAGAAGTGTAGATCTCTTCTCTAGAACTCTTCTTAAGTCAGTTATTATAAATCACTCAATGTGATTTTCTAAGAATATCATCAGAATCAGCATTCAGGTTCACAGGTCTATCTTTCTCAAGAAACACTCAACAGTCTGAAGCAATCAGTTCACTTCTCAGAATATCAGATTTAGAGATTAAACTTCATATATTATATCTCTTCAGATCAGTAATCTTATGTTGTATGAACTTCTTTCAATAATCTTCTACTCTCTCTGACTGAGATGTGACATTCTTATAGAACTTCAGAAGGTTATCTGTAATAAGACTTAAAGTGTAAGTAGTCAGTGATTTCACAGGCTGCAATCATGTAGAATTCAGATCATCAATGTTGAAGACATCTTCATCATCAATCAGATGAATATCAGGTTTCAGTTCAATAACATGACTAATGAGTTTCACAGATGTAACAACCGGTTTTTCAGCAATCAGAAATCTCACATTACTACTGACAATAATCTTGTCAGATTCAGAATGTCATAGATGATATATCAATGTGCTACTGAATTCAATGATATGATAGAAATCAGTACATAAAGAAAGCTTATTCACAGGTCACTGAGATTCATGCAAGTGAACAAAAACCTCTGTACTTAATCAGTGAAAATGCCTCATATTCAGTGAGGTATTCATAAGTGCATATTAAGAAATCTTATGTGAACTTGAAATCACAGAAGTCTCTGCAGTAGAGGATCAAAATTTTGAGTTATAAAGAACTGTAGATATGAGAGTATTATTGATTATTATAATCACTGTCTCTAGAACATCTGTTCAGAACTTCTTAGAGAGATTATCTTTCAAAAGAGCAGCTTTAATCTGTCTCATAATAGTGTGAATTTCATGTTCAGAAACATCATTCTGATGTGACAAATGTGATGCTGTTAATTCTCATTTGATATCATATGAATTCATAACTGTATGTATATGTGTGAATCAGAAAACATCATTAATATCAGTCTGTAGAAAAGCAGGGACTGTATATCTGAGATTACTCATGAATCTGAGTCATAACTCAAAGTATTGAACAGTCTCATTCTTGAACTTTAAAAAATATACTAAATGATAGTGAGTCACATCACAGATGATAAGTATTCAGTATCTGATTCTCTGATGAGACTCTAAGAGATGATTAGAGAGGTCTTTCAATGTACATTCATCATCTGTAAGATTAATATGAACCTTCTCAATGAGTCAAATAGATCTAGGCATCAGTGTTTTTGAATAATCTCATATCATATCTGTCTTAACACATTTCTCACAAAAGAACTTAGTCTTAGAATCTTTAATTGTGACTTCAGTATAAGAATCCTTGATCATAGTAATTATAGTATCAGTGTGAATATGACTGAGATTGTAATATCAATTTAAAAGAGTCTTTGATATCTTTGATATCTGTGTTCTCATATCTGCAGAATCAACATTATTAACAGTAGTAGCAGCAGTCACAGGAAGATCAACTTTTCGATCAAAATCATACTTATAAGATATCATCGCAATATACTTGACTGCTCTGTTCAGATGATTGAGATTCTCATTCAACTCTCACTCATTAATCTTATATATGTTGTTCTGAGCTGTCTGAACTGTATGAAAAATAACACTATTCAGAGCTCTGTAAATGAAAAATGAGAGAATAGTGAAAGACAATGTAAATCAGAATCCCTGATCTTCAAGCTTTGCAAATGAGAGCAGATTAATTGTAATATTAGAAATATAGTGAACATTCTGCAAGTTAATATTATCATTCTCAATCTTCAAGATAATAGTTTCAATCTTCTTGACAAACTCAGTTTCTTCAGTCGCAGAATTAACAGAGATATTATCATTAAAAGGTTTGATGTTTGAAAAAGAATGAACCTTATTCATCATATTCAGGCTTGCACATGTGTTCAAATATCAAGATCTAGAGAATGGTTTTCTGGTAACTGTGAAAGAGAAATAGAACTCAGTCTTTGTAATTACTGCATTTGCTGCTGATTGAGAACTCATCAAGTCATTCTTCTTCTCTTTCTTCTTATCATTCTTCTTTTTCTTTTTATCAGAGTGTAAGATAAAACACCTGTTAACAGTATATTCATATCTTCTGCAGTGAATGCACTTCTACACAGATGTGCTTTTATTCTCATCTTTATTCTTATCTTTGTTCTTGTTCTTTTTCACAGTCACAGAATCAGCCTGAGGCTGCTTTTTTCACTTAATAATGATCTTCTTAAATGTACAATTGATCAGTTACTTCATCAAATTATTAATATCAATGTTGACAATGAGTCTCTGATCAGTGGAGAAAAACTCATTCAAATATGTCTTGATAAATGATCTTTGATAATTCTACAGATTGTGGAGAAAAAGATTATGATATACATTCTCAGTGCTCTGACAGAGCTTCTTGTAACAGATAATAAGATAGTAGAAATATCTCTGAAAAGTAAGATAATCATTCTTCTTAGCTTGTAATTTTGTCAATTTCTTGAAGACATTAACTCATTCTTCTGTCAGTGATATTACATATTTAATATTGATCTTGTCTCACAGAGCTGCAGTATTATCAGCTTTCAAGGCTTCAATAGTGATTTAAACATTTTCAATAAGACTCAATAGCATACATCTATATAGAGACTTGAAACAGATTCTTCACTTCTCAGAGTTGATATGATGTGTAAAAGAGAATTCACATTGAATTCTCAATAGAATGTTGATTTTATTAATAACTTCTGCATCAGTCAACATATCAACATATCAGACTTCATAATTAGAGTCATTAAATGTGATCACTGATTTAATATCTAGTATATATTTGACTTTCTTCTGATATTTTCACAACTCATCTCTTATAGTATCTCTTTGTACAGAGACAGATGTAGTGAGATGTTAAGTAGTTTCAGTCACAGTCATTTGATTCTGTAGCATCATCTGTATAAGATTTATAAGATTGCCTGCAGTGCAATAGATAGATTAATTCATATCATCATTAAAAGTCAGCATTTCAGAGATGAGAAATAGTGAAGAATTTAATGAGTTGAAATAAACAGATTCTGCAGATAAATGTTAACTCTGCTTTTCTTTATTCTGAAGCTTCTTCATTATCTCATCATTAAATTTCATACTCTGATGAAAACTGATCTCAGTCTCATCTTGCAAGTCAGAAGCCTTCTTATAATAAGTAATTATTCTATCAATGAGTTATCTAGTAAAGCATGTGATTCTGAGCCTTGAGCTGAACTCTGAAGTAATAGATATATCACTCATATTGAGATGACTCTGCTTCTTCTAGGTATAAAAAAAAGGAAAAAGTGATATTCTTCACAATAAAGAATGCGCTTTCTTAAAAATATAAAGTATATAAATCTGCTGCTCAGCAGATTCAGGGAAAATGAAATATCTCTAATAAAGAGTAAAAGTCTTTTCAAAAAAGATGAACTATCTGTGTCAAAAATGTTATTATTATTATTATTATTCTTTAATTATAGATGTATGCAGTCAGAGACTATGACATCTATCTGAGAACTTTTAGTTCTCAGGGTTTTTTCTATATCTGTAAAGTTAACTATTATACATTCATCAATTTCAGATATACAAAATCAGAAAATTTCAGCTCAGAATACAAAAACTGTTTATAAATTGCAGTATTTTAATATCTTCTGATACTTTGAAATTATTTAATAATATCATGACAAAGGAAAAGAGAACACAGTCTTAAAGATAGACATATTAAATAGATAGATAGAAAGAAATTGAAAGAAAAAGATAAAGTAAAGAGAGACTGTAATAAAACAAATTATTAAAAAATAGTATATAGCTATTTTAACAGACTATATCTGATTGATTTTCTTCTCTTCATATTCAGATATTTCTGAATTTAATCATTTTCTTATAGCTGCTTGAGTTTCTGATAGAAAGTCTATTAAGTATTTAATTTCTGTCTTAGTTAAGAATAAGAATCTCATATTTAATTGATTTAGATTATACTTCTCTTTCAATCTGACTCTGAGACTATTATATAATGTACAGTGTATTACAATATACTTAGAATTCTCATTTGTATTACTGAATACACATTCTATTGAGTCAAATCTATCATCAAATCTTTGTATATAAGATTTAAAATAGTCATATTCTAGTTTCAGCTATATTATAGATGAGAATACTTTCTTTTTATATTTAATTAAATATAATTTTCACTTGAGTTTTATTTTAAATCTTGAATAATGTATACTTTTCTTTTATTTCTATCAGCTTTTATTTCACTTATCTAAATAAGATTCTTTTATTTTTCTCTTTATAAAAGATCAGAATATAATTTTTTGAATAGATCTGCTTAATTCTGTACACTTTTTTACAGCTGAATCAGTGAATTCATTATCATGAATATTTATATAAGTAGAAACTTAGTATAGATGAATTATCAGCTTTGATATTCTTCTCTTTTAAATTTTTAAAACAGAGTTTAAGATCAGTTTAAGATTCATTTAATTACTATAAATCTGACTATTTCTAAGTCTTTTTAAAGTAGCTTGATTATTAGAGAATATTTATATCTCTTTCAAACTATTTTCTCTTTTAATCAGATTTTATTTTAATGAGTTTGAAAGCTTTCACTATTATAAATAGTTCAGTATCAAAGACTTCAGATTTACAGTCTAGATTTCAGAAATCTGAGATAAAATTGATATTATCTTCAGTATAAGCAATGTCTGTGTCTAATCTATTCAAATTCTCATTTTTTAAGTCATCTGAATAAATCAGAATAGAGTCTTTTATATTGATTATAGAAATTCTCTTCAAATACTGTTCATATTCTTTCTCTTTTAATAGTTCACTTATTTATAAGTTTATAAGAGATTTAAGCTTTTCTCTTCAGAGAGATAACTTCTCATAATCAACTTTTTCAATATTTAAAGAAGAAAATTGATTTTTAATTAGAGAGTATAGTCTGTACAGTTGAGAAGACATTTTCTTTAAAGAATTATTTTTATTTTAATTAAGAAATCTATTTCAATTCAGTTCATTTTCAGAGTTAATTAATAAAAATAAAGAAGAGACTCTTTCTCTGATTATATGATTTAAGCTTATTTTTATAACTCTCAGAGTATAGTTTATACAGACCTTTTTAAATCTAATAGTAGAAGAAGAAATTGAAGCTTCAATTTTTATTATTTTAATAGAAGATGATTTAAATACTCTCAGAATTCTTCTCAAGACTCTGTTTTACAGACTTTGAAAGAGTTCAGTGAAATTCTCTTGATTATTTTATCAAACTTGAACTTTATAATCAGCTACTGATGTAATACAGGCTATATATAACTGTCTTATTATCTGGAAGAATAGATCTCTCTCTGTATTTAATAGTCTGATTATATTATTTAATAGTCTTTCTATCTTGACAGTTCTTTGTTCAATGTGATATTTAAAATTCAGCTTGAAGTTTAATCATACTTCTAATTATTTAATATTTACACTGAGTTTAATCTATCTATTTAAAAGAGTTAGAGATAGTTCTTTCTTATTGAATTTAGAAAAGAAATGAATTAACTTAGTTTTATTTATATTAAACTGAATTTAATTAATATCTGTTCTAATAAAGATTTTCTTTACAGCTTCTTCAATCACTTTTAAATTCTCTTTCATAGTTTTTAAGCTATAGACTAGATTAATATTATTCATATAACTTAAAGATTGCACTATTCTTATATTTCTATTTTTGAATAGATATACAGTGTATATTACAAATAAAATAAGTGAGATTAAAGATTCTTACAGTACTTTTATTTTTATCTCAGTCTTATCTTATTTTATTTCATCAAAGAAAAGTTATATAATTCTTTTAGATATAAAATAGTTAATTTATTTTATTAGAGAAAGTGATAGTTTTAATATCTTTAATATCTGAATTAACTTTAACTTTGAAATATGATTAAATACTTCTTTTATATCAATAAAAACTGCAGTTGAGACCAGATCTTTATACTTTGATATTTGAATATTATAAATAACTGAGAGAATAGTATTAATTACAGAACACTGTTTTCTATCTCTTATTTATTCACTGAATAAAAGAGAATTACTGATAGAGCTTATAAAAGACAGTTAAGTAACTATTATCTTTTTTAAAACCTTTTCTAGATAGTTAAATAGAGATATTACTCTATATTACTTAGAAATTGAAGTTTTTCTATTAGATTTTATAAGAATCACTTCAGTGACTTCTCTTCAGCATTCAGAATGATATTCATTTTTCAAGAGATTGAAAAAGAGTTCAAAATATTCATTCTTTAAGTAGAAGTATGTATTTTAAATAATTAAGTAATTAATTGAATCAGGCTCTGCAGCAGTCTTAGCTGAACTTGAGAAGATAGCTGACTCTAATTTATCTTGAGTAAGATCAGGTCATTCTCAGTCATTTTCATTAATATAGTTGAGAAGTGATATATTCTCTTTCTCTGAATCTGAATCTAATGAGTTTTGAAAGAGAGTTCTTATAAAAGCTTGACATTTTTTCTCAAAAGAGTTTACTGTATATGATTTATTCTGAAACTTATATTCTAAGATTGAAAGTTTTGCTATACTTCTTGTTTTAGTATAGTTAAAAGCTTTAAAAACTTCTTTTTCTTATGCTTCTTTAAGAAATTTATTTCAGCAGTCTGTTTTAGCTCTTTTAATATCTGAAAAATATTCATTTCTAACAGCTTTGAACTCTTTATCAGATATTATATCATTCTTTCAATCTCTTCTAGCAGTAGCTAATTCTTTTCTTTTAGATAAGATATTTTCATTTCATCAAGATTTTGAATACTCAGAAGATTTTCTCTTTGAAATATTATCTCTAACACTTATTAGAATAATAGATGTAATAAGCTTTACTCTATTCTTAAGTATTTCATTTGAGATATCTTGATCAGGATTTTAATACAGCTTACTCTGTCTTTCAGATTTTAATAGTTTTATACTTTCTTCAACTGTCTTTCAGTCAGCTTTTTCAAAGTTAAACTGATTAGAGAGAAGAGGATTTTCACTCATTTATTTCTCACTCAGTTCAATATTAAATTGAATAATCTCATGATCTGATTCTGATGTCTTATTTGAATTAATAAATCAGTTTATAAGTCTTTTTTCTATTAGATTTTATGATATGAAGATTAGATCTATAATAGATTTCTATTTCATATCTTTTATAAAGAATGTTTATTGATCAGACTTGTTAACTAAATCTATTGAATACTCAAAGATTTATTTAATCAGATTATCAGCTCTTACTACTCTTTTGCATTCTGAATTTTATCAGAGATGATGTGTATTGAAATCTTCTACAATTATAGAGTTTCTTGATGAAGTTATGTTCAGAAATTCTCTATCAATTGTTCAGATATTATTATTTTTCTTCAATAACTTTTCATTATAGATATTTATAAGCTGTATAGTATTAAACTCATTCTCTTTATCTATAATATCACTCATCAGAATATCAGAGTCAGACATGAATTTAGACTGACTGTGTGACTGTGTCTGAGATCAGAATCAAACTTTACAGTTTTCATATTATCTAAAAGTATTACTTCTGATCATGATTTGTGTTCATCACATTGATCTTAAATCACATTATTTCAAATATTAAAGATCTCAGATTCACTTTTCAAATAAAAATCTAGTCTCAGATAAAGAATATGTTTGAATTCTTAGTCACATTTTCATTCTGATCTCATTATTGAAAATGACATTAAATAAAATCATGAAATCATTTCTTACTTACATAATATCATAATATAGTGCTCATTTGTTGAAAATTCAATAGAGAGTATTTGTGGCGGGCTGCGCCCGATCAATCATATAGACTATTCTGTTACACTCCACAGATTCTACGTACACTCCAATCCTCGGCCATTCTCGATCACCGATCCTCGGCTGCTACAAACACGCATATATTCTTCCGCCCCGAAGCTCCACCGCGTACACCACCACATACACATATAAATATCCATCTCAATCGCTAATTCTTGCACTTTCTCTTTCTTTCCTTCTCTAGCGTTTTTATCTTTTGTTATATAAGACCTATATCTTAATGCTGATCTATTCGGCGTAGGCCCCTTACACTATAAAAACACTCATTGTCTCCTCATCAGGAACAATTATCCATCAAGAGATATCTGAACGCGTAACAACGCGTAAGAAAGAGAAACACAGTTAAGCAGACACTGAGTTCACAGATAGAAGCTTGCTCACCAGTCACCCTGGCCCTGCAACAAGATCTTACGAAGAGAGTAAGATCTTACAAGAGAATATCAGCGAAAGACCCGAGAGTCCTGACACTCAGATGTATGAGATATTCATACAATTACACATCCGACAATCAATACAACCATGTCTAATGATAATATGGAACCCTCAAACTCGAACATGAGCATAGACACAGTGCCACAGTGGCTCTGAGCAATGTTGAAACTACAACAACAATAAATAGCTGATATGCATGCAACTCAACAACATCAATATGAAGAGATTCAATGATTATCACAAGGAACTCACATGATTTCAATATCTACAGAATCAAATACAAAAGCGCTGAAAGAACACTTAGATGCTCTCACATATTTCAATGCTTCTGATCTCACTCTCTACTCATTATGAAGAATGAAAATGCTCATGAAACTGAGAGTAGATGAAGATTTCATCAGTTCATTAATCAATCAAGATTGATATATCAATGAATGATTGAAGAATCATGTGAAACAGAAGTTTTATTCATGAATGAAAGCATGTGAATCAGTGTTATGAATATCTGATAATATTATGAGATATCTTGATATTCTGTTCTGAGACACTGTCATACAACAGAAAGTATTAGATTGATTACAGAGTTTCTGACAGAGAAACACTTCTCTTATAATATTCATTCCTGACTTCAATACCAAGATTCTAGAAGCAGATAATCAATCTTGAGAGAATCAAATAAAGATTAGCATGCTTAAGAAGACATTAACTTTTAAACTCTTACAGGCTTTTGTAAGCATAGATGAAGACCAGACTTATGAAGGCTTCTGCACACAGCTTCAGATAATGAATGACTGTCTTATCAAGCTCAAGAATATACAGAACAGTGGCAGAAGATGTTACATCTCAGTGACTTATACATCAGCATTAACAAATAACTCAGTCACTTATACACCTGTATCAACAGATAACCCAGCTACTCATACACCTGCACTGAAGAACAATTATGATGCAGATGCCATGAATTGAGTAGACTCAAATGCCTATGCACAAGCAAGAGTTTCCACTGTTTGAACAGGCTTTTAAGTCCCTGGGATCACTCCCGAAGAAGTCGCTGATTGATGTCAACATGAAGTATGCATCAATTGTAACTGATTGAGACACATTGCTTCCAACTGCTGATTGACCTATGTGCCTCCACACTCAAGAGAAAGACTGGCATCTCCACAATTGAGAGAAAGATCAGTTCCTTCTTGTTCAAAGAATGGATCAGTGCCTGTCCGCACCAACCATGTTACATTAGAGGAAGATTCAGAAGATAACTACAAGAATGCCTCAATGAAACAGGGAAAAGATTAGCTCCTGTTCAAATTCACAAACAGGAGCTTGAAGAGGTTGGACAACAACAATTTGAAGAGAAGCCACTATGCAATGATAAAATCTCCAGTCATAAGACATCATAACCTCCAGCGTATCCCCTTATCAAATACTTCACACCGAACCCCCGCAGTCCGATCCAGATCACCGAACAATATAAGATAGAAGATCTGCCACAACTACCGCCGCGCCGCCACCAATCCATTCCCTTCTCAACCGACCTAGACTCCGAGTTCCGCGTTATCCGAAACAGCGGCCCTTGACCGATGGGAACTGCTTCTGGAAAGGGAAGGCTAATGTGGCGGGCTGCGCCCGATCAATCATATAGACTATTCTGTTACACTCCACAGATTCCACATACGCTCCGATCCTCGGCCATTCTCGATCGCCGATTCTCAGCTGCTATGAACGTGCATATATTCTTCCGCCCCGAAGCTCCACCGCGTACGCCACCACATACACATATAAATATCCACCTCGATCGCTGATTCTTGCACTTTCTCTTTCTTTCCTTCTCTAGCGTTTTTATCTTTTGTTATATAAGACCTATATCTTAATGCCGATCTATTCGGCGTAGGCGTCTTACAGTATTATTAAATATTATTACTTTTCTGAACACAGATCATAATTAATATCATTTTAATTAAAAAAAAAAATATAAAATACAAAAAATAATAAAAAAATAAAAAATAAAACAACAAGAAAAAATCACAATAAAAAAAAAGAGAAAGAAAAAAAGAAGAGAAAGAAAAAAAGAGAAAGAAAGAGAAAGAAAAAAAAATAAAATAAAAAAAATAAAAATAAAAATAAAAAAAAATCAAGATTACAGAGCTGTAGTATTCTTAAAATACTCACTTCTCAGAGTCTTTATAATATTCATTATTAACTGTGTATTTCTCACAGTGAGAGTAACACAGTCATAATAAGTTATTATCTTAATATCATCTAATAAATAATCAGTATATATCTATATAAATGTGAATAATTAGAAAATATATACTTAAAAAGTGTGATTAGAATGAACTCTGCTATCACTTGAATAGTATCAAGAGTAGAATGCTGAAATCAATGATTTCTCTCATTTGATTTTGTGAACAAGGTATATAAAGATAATTTTAAGAAATATAAGATTCTCTGACTTCTGATAGAAACAGATCTCACAGAGAGACTCTATTTTCATTATATCAGAGACTGAGTGTTATTAAAAAGCATTACTTCAATGCATATATACTTACTGCAGTGATTCATTCTCTGTACATGTGACTGAGAGTTGTGACTTTCTCATGCTGTATAGCTCTCTCTGAAATACTGCTGCTGATTTACAATTCACACAGTCTCTCAGTTCAGCATGCACTGCATATATACAGGTCTGTGTGCTGAGACTGTGTTGGCCATTATAATCTGGCATGATACTCACTTTTCACAGGTCATGTTTTGTTTAATTGAGAGGGAAGAGAGATGTGACTGCTGTTT
Organism: Blastomyces dermatitidis ER-3; assembly: GCF_000003525.1. Taxonomy (NCBI): domain Eukaryota; kingdom Fungi; phylum Ascomycota; class Eurotiomycetes; order Onygenales; family Ajellomycetaceae; genus Blastomyces; species Blastomyces dermatitidis. The sequence continues at coordinate 1,852,196 of NW_025544774.1, forward strand.
TATTTAAGAGAGAAGTAAGTAATTGAATCTGTAGAAGATAATTTGATTTCTTCTGCATTTAAAATTTAATTAGTCTATACTCTTCAATTTGAGAGTTTTTAAGAGTGTTTTAATAGTTTTCATATCAGCTTGAAATTAGTGATTGATTGAAGAAGAGAAAAGAGAGAAGAAAGAAATGAGAATAACTTATCTTTATAATATGAAAACAGAGAATTGCTGCAATCATTTATTCTAGTAATAAACATCTATTTTCTGCATGTATCTTTGATACAGATTATATAATAACTGTATACAAAGAATATCAACAGTGTATGTATTAAATGAAGATGATATTACTATGCAACACTGTAGCTGTTTCTATACATTACTGAAAGCTGTTAATATTTTCTTTGAGTCTCTTTATATTTGATAAGTCAGTAATATATTTCAATGTACTTCTTCTTTTATCATTATTATTATTATTATTATTATTATTATTATTATTATCACTATTATCATCTTTATTATCATTATTATTATTATTATTATTATTATTATTATTATTATTATTATTATTATATTAGTTCTGACTGTCTCTTCTGTCTCTACTCTTCTTTAACACTCACTGAAATTAATTATATCATCTCTTTTCAAATATTCTGCAGTTCTGTAGATCATCAAGATGCGTGAGCATTATCACAGATTGAAGAGAGAGAAGAAGAAGGTATTTAAGTGAGAGAAGATAGATTGTAAGATATATTATAATACTTTGAAGAGGCTCTGTAAGAAAGCAGAATGATAACAATTTTAAGTAATACTTCTGATAGATTTAGACTGAACTAAGTATAGAAATAATATGAATGATGCTGTCTGTAAGAGATTGAAGAAGAAGATAGTGAAGAGTGTTATATAGCAGTAGTTAGACTGACCGTGTGACCGTGTCTGAGATCAGGACCAGATTTTTTGATAGTCTCATTATCAATTCAACTGATTTCATTACACAGTTTTAACATTAGATAGTAGTCTCATACTGTCTCAGTGAGACTTACTGTCTACTCTTATCACATTTTTCAAATGAGATCATGATTTCCACTTCTCAATTTAAATTATTTTTATTGCTTTAAATGACTTTAAATCTCATTTGAGTGTTATCAAAAAGCATTACTTTTTAAAAAATTAAAAATAGTCTAAAAAAAACTTTAAAATGTCTAAAAATAGTAACTTTATGCCAAGAATGGGACTAAATGGGATCAAATGAGATCACTTTCTCATTTTTTTCAAGTCATGGTTCCATTTTAAAATCTGATATATAGTCACTTTGCATGTTTTTTTTGATAGCCAGTCCCAGCGGGATTCACGCCAAGAAATGTATGAGACCAGATCAAATGAAATCAAACGTGAAATTCATGGTCCCGGCGGCCAGTCTAGCAGCAGTGAGACTAGAAGAAGTTCTGAGAATGATTTAAGATCAAGATAAAGAGAGTGAGAGAGAAGAAGAGTATTACTGTAAATAAGCAGTAATAGAAGAAGATTGAGAGAGTATTAAAGTAGAAGACAAAAAAGTCAAAACTGATAAGTTTTTTATTTATTAAGAGATAATGATTTTTGATAACACTTCTGTTCTCTAATTGATTAGCAGAAGCTGACAGAGAAGAAGGAAATTGAGATCTTATTCAGGTCTTAAATGCACTTCATAATTCAGAATATTAAGAAGACAGCTCTGCTCTCTGAGCATGTCAATCTACTTACTACTGAGATGAAACCTGAGACAGCAGACTAGAAAATGCAGGATTTTGAGATACAGATTGACCTGACTGAGAGAGAGCAGTGAAAACCCTTCTCTGAGAAGACAGTGAAGAGAGATTTTGAGATGATTATTATCTCAGATGAGGAGAAGAAGAAGAAGAAGAAGAATGAGAAGTGAATTATAAAAAATGATAAGAAGAATGAGAAAGAGAAAAAAGATAATAAGTAGAAAAAGTTTTTTTCTTTTTATATTAGTTAGTTATAAGTTCATAATTATTAATAATTAAAATTAATTTTGAGTTTTTAAAAATTATTATACAAGTTGTAATCAAGTCAGGAATAATATATATATATATATATATATTTAACTATCATGATTCACAAATCACTATAATGTATAAGTATCAACATTTTTTCAACATTGATATTTATAATATTAATATATTTTTAATAATATTATCTGATAATATAATTTAGTAATACTCTCTTTCATAATATTAATATATTTCAAGAAATATAACAGAGATTAATCAAGATTGTTTATTTATTTTTATACATTAATGATATTCAATCTGAGTTAGTACTAAAATTATAACTAAGCTAAGAAACAAGATTATTTTCTCTTATATTAATTCTTCTTACACACATCAGTGATTAGTTATTGAAAATAAATTATTATCTTTCTTAAATTATTATCATGTCTTCTGAATTCACTTCTTTCACTTCTTTTATTATTATTATTATTCTTCAATTATAGATGTATGCAGTCAGAGACTATGACATCTACCTGAGAACTTTTAGTTCTCAGGGTTTTTCTATATCTGTAAAGTTAACTATTATACATTCATCAATTTCAGATATGTAAAATCAGAAAATTCCAGCTCAGAATACAAAAACTGTTTACAAATTGCAGTGTTTTAACATCATCTCATACTTTGAAATCATTTGACAATATCATGACAAAGGAAAAGAGAACACAGTCTTTATTATTATTATTATTCTTCAATTATAGATGTATGCAGTCAGAGACTATGATATCTATCTGAGAACTTTTAGTTCTCAGGGTTTTTTCTATATCTGTAAAGTTAACTATTATACATTCATTAATTTCAGATATATAAAATCAGAAAATTTCAGCTCAGAATATAAAAACTGTTTATAAATTGCAGTGTTTTAATATCATCTTATACTTTGAAATCATTTGATAATATCATGACAAAGAAAAAGAGAACACAGTCTTAAAGATAGATATATTAAATAGATAGATAGAAAGAAATTGAAAGAAAAAGATAAAATAAAGAAAGACTGTAACAAAATAAATTATTAAAAGATAGTATATAGCTGTTTTAACAGACTATATCTGATTAATTTTCTTCTCTTCATATTCAGATAATTCTGAATTTAGTCATTTTCTTATAGCTGCTTGAGTTTCTGATAGAAAGTCTATTAAGTATTTAATTCCTGTCTCAGTTGAGAATAAGAATCTTATATTTAATTAATTTAGATTATACTTCTCTTTCAATCTGACTCTGAAACTATTATATAATGCACAGTGCATTATAATATACTCAGAATTCTCATTTATATTGTAGAATAAGCATTCTATTGAGTCAAATCTATCATTAAATCTTTATATATAAGATTTAAAATAGTCATGATCTAGTTTCAGCTATATTATAGATGAGAATATTTTCTTTTTATATTTAATTAAACAAGATTTTCACTTGAGTTTTATTTCAAATCTTGAATAATGTATACTTTTCTTTTATTTCTATCAGCTTTTATTTTACTTATCTAAATAAGATTCTTTTATTTTTCTCTTTATAAAAGATCAGAATATAATTTTTTGAATAGATCTGCTTAATTCTGTACTCTTTTTTACAGCTGAATCAGTCAATTCATTATTATGAATATTCATATAAGTAGAAACTCAGTGTAGATAAATTATCAGCTTTGATATTCTTCTCTTTTGAATTTTTAAAACAGAGTTTAAGATCAGTTCAAGATTTATTTGATTATTATAAATCTGACTATTTCTAAGTCTTTTTAAAGCAGCTTAACTATCAGAGAATATTTATATCTCTTTTAAACAATTTTCTCTTTTATAAGATTTTATTTCAATGAGTTTGAAAGCTTTCACTATTATAAATAGTTCAGTATCAAAGACTTTACATTCAGAGTCTAGATTTCAGAAATCTGAGATAAAATTAATATTATCTTCAGTATAAGCAATGTCTGTGTCTAATCTATTCAAGTTCTTATTTTTTAAGTCATCTGAATAAATCAGAATAGAGTCTTTTATATTAATTATAGAAATTCTCTTTAAATACTGATTATATTCTTTCTCTTTTAATAGTTCATTTATTTATAAGTCTATAAGAGATTCAAGCTTTTCTCTTCAGAGAGATAACTTCTCATGATCAACTTTTTCAATATTTAAAGAAGAAAATTGATTTTTAATTAGAGAGTATAGTCTATACAGTTGAGAAGACATTTTCTTTGAAGAATTATTTTCATTTTAATCAAGAAATCTATTTCAATTCAGTTCATTTTCAGAGTTAATTAATGAAAATGAAGAAGAGACTCTTTCTCTGATTATATAATTCAAGCTTATCTTTATAACTCTCAGAGTATAGTTCATACAGATCTTTTTAAATCTAATAGTAAAAGAAGAAATTGAAGCTTCAATTTTCATTGCTTTAATAGAAGATAATTTGAATACTCTCAGAATTCTTCTCAAGACTCTGTTTTACAGACTTTGAAAGAGTTCAGTGAAATTCTCTTGATTATTTCATTAAACTTGAACTTTATAATCAGCTACTGATGTAATACAGGTTATATATAACTATCTTATAGTCTGAAAGAATAGATCTCTCTCTATATTTAATAGTCTGATTATGTTATTCAATAGTCTTTCTATCTTGACAGTTCTTTGTTGAATGTGATATTTAAAATTTAACTTAGAGTTTAATCATACTTCTAATTATTTAATATTTACACTGAGTTTAATCTCTCTATTTAAAAGAGTTAGAGATAGTTCTTTCTCATTAAATTAAGAAAAGAAATAAATTAACTCAGTTTTATTTATATTAAATTAAATTTAATTAATATCTACTTTAATAAAGATTTTCTTTGTAGCTTCTTTAATTACTTTTAAATTCTCTTTAATAGTTTTTAAGCTGTAGACTAGATCAATATCATTTATATAACTCAGAGATCACACTATTCTTATATTTCTATTTTTAAATAGATATACAGTGTATATTGTAAATAAAATGAGTGAGATTGAAGATCTCTATAATACTTCTATTTTTATCTCAGTCTTATCTTATTTTATTTCATCAAAGAAGAGTTATATACTTCTTTTAAATATAAAATAGTTAACTCATTTTATTAGAGAAAGTGATAGTTTTAATATTTTTAATATCTGAATTAACTTTGACTTTGAAATATGATTAAATACTTCTTTTATATCAATAAAAACTGCAGTTGAGATCAGACTCTCATACTTTATTATTTAAATATTATAAATAACTGAGAGAACAGTATTAATTACAGAACACTGTTTTCTATCTCTCATTTATTCACTGAATAAAAGAGAATCATCTATAGAGCTTATAAAAGATAGTTAAGTAGCTATTATCTTATCTAAAATCTTTTCTAGACAGTTTAATAGAGATATTATTCTATATAACTTAGAAATTGAAGTTTTTCTATTAGATTTTATAAGAATCACTTCAGTGACTTCTCTTCAGTATTCAGAATAATATTCATTTTTTAAGAGATTGAAAAAGAGTTTAAAATATTCATTCTTTAAGTAGGAATATGTATTCTGAATAATTAAGTGATTAATTGAATCAGAATCTGCAGCAGTTTTAACAGAACTTGAGAAGATAGCTGTCTCTAATTCATCTTATATAAGATCAGATTATTCTCAGTCATTTTCATTAATATAGTTAAGAAGTGATATATTCTCTTTCTCTAAATCTGAATCTGAATCTGATAAGTTCTGAAAGAGAATTCTTATAAAAGCTTAATATTTTTTCTTAAAAGAGTTTACTGTATATAATTCATTCTGAAACTCATATTCTAAGACTGGAAGTTTTACTACACTTCTTGTTTTAGTATAGTTAAAAGCTTTAAAAACTTTCTTCTCTTATACTTCTTTAAGAAATTTATTTCAGTAGTCTGTTTTAGCTCTTTTAATATCTGAAAAATATTCATTTCTGACAGCTTTGAACTCTTTATTAAATATTATATCATTCTTTTAATCTCTTCTAGCAGTAGCTAATTCTTTTCTTTTAGATAAGATATTCTTATTTTATCAAGATTTTAAATACTCAGAAGATTTTCTCTTTGAAATATTATCTTTAATACTTATTAGAATAATAGATGTAATAAACTTCACTCTATTCTTAAGCATTTCATTTAAGATATCTTGATCAGAATTTCAGTATAGCTTATTCTATCTTTCAGATTTTAACAGTTTTATACTTTCTTCAACTGCTTTTCAATCAGCTTTTTCAAAGTTATACTGATTAGAGAGAAGAGAATTTTCACTCATTTATTTTTCACTCAGTTTAATATTAAATTGAATAATCTTATAATCTGATTCTGATATCTTATTTAAATTAATAAATTAGTTTACAAGTCTTCTTTCTATTAGATTTTATGATATAAAGATTAGATTTATAATAGACTTCTATTTTATATCTTTTCTAAAGAATGTTTATTAATCAGACTTATTAATCAAATCTATTGAATACTCAAAGATTCATTTAATCAGATTATCAGCTCTCACTACTCTCTTATATTCTGAATTTCATCAGAGATGATGTGTATTAAAGTCTTCTATAATTATAGAGTTTCTTGATAAAGTTATATTCAGAAATTCTCTATTAATTATTCAGATATTATTATTTTTCTTTAATAACTTTTTATTATAGATATTTATAAGCTATATAGTATTAAACTCATTTTCTTTATCTATAATATCACTCATCAGAATATCAGAGTCAGACATGATATTAAATCTTAGATTAAATTAATATCTTGATCTCTTTCTTTCATAGATTACTACTCTTGACTTTATCTCAGACTTTTGAGATAAAAAATAGTAGTAGCTTGAATGAGAAATGACATATTTTTACTCAGTATTAAAATTTGACTTCTGAAGTAGTATAAAATCAACTTTTTATTCAAATACAATTTGAAGATAAGAATAAATACAATTTGAGTTTCTATTCATATTATTTTGAATAAATGTGATTTTTGAAAAGTTTTTAAACTTTTTTTATTATTTTTATTGTATATTTATACTAAAAGAGAGTAGAGTAGAATCTAATCACTATTATTAGATAGTAGATTATAACTGTTCTGAAAAGTAGAAATCTTAACTACTTATATTATATCTAGTTTATCACTAGAGTCATTTCTCAATTCTCTAATCTTAACAGAAGTTTGAGAATTCAAATTCTATTTATATTTAGCTGAAGAATTGAAGTTTGAAGACTTAGATAGTTAAGAGTTTCTTCTTTTTAAGCTTACAGTTATGAGTTTACTGACTTAACTATTCTCTTCAGTTCTAGATTTACTCTGAGCTTTATCTTTTCTTCAGTTCTTTTGAGTTCTTGAAGTAAATATACATTCTTTTGAGCTAGATGTATGTTTTTCTTTGTAATTAGAGTATTTAAGCAGAGTATATTGACATATTTCATCTCTTTTTAAGTATATTTCATATTTATACTTACTAGTTTTGTAATCTTTAGCACAGAATACATATTTTGAGTCTCTGAAATAGAAGATTATAAAGTGTTCATATCTTTAACAGTTTGAACACTGTGTTTGAGCTTTGAGATTCATTCTTAAGTCTTTGTATTCATGAACTCTCATTTTCAAATCTACTACTCTTACTTCAGAGATCTTTGACTGTTTCATTATCTTTATATATACTAGAATAGAGACATTTCTTCTACTTTATCTGAACTCAATTGAATTTAGTTATACAGACTCTTTTCTCAGTTGAATAGAGTTATATTCTTCTAATTCATTTTTAAGAAGTAGTATTTCTTCTTCACAGTCAAAAATTTCAACTGAAATATTATAAAGAATGAATTTATCTCACTTTTCATCTCTCTTAGATAGAATTATTATATTTAACAAAGATTCTACTGCTGATTTTCAGAGATTCTCATTCTGAATAAGAAATTCAGCACTGAATTCAGACATTGTAGTCAGAATAATGAAGTTTTCAAAGAAGAATAACTTAATTGAAGCTATAACTGATTTTTGAACTTTAATATCAGTTATTAACTGAGAAAAGAACTGCTGATTGATTTCATTTCTAATTCTGAAAATAAGATTTAAGTTTAGCTTATTTCTCTGTAATATATTCTGATTTGAGACTTTGAGAATAAGTCTTCTATTTCTGAAGATTTAAAGATTTTTCTCTTTTTACATTTTTTTCTTCACTCTTCTATCACTAGAAGTATGAGCAGTATTCTTCTCAGTTTTCTCAGAATTTTGAGCAGGTTTTGAGATAGCAGATTCAGCTGCTTAAGCATATATTTTCTTCTGATTTAAAGAAGAAGAAGAAGAAGAAGTAGAAAAGAAAGAACAGTAAACTGAAGAGTCAGTGATTATATTAGAAATTTTCAAATTTTTTTAAACTGTGTTTAAAATTCTAAGTTTGAACTTAATCACTTTCTGTAGTTATCTAGTCTGAGTATAAAGAATTAACAGAACTTCTTCATTCATCTTATTCAGACACTGCTTTTCAAGAATTTTACTTACTTTTTTAAGTTTCTGTATTTCAAGAACTTATTATTTCTCTATTTCTTCTTTCTTTCTTCTCTTCAGAATTTCAATCTCAGAAATAGTATTTGAGAAAGCATCTTTTTTCACATCAACTGAGTGTACTTTTGAACTCATTGTTCTTACTCAATGAAAAGTTGATTAGACTAATTCAATTAAGATATTTATTAAACTCTTTTGAATTGAAAAGTTGATCAGACTGTTTCAATTAAGAGATTTCTAAGTCTGTTTTCAATTGAAAAGTTGATCAGACTATTTCAAAAGAAGAATAGCAGACTTTTATATATAAAACACCTGATTTTTTTCACACTAGTTCAGTAACTAGATTAGATTTTTGAAGAGAATCTAATAAACTAAAATTGATTTTTAAGATAAATCAATAAAATCTTTATAATCTCTTTCTTGAAATACAGTGAGAAAAAGTATGATATCAATTAATAGTAAATCAGATAATATGACAGTTTTTAAGAGAAAAACTGACAAAAAATAAATCAATTTTTTGCAGAGAAATTGATTAAAATTATTCAATTTTATTCTAAATTATTCAATTCTTCTCACACAACAAGTATACAACTCAAATCAGTTAATAAAGAGTGTAAAAAAGAATTAAGTATTAATAAAAGCTCTTCAGCTACTGAATAAGTAATTCTTACTTAAAAGAATATGAAATTATGACAGAAGATAACTCTGTTTTTAATTCTTTGTAAGAATATTGTATAAAACTCAGAGAAAAACATCTTACTTTTTCAAGAGAAGTAAAAAACTATTTCTAAGATCTTTTTTTTTTGCATTAACTGCTGCAGAAGAATGAGATAGAAACTGCTAAGATATGCACTACTGTATACTCTCTATCAAGACTTTCTCTCTTCAGAGTCTTGATATTATAGAGAATATAAGTCTGTTTCTATATGATAATATAAATATTGTCAGCAGAATGTAGAGGAACTGGTTATTTATATCTCAAAATAGAAGACTTTGTCAATGATTATATCAATATAGAGTTAATTCTCAAATTCAATAGAAATCTAGTGTTGCTGTTCTCAATTTCTTACAGAATCTATTGAATATTGAGATATTAAAACTAGATTTAATATATCTCACTATGCAGGGATCAAAGGCTCAGTCAGATCTTGAGATATACTGATTTTATAGTTATCATGTCTGCTGATTATGTATTGAGTACAGTTACTAAGGTATCTTTTTGTACTTTTCTATCAGAGGTGAGTCAGATTAAGAGAGGTGATATGAGAGTAAGACTTGATATTGATATCTAGATACACTGAAGACAGACTGTGAAGATTGCACTTCAGAAGTGACTGTTGATTATATACTTAATATTATCACTGAGATATCTTTTTGTATTTTTCTACTGAGGATGAGCCAGATTAGAAAGGGCGGTACAAGGGTGAGACTTAGTGTTGATGTTTTGAAACATCAAAGATGAACAGGGTTTTCGCAGAGATCACTTCTCAGATATCTCTATAACTACAGATCAGAGATCTTTCAAAATCAAGAAGATTAATGCATATGGCTAGGTCTCTTCACCTTACAATTTGTATGACTCTTTGGCCCGGGGTTGTGATGTGGTAGAGGAGAACAGGGGATAATCCCACACAGGAGTTTTGAACAACATCCGGTTCATGTTTGGCTGGATAATTTCATCATCACACAGAGTATGCAGTCAGTGATGAGGTCAGAATGCTTGTATAATTGAGGGCTTTTTAATGAATCTATCAGCGGGTTCTTATTTGAAAAATTGAGTGAGTTTGTAGTGAAGTGATTGATTGATGAGAGAACACAGTCTTAAAGATAGACATATTAAATAGATAGATAGAAAGAAATTGAAAGAAAAAGATAAAATAAAGAAAGACTGTAATAAAACAAATTATTAAAAGATAGTATATAGCTGTTTTAACAGACTATATCTGATTGATTTTCTTCTCTTCATATTCAGATAATTCTGAATTTAGTCATTTTCTTATAGCTGCTTGAGTTTCTGATAGAAAGTCTATTAAGTATTTAATTTCTGTCTCAGTTGAGAATAAGAATCTTATATTTAATTGATTTAGATCATACTTCTCTTTCAATCTGACTCTGAGACTATTGTATAATGCACAGTGTATTACAATATACTCAGAATTCTCATTTATATTACAGAATGAGTATTCTATTGAGTCAAATCTATCATTAAATCTTTGTATATAAGATTTGAAATAGCCATATTCTAGTTTCAGCTGTATTATAGATGAGAATATTTTCTTTTTACATTTAATTGAACAAGATTTTCACTTGAGTTTTGTTTCAAATCTTGAATAATATATACTCTTCTTTTGTTTCTGTCAGCTTTCATTTCACTTGTCTAAACAAGATTTTTTTATTTTTCTCTTTATAAAAGATCAGAACATAATTTTTTAAATAGATCTGCTTAATTCTGCACTCTTTTTTACAGCTGAATCAGCTAATTCATTGTCATGAATATTCATATAAGTAGAAACTTAGTGTAGATGAATTATCAGCTTTGATATTCTTCTCTTTTGAATTTTCAAAACTGTAAGAGGCCTACGCCGAATAGATCAGTATAATAGATAGGTCTTATATAACAAAGATAAAAATGTTAAAGAAGGAAGGAAAGAGAAAGTGCGAGAATCAGTGATTGAGGTGGATATTTATACGCGTATGTGATGGAGCTTTGAGGTGAAAGAATATACACGCGTTTGTAGCGGCCGAGGATTGATGATTGAGAATGGCTGAGAATCAGAGTGTATGCATTTGTGGCGGCCAAGAATCAGTGATTGAGAATGACTGAGGATCAGAGTGTATGTGAAATCTGTGAAGTGTAATGAAATAGTCTATATGATTGATCAGGCGCAGCTCATTATATTAGCCCTCTCTTTCCAGAAGCAGTTCTCATTGGTCAAGAGCTGCTGTTTTGAATAATGTGAAACTCAGAGTCCAGATTGATTGATCATAGCTGACTCATTTCACAAGATACTGTCAGCTGTGACTGTGTAATCTCTCATTGAGAATTTCTTCAATCTCTCACTCAAGTTCATTATCTTCTTCTATGATCCCTGGTGATTGTCAGTCAGAAGTCAGTTGAGAAGGAAATGAATTGATGACAGTGCAGCAGAGCAAGCTTGTGTGAAATATATCATGAATCTCTAATGATGTGTCAAGATGATAGTTATGACTACCTAGAACTTCTATTACTTTATACCTGATATGATGATAATCTAGTGTACAGAATGAATATGTGATTTGTATATTCTTAAGATTTAATCATATCAGATCTTCTATCTTATATTGTTCAGTGAGATCTTGATGAACATTGATTTGATTCTCTTGATCTTGTTTTGCAGTTGCTATGAAGGCCTCTGCTCAATCACAGACATCTCAGAGTTTTATTACTATATTATCAGTGATCTGAATCAGACTGTGAGAATTCAGTGTGAACTGTGTGATCTCTAGAAGATTCAACACTTTCATGTAATATTCATATGTAAGGAAGAATGAGCTTATATCTGTTAAAATGACATCTTGACTGTTGATAGCAACCTCTGCATGTAGAAGAAGATCATGCCAATCATCTTGTAAGTGATTGCAGAACTTATGAAGATAATTCTTTACAGTCTGAATTATCTGTTTCAATGCATCATCAGTCTCAGAGTGATAGATAGTTGACAGACAGCATGTAATCTTAAGAACTTGACAGATTCTAGTTCAGAGAGCACTCATGAATTGACAGTCTTAATTCAATACTATGAATCTCAGTAATTCATGCATCTGATAGAACAGACTTCATAGAAAGACTTTAATGACTTATTTAGTATTCATCTTATTACAAGATTTCAATATTACATCTTTACTCAATTGATTTATAATGATCAGAATGTTTCTACAACTCTTGCTCTTAGATAGATTGACAGTGAAGTCAATTGTCACATCTTATCAGATTCTATCAGAAATATTAAGTGATTTCAGTAAACCTTTTCTACAGTTCTTTCATGAGATAATGAAAGAACAGTGATTGCAGTTTTAAATGAAGTGTCTGATGCTGTTTGATATCTCAGATTAATAGAATTCTCAGAAGATCATTCTATACAGTTGTTCACAGTCTGAATGATCAGTCATACATGAATCATGCATCTCTTGCATTATCTGAGTGTGTAAGAGTTCAGAGTGAGGAACTCAGTGTTATTCATGAAATTATAGAGTGTTATTATCATTGATTGAACATTCTGAGATGTTAATTCTTACTTATAATTCTGAAGAAAATCAGAGTGCTTCTTATTGTACTGCTTCAGTGAGTGCTTGAAGAAGTTCATCAGTTTGAGCTGCTGTATGTCATAGCTGATCTAATATAGGTTCAGAAGAAGTTGAGATATCAGTGACAGTTCTAATTGAAGAAGCATGTATAGTGCTGTGAGCTGTTTCATTTTGATTAACTAGTATCTTCAGATTCAAGAGCCAGTGCTCTCAGTTCATTCAGTGAGTATCTGTTACATTGAATGACATATCTTACTCTTATTGTAAGAGAGCATCTGTCATCAAGTTCTGACTGCCAGGATGATAGTGTATTGTAAAATGAAAGTGACTTAAGAACTCAGATCATCATATCTGTTGTTCAGTAAGTTTATAAGTAGTTATAAAGTATTTGAGATTCTTATGATCTGTGACTATCTCAAACTCAGAGACACTTCAGAGTTCAGAGTTTCATTCTTCTAAACAGTGTATGATTACAAGGAGTTTCTTATCATAGATCTCATAATTGTATTCAGTGAGACTCAGTTTCTTAGACATGAAGATGCATGATTGTAGAACATCTTCATCATTATATTATAATATTACTTCTTCTATCATGTAGTCAGAGAAATCAGCTTCAACAACTGTCTTATGATCAGAATCAAAGATTATTAGCAGAGAAGTATTAATGAACATCTTCTTTATCTGTGTAAATGCAGCTTTAGTGTCTACTGATCATTGAAATACTGAGTCTTTCTTAGTGAGATCTGTAAGTGATCTTGTGATATCTGAGAAGTTTTATATAAATTGCTGATACAAGTTAGCAAATCTGATGAAGCTTTGTACATCTTTCACAGTATACAGAGCTTCTCATTCAAGAATGATGAAGACTTTCTCAGAATTTATTTGAATTCCCTTGCCAGCTTCTATAATAAAACTCAGATACTTAATACTCTTGACTTCAAAATCACACTTATTAATATCTATCAGTAGTTCTGCTTCTTGTAGCTGTTGTAATATCTTTTGCACATGTTCTTGATATTCTTTTCTGAATTCATTGATGAAGATGAGAATGTTATCTAGATAAGCAGATGCAAACTCATCAAGAAAATCTCAGAGTGCTCAGTTGATATACTTCTGAAATGTACTGAAGATATTAGTCAGTTCAAAGAGTGTGACTATTCATTCAAAGAGATCATAATATGTTCAGAATACTGTAAGCCATTCATCTTCTTCAGTGATATGAATCTTATGAAATGCAGTGATAATATCTAGTTTTATAAATTATTGAGCTCATCTGATCTGTGCTAGAGTTTCATTGATGAGAGATAAGAGATATTAATCTTTCTTTGTCAATCTGTTCAGATCTTGATAGTTCATGCAGAATCAGAGTTCTTCACCTGGTTTCTTTGTAAAGAGAATAGAGACTGCAGTGAAAGAGTTGCTAATATGTATAAATTCTTTATTTAACAGATCATTGAGTGTCTTTTAAAGAAGAAGAAGTTCATCTTGAGACATGTTATAAGAAGAATCTCATGACAGTTCAGAGTTCTTATCATTCTTTTTCTCTAACTTGATACTGTGATTCACTTCAGAATCTTGTAAGAGAAGTATATTTATAATATTATCTTATTGAAAGATATCTAGATATTCATGATATTGTTAAGAGAGTTTTGTATAAGAATCTGTTATTGTAACACAGAATAACTTTTCTAGAGTCTTTTTGATATTAGTCAGACTGATGAAATAGATTGATACATGATCTTGCTGTTGATAACTCTGTTAATGATTTTGATGATGACTTCTTTTTCAGAGTATTTTGTATATGTTGACAGAGATCTGTGTCAGGTTTATGATCTTGTGAATGTCATCTTTCTGAACTCTATCATTGTTAGAGAATATCAAGCTTTTGTTTTGAGTATTTAACAAGATGTCTTATTCAGATAGTCAGACAAGTTCTAATATAAGATTATAATCAAGATTATCAACTTCATACACATAGATATCTTCATGTCAATGTCCTTCTACATCTATGGTCAGCTTCACTATGTAATGAGTACAAATGTCTTTTGAATCATCAAATTCTGTGAGAAGTCAGAGTTTTGATAGAGAGATATGCTGAAGATTATAATGTCTTATGACTGAAGATTTTATCATTGCATAGTAACATAGATCACTGTCTATCATAATCTTTATATTATACATGTTATTAATCATAGTGAATACAAGAATTGCATTCATTGCTATCTTCTCTTCAAATTGTTATTATTCAACCTCTTCAAGCTTCTGTTTACAAATTTAAACAGAAGCTAATCTTTTCTCTGTTTCACTGAGACATTCTCATAGTTATTCTCTGAATCTTTCTCTAATGCAATGTGATTGACACAGACAGGCACTGATTCATTCTTCAAATGAGAAGATATATAAATTGATTAGCAGTTGAAAGCAATGTGTTCTGATTGATTACAGTTAATACATACTCTATGTTGATATTGATCAGTGACTTCTTCAGAAGTGATCTCAGAGACTTGAAAGTCTGTTTGAATGGTGAAGATCCTTGCTTATGTGTAGATATTCAAGTCTACTCAATTTATAGCATCTACATCATTGTTATTTCTCAGTGTGAGTGTCAAAAGCTTTTAACTATACTAAAAAGCAAGCTTGAAGCAACCGCTCCATCACGAACTCGCTCGATTTTTCGAATAAGAACCCGCCGATAGATCCATCGAAAAGCCCTCGATCATACAAGCATTCTGACCCCATCGCCGACCGCATACCCTGTGTGGTGGTGGAGTTATCCAGCCAAACGTGAACCAGACATTGTTCGAAGCTCCTGTGTGGGATTATCCCCTGTTCTCCCCTACCACACCACAACCCCGGGCCAGAGTGCCATACAAATTGTAAGGTGAAGTGACCTAGCCATATGCACCAATCTTCTCGATTTTGGAAGATCCCTGACCTGTAGTTGTGGAGATATCTGAGGAGCGACCTCCGCGAAAACCCTGTCCATCTTTGATGTTCCAAAACACCAATGCCAAGTCTCACCCTCGTACCGCCCTTCCCAATCTGGCCCATCCCCGGCAGAAAAATACAAAAAGATACCTCAGCGATAATATCAAGCACATAATCAACAGACTCTTCTGAAGTGTAATCTCCATGGTCCGTTGTCAGTGTATCTAGACTTCAACACCAAGTCTCACCCTTGTACTACCTCTCTCAATCTGGCCCATCCTCAGCAGAATGATACAAAAAGATACCTCAGCAACAGCATTCAATACATTATCAGTGAATAATAAGTCAATAGCACATCAATAACTATAAAATCAGTATACTTCAAGATCTGACTGAGTCTTTGATCTCTGCACAGTGAGATATATTAAATCTAGTTTTAATATCTCAATATTCAATAGATTCTGTAAGAGATTGAGAACAGCAACACTAGATTTCTATTGAATTTGAGAATTAACTCTATATTAATATAATCATTGACAAAGTCTTCTATTTTGAGATATAAATAATCAGTTTCTCTACATCCTGCTGACAATATTTACATTATTATATAGAAACAGACTTATATTCTCTATAATATCAAGACTCTGAAGAGAAAAAGTCTTGATAGAGAGTATACAGTAGTGCATATCTTAGCAGTTTCTATCTCATTCTTCTGCAGCAGTTAATGCAAAAAAAAGATCTTAGAAATAGTTTTTTACTTCTCTTGAAAAAGTAAGGTGTTTTTCTCTGAGTTTTATACAATATTCTTACAAAGAATTAAAAACAGAGTTATTTTCTGTCATAATTTCATATTATTTTAAGTAAGAATTACTTTTTCAGTAGCTGAAGAGCTTTCATTAATACTTAATTCTCTTTTACACTCTTGATTGACTGATTTGAGTTATACACTTGTTATGTGAGAAGAATTGAATGATTTAGAATAAAATTGAATAGTTTTAATCAATTTCTCTGCAAAAAATTGACTTATTTTTTGTCAGTTTTTCTCTTAAAAACTGTCATATCATCTGATTTATTATCAATTGATATCATACTTTTTCTCACTGTATTCCAAGAAAGAGTTTATAAAGATTTTATTGATTTATCTTAAAAATCACTTTTAGTTTATTAGATTCTCTTCAAAAATCTAATCTAGTTACTGAACTAGTGTGAAAAAAAAATCAGGTGTTTTATACATAAAAGTCTTTCATTCTTCTTTTGAAACAGTCTGACTAACTTTTCAATTGAAAATAGACTAATAAATCTCTCAACTGAAACAGTCTGATCAACTTTTCATTTGAAAATAGATTAATAAATCTCTCAATTGAAACAGTCTGACCAACTTTTCATTTGAAAATATACTAATAAATCTCTCAATTGAAACAGTCTGATCAACTTTTCATTCAGTGAGTAAAATGAGTTCAAGAGTACACTCAGTTGATATGAAAAAAGATGTTTTCCCAGATGTCATTTCTGAGATTGAAATTCTAAAGAGAAGAAAGAAGGAAGAAATAGAGAAACAACAAGTTCTTGAAATACAGAAACTGAAAAAAGCAAGTAAATTTCTTGAAAAACAGTGTCTGAGTGAGAAGAATGAAGAAGTTCTGTTAATTCTTCATGCTCAGGCTAGATAACTACAAGAAGTGATCAAGTTCAAACTTGGAATTTCAAACATAATTTAAAAAACATTGAAATCTTTCAGTACAGTCACTGACTCTTTTTCATCTTCTACTTCTTCATCTTCTTCTTCAAATCAGAAGAAAATATATACTCAAGTAGCAGAATTTGCTGTCTTCAAATCTGCTAGTTCAAAATCTGCTCAAAATTCTGAGAAAACTGAGAAGAATATTTCTCAGATCTCTGTTCATAGAAAGGAAAAAAAAGAAATGTAAAAAGAGAAAAACTTTCAAATCTTCAGAAATAGAAGACTTATTCTCAAAGTCTCAAATCAGAAGAGCTTACAAAAAAACAAGCTAAACTTAAATCTCATTTTCAGAATTAGAAATGAAATTAATCAGCAGTTCTTTTCTCAGTTAATGACTGATATTGAAGTTTAAAAATCAGTCATAGCTTCAATTGAGTCATCTTTCTTTGAAAACTCTATTATTTTGACTACAATGTCTGAATTTAGTGCAGAATTCCTTATTCAGAATAAGAATCTCTGAAAATCAGTAATAGAATCTCTACTAAATACAACAATTCTATCTGAAAGAGATGAAAAGTGAGACAAATTCATTCTTCATGATATTTCAGTTGAAATTTTTGACTGTGAGAAAGAAATGCTGCTTCTTAAAAATGAATTAGAAGAATACAATTCTATTCAACTGAGAAAAGAGTCTGTATAACTTAATTCAATTGAGTTCAGACAGAGCAGAAGAAATGTCTCTGTTCTAGTATATATAAAAACACTTGAACAATCAAGAATCTCTGAAGTAAGAGTAGCAGGTTTGAAAATGAGAGTTCATGAATACAAAGATTCAAGAATGAATCTCAAAGCTCAAACACAGTGTTCAAACTGTTAAAGATATGAATACTTTGCAATCTCTTGTTTCAGAGACTTAAAATATGTATTCTGTACTAGAGATCACAAAACTAGTGAGTATAAATGTGAAACATGCTCAAAAAGAGATGAAATATGTCAATATACTCTACTTAAGTGCTTCAATTGTAAAGAAAAACATGCATCTAGCTCAAAAGAATGTATATTTGCTTCAAGAACTCAGAAGAACTGGAGAAAAGATGAAGCTCAAAGTGAATCTAAAACTGAAGAGAAAAGTCAAGCTAGTAAATTCACAACTGCAAGCTTAAAAAGAAGAAACTCTTAACTATCTAGGTCTTCAAACTTCAATTCTTCAGCTAAATGTAAACAGAATTTGAATTCTTAAACATCTGTTAAGATTAGAGAATTGAGAAATGACTCTGATAATAAACTAGATAGAATGTAAGCAGTTAAGATTCCTGCTTTTCAAAATAGTTATAATCTACTATCTGATGATAGTGATTAGATTCTACTATATCTTCACTCTCTTTTAGTATGAATGTACAACAAAAATAACAAAAAAAGTTTAAAAACTCTTTAAAAATCACATTTATTCAAAATAATATGAATAGAAACTCAAATTGTATTTATTCTTGTCTTCAGATTGCATTTGAATAAAAAGTTGACTTTGTACTTCTTCAAGAACCAAATTTTGATACTGAGCAAAAGTACATCATTTCTCATTCAAGCTATTACTACTTTCTTCCTGAAAAATCTGAGATAAAATCAAGAGTAGCAATCTATGAGAGAAAAAGATCAAGATATCAATTTAATCTGAGATTTGATATCATATCTGACTCTGACATTCTAGTGAGTGATATTATAGATAAAGATAATGAGTTTGATACTATTCAACTTATAAATATCTATAATGAAAAATCATTGAAAGAAAACAACAATATCTGAACAATTAATAGAGGATTTTTGAATATAACTCTCTTAAAAAACTCTATAATTGTAGAAAACTTCAATGCACATTATCTCTGATGAAACTCAGAGTGCACAAGAGCAGTAAGAGTAGATAAACTGATTGAATGAACTTTTGAGTATTCAATAGATTTAGTTAACAAGTCTGATTAATAAACATTCTTTAGAAAAGACATGAAACAGAAATCTATTATAGATCTAACTTTCATGTCACAAAATCTAATTGAAAAAAGACTTATAAACTGATTTATTAATTCAAATGAAACCTCAGAATCAGATCATAAGATCATTCAATTTGATATTAAACTGAGTGAAAAATAAAGAAGTGAAAATCCTCTTCTTTCTAATCAGTATAACTTTGAAAAAGCTGATTGAAAAGCAGTTAAAGAAAGAGTAAAACAGCTGAAATCTGAAAGATAGAATAAGCTCTATTGAAATCAAAGTCAAGATATATCAAATGAAATGCTTGAGAATAGAGTAAAGCTGATTACATCTATTCTTCTAATAAGTATTAAAGAAAATATTTCAAAGAAAAAGTCTTCTGAGTATTTCAAACCTTGATGAAATGAGAATATCACTTCTAAAAGAAAGCAATTAGTCACTGCTAAGAGAGATTGAAAGAATCACTTAATATCTGATGAAGAGTTCAAAGCTATTCAAAATAAATATTTTTCAGATATTAAAAAAGTCAAAACAGATTGCTGAAACAAATTTCTTAAAGAAGCATAAGAAAAAGAAGTTTTCAAAGTCTTCAACTATACTAAAATAAGAAATGTAGCAAAGCTTTCAATCTTAGAATATGAATTTCAGAATGAATTATATACAGCAAATTCTTTTGAGGAAAAATATCAAGCTTTTATGAGAATTCTCTTTCAAAACTCATCATCACATTTAGAAGAGGAGAATATGTCATTTCATGAATATATTGATGAAAATAACTGGGAATGGCCTGAGCTTACATATGATGAACTAGAGTCAGTAATATTCTCAAGTTCAATTAAAACTGCTGCAGGGCCTGATTCAATTAATCACTTAATTATTCAAAACACATATTCCTACTTGAAGAATGAATATTTTAAGCTCTTTTTCAATCTCTTAAAAAATGATTATCATTCTGAATGCTGGAGAGAAGCTACTGAAGTAATCCTTATAAAATCTAATAGAAAGACTTCAATTTCTAAGTCATATAGAGTAATATCTCTGTTAAACTGTTTAAGAAAAATTCTAGAAAAGATAATAGCTACTAGATTATCTTTTATAAGCTCTATTAGTAATTCTCTTCTATTTAATGAATAAATGAAAGATAGAAAACAATGTTCTGCAATTAATACTGTTCTCTCAGTTATTCATGATATTCAAGTAGCAAAGTATGAAGACCTGGTCTCAACTGCAGTTTTTATTGATATAAAAGATGTATTTGATTATGTGTCAAAGTCTAAGATAATTCAAACTTTGAAGATATTAAAACTGTCACTTTCTCTAATAAAATGAGTCAATTGTTTCATGTCTAAAAGAATTATACAACTATTCTTTGATGAAAGAAAACAAGATAAAACTGAGATAAAAATAGAAGTATCACAAGAATCTTCAATCTCATCTGTTTTATTTACAATATACACTGCATATCTATTCAAGAATAGAGAGATGAAAATAGTGAGATCTTCAAGTTATATAGATGATATTGATCTACTCTACAGTTCAAAGATAATCAAAGAGAACTTAGAAGTGATTGAGAAAGCAGTAAAGAAAATCTTTGTTAGAGCAGATATCAATCTAATTCAATTTGATATAAATAAAACTGAGTTAATTCACTTTTTTTCCAGGTTTAATGAGAAAGAACTAAGTCTAACTCTTTTAAATAAAGAGATTAAACCTGGTTTAAATGTCAAATGACTAGAAGTATGATTAAACTTCAAGCTGAATTTTAAATATCATATTCAACAAAGAATCATCAAGACAGAGAGACTACTGAATAGTATAATCAGACTATCAAATACTGAGAGAGGTCTATTCTTTCAGGCTATGAGACAGTTATACATAGCCTGTATTATCTCAGTAGCTGATTATGAAGTTCAAGTTTGATAAAACAATCAAGAAAACTTCACTGAACTCTTTCAAAGTCTATAAAATAGAGCTTTGAGAAGAATTCTGAGTGCATTTAAGTCATCTTCTATTAAAGCAATGGAAATTGAAGCTTCAATTTCATCTCCTGCTATTCAATTTGAAAAGGCCTGTATGAACTATGCTCTGAGAGTCATGAAGATGAGCTTAAATTATATAATCAGAGAAAGAGTCTCTTCTTCATTTTCATCAGTTAACTCAGAAAATGAACTGAATTAGAATAGATTTCTTAATTGAAATAAGAATAATACTTTAAAGAAAATGCTCTCTCAACTGTATAGACTATGTTCACTTATTAAGAATCAATTTTCTTTATTAAATATTGAGAAAATTGATCATGAGAAGATATCTCTCTGAAGAGAAAAGCTGGAATCTCTCATAGACTTACAAATAAGTGAACTATCTAAAGAGAGAGAATATGAACAGCATTTAAAGAAGATCTCTACAATTAATATAAAAGACTCTATTCTGATCTACTCAGATGGCTCAAAAAATGAGAATTTGAATAGATTAGACACAGACATTGCTTATACTGAAGATAATATTAATTTTATCTCAGATTTCTGAAATTTAGACTGTGAATCTGAAGTCTTTGATACTGAACTATTTGTAATAGTGAAAGCTTTCAAACTCATTGAAATAAAATCTCATAAAAGAGGAAATGATTTGAAAGAGATATGAATATTCTCTGATAGTCAAGCTGCTTTAAAAAGACTTAGAAATAGTCAGATTCATAATAATCAAATGAATCTTGAACTGATTTTAAACTCTGTTTTGAAAATTCAAAAGAGAAGAATATCAAAACTGATAATTTATCTGTATTAAGTTCCTGCTCATATGAATATTCATGATAATGAATTGGCTGATTCAGCTGTAAAAAAGGGTTCAGAATTAAGCAGATCTATTCAAAAAACAGTGTTCTGATCTTTCATAAAGAGAAAGATAAAAGAATCTTGTTTAAATAAGTGAAATGAAAGCTGATAGAAACAAAAGAAGAGTATATATTATTCAAGATTTGAGATAAAATCAAAGTGAAAATCTTGTTCAATTAAATATAAAAAGAAAATATTCTCATCTATAATTCAGCTGAAACTAGAACATGGTTATTTCAAATCTTATATACAAAGATTTGATGATAGATTTGATTCAACAGAGTGCTCATTCTGCAATGTGAATGAGAATTCTGAGCATATTATAATACATTGTGCATTATACAATAGTCTCAGAGTCAGATTAAAGAAGAAGTATGATTTAAATCAATTAAATATGAGGTTTCTATTCTCAACTGAGACAGGAACTAAATACTTAATAGACTTTCTATCAGAAACTAGAGCAGCTACAAGAAAATGACTGAATTCAGAAGTATCTGAATATGAAGAGGTGAAAATTGACTAGATATAGTCTGTTAAAACAGCTATACATCATCTTTTAATAATTTTGTTTTATTATAGTCTTTCTTTACTGTACTTGTTTCCTTCTGTTCTTTTCTCTATCTATTTAATGTGTCTATCTTTAAGACTATGTTCTCTTTTCTTTTGTCATAATATTTTCAAATGATTTCAAACTATCAGAAGGTGTTGAAATACTGCAATTTATAAACAGTTTTTGTATTCTGAGCTGGAATTTTCTGATTTTGCATATTTGAAATTGATAAATGTATAATAGTTGACTCTATAGATATAGGAAAAACCCTGAGAACTAAAGATTCTTAGATAGATGTTATAGTCTCTGACTGCATACATCTATAATTGAAGAATAATAATAATAATAATAATAATCAGTGTGAGTGTATAAGTCACTGAGATGTAATGTCTTCTGCCACTATTCTGTATATTCTTGAGCTTGATAAGATGATCATTCATTGTCTGAAGCTGTGTGCAGAAGCCTTCATAAGTTGAGTCTTTGTCTGCACTTATAAGAATCTGTAAGAGTTTGAAAGTCAATGTCTTCTTGAGCATGTTAATCTTCATTTGATTCTTTCAAGACTGATCACCTGCTTCTAGAATCTTGATGTTGAAGTCAGAAATGAATGTTGTAAGAGAAGTGTTTCTCTGTTAAGTACTCTGTAATCAATCTAATGCTTTCTGTTACATGACAGTGTCTTAAAACAGAATATCAAGATATTTCATGATATTGTCAGGTGTTTGCAATGCTGGTTCACATGCTTTCATTCATGAATGAAACTTCTGTTTCACATAATTCTTCAATTGTTCATTGATATATCAATCTTGATTGATTAATGAACTGATGAAATCTTCATCTATACTCAGTTTCATGAGTATTTTCATTCTTCATGATGAGTAGAGAGTGAGATCAGAAGTATTGAAATATGTGAGAGTATTTAAGTGTTCTTTCAGCACTTTTATATTTAATTCTGTAGATGCTGAAATTGCATGAGTTTCTTGTTATGATAATTGTTAAATCTTTTCATACTGATGTTGTTAAGTTATATGCATATCAGCTATTTATTATTATTGTAGTTTCAACATTGCTCAGAGTCACTGTAGCACTATATCTATACTTATATTTAAGAGTTTCATATTATTATTAGACATGATTATATTGATTGTCAGATATATAATATCTATGAAATCTGAAGAAGTGTAATTGTATTCTTATATATCTGAGTATCAGAACTCTTAGATCTTTCACTGATATTCTCTTATAAGATCTTATTCTCTTTATAAGATCTTGTTACAGAGTCAGAGTGACTGATAAGCAAGCTTCTATCTGAGAACTATCTGAGAACTCAGTGTCTGCTTAACTGTTAACTGTTTCTCTATTTCTTACATGTTATTACATGTTTGAATATCTCTTGATGAATAATTATTTCTGATAAGAAGATGATGTGTGAATAATTGTTTTCTAATAAGAAGACAATGAATGTTTTTATAATGTAAGAGGTCTACACTGAATAGATCAGTATAATAGATAGATCTTATATAACAAAGATAAAAATGTTAAAGAAGGAAGGAAAGAGAAAGTGCGAGAATCAGCGATCAAGGTGGATATTTATATGTGTATGTAGTGGAGCTTCGGGGCGGAAGAATATACACGCGTTTGTAGCAGCCGAGGATCGGTGATCGAGAATGGCTGAGAATCGGAGCGTACGCGTTCGTGGCGGCCGAGGATCGGAGCATACGTGGAATCTGTGAAGTGTAACGGAATAGTCTATATGATTGATCGGGCGCAGCCCGCCACAAAAACAGAGTTTAAGATCAGTTCAAGATTCATTTGATCATTATGAATCTGACTATTTCTAAGTCTTTTTAAAGCAGCTTGACTATCAGAGAATATTCATATCTCTTTCAAACAATTTTCTCTTTTATAAGACTATGAGTGCTAGTCACCTGCAGAATGCATCTTAAGCTAATTACATTTAATTCTCTATAATTAACTGATTATCATGTCTGTTCTCTCAGATCAGTCACTAATTTCCAGAGATATTAGTTAGTGACTGTTATCACTCACTTGATAATGTACATATCAAGCTTTCAATTGCTGATCTCAGTCTCATTAGATGCTCATAGATCTATCAATCAGCTGTCATGATCTCATTCTATGTTAGAGACTAATCATAGACTTGATGACTGCAGTTCTCTCTGTCAGTATTAGAGACTGATAGTGAGCTTGCAGACTCTAGTCTATCAGAGTGCTCTGTCTAGAGCCTAGATACATGTTTAAATCTGTTAGTCAAGTGATTTTTAAAATCATTCTCTGTATTTGAGAGAAAGCTAGACTCTGATGACAGCTCTAGTTAAAGACTTACTTAAGTAGTGTATAATCACTACATTAGACTTGACTCTATATTGTTAGAATCTTGACAGGTGTACAGTAGAATAGTGAGACATTGACATTTCATACCAGCTCTGATAAGTGTTTGCAGAATCTCACTTAACTAGTGACTTGACTTGCAGTAGAGAGTTCTATCCTGCATTAAGTCTTACTAATTAGACTCAGCCTCTATTACATGAGGGCTTTCATGAGTAAGAAGTGACAGGTGTCAGTGATGGAATTTGAATTCATACATCTCTAATGTATGCAGTCTTAATTATCAGTCTTATCAACTGAGTTATACTGACTTTCACTTCTTTTACTTCTATTGAAGATTTACAAACTCTTCAAGAAATCACTGTGAATTACAAAGTCTATATTATCTATAATTCAACACAGAATACTCTCTTTCAATTATAATAAATAATTACTTCATTCTTCACATCTGATTTCAGATCATGAAATTTATAAAAAACTCAATATAAACACTGAGATGAACTATAAAATAATTATTAATAGATTGTATTGTAGATTACTGAAGAGTCATCTCTCTACTATAATTACTGTAACTTTATTCAGAAATATTTATCATGAACTGATTATAACTCTGAAGAAATTTTCTGACATCTGAAGTTATCAGAATACAGATAATAAAAGAAAAATAATCAGAAAATTACTACTGAGCTGATAAGTTACTCTATCAGATAATGATTTTTAATAATACTAACTTTCTAATTTGAAGAAAATCATATGAAAATGACTCTGTATTAGTACTCTGATTTTATAACTCTTATCTGATAACTTCTGTGAATAATTACTTTATATATATATATCTCTGAATCTTTCTTTTCAATTAATTGAAAACTCTGAATTCTGAACACTTCTTCAAATGCTTAATTTAAATCTTCATATTTCATATTGATTCTGTGTTCAGTTCAATCTCAAGATACACTACAAAGTTAACATACAATATCTAGAATCAGAGTTGAAGAATCATTGAAGAGTGTCTCTCACAGTAAATTCATGAACTAGTATAAATAATCTTATATTTATGAGAGTTACATGTTATTACATTGATGAGAACTGAACTTATTAAGAGACATTAATTGAATTTAAATCATTGATTAGTAGTCATACTGAGAATTATATAGCAGAGATATAACTATGATTAAAAATAACTATTAAGATATTAGTCTCAGTCTTCTTATAATTATAACTGATAATACTGTGAATAACTACACTATAATAAAGAGCTTGAAGCAAAAATTGACTTTGTATTTCTGAAATAATAAACAAGGTCATATTCTCTGCATTACTTATATGATTTAACTTGTAATATAAACACTGATAAAGAATCTTAACATTGAGATGAAGAATAATGAGATGACTGATTCTTGAGATGAGAATAAGATGAAAGTGATTACTTAAGTAACTTTTACATTCACTTTATGAAAGATAATGTTTTTTGACAACACTTTTATATTACTTTTTAATAATGCTTTTTGATAATACTACTGTTAATTTTGAATAGATTGACTAATAATTTAAATATCACAGATTTGAAACATTATTAATGCAATTTTTATCTTCTCTAAACAATAATAATGATTTTATAATATTTAATAAACAAATAAATCAATCACATCACTGAATATGATACAGAATGTTAGAACACAGTGAAGTTCAATATATAAAATAGCTGTTTAAACTCTTCAATATCAGATGATTGATCATTGAGTGCAACACTCTGATTGAGAAAAGATTCAGATATTAAAACTTTCTGATATGAAGTGAACTCAGTTGAAATATATGATTAATTTACTGTTTCAGTTTTATAAGATAATAAAGACAGTTTTAATCACTTGTATATTAATACTGTAGTCAGTCTGATGAGTGTATACTAGTTTATTTACTTATCTTAAGAAGCAGTTGAATCACTTAAAAAGAAATTCAGTCTGAAATAATGCTATAGTGCAGACTATTATTGCTGTAAGAGATAAACTGATATATTACTACAGTAAAACTAAACAATCTTTTACAGAGTACTATACTATAGCAGCTCTACTAGATCTCTTCTATTAAGTTAATATCTACACTTCTCAAGATTAAACAGAGAAGAAATAAGACTCATATATTAAATTAGTCTGAGACTACTACAATGTTAACTATCAGAGATTTGAATAAGCAGATATTTAAGATATAAAGACAGTGAAATACAATTCTCTAATAAGTAACAATCTTTGATAATACTTCATATCATATAGAACTATAATACTAACTTTGAAACAGAACTTATATATATTAATTACAACTGAAAATCAGGTAAAACTATATACTTATAAAACTGAATTTGACTGCTATCTTCAAGATGATCTGATAAATTTATATATTAAATTAATTCTAGAGTTATGAAAAATTGTTAAGAGTACATATTTAACTATTGTACTGATAACATGTGATATTCTGATAATTTTATTGACAGAGGTGAGAATGAAGTGAAAGTTCAACTCAAGTTGAAATATTTATTACTATCACTGAGAACAATTATAAGAAGAAATAATTAAGAAACTCATGATTGTAAAATATGAAATTATCAGATAGTTTAATACCTCTGATCACAGTATATCAGAGAAGTGTAGTTTTCATGAGAAAGTGAAGAATAAACTTACACAAGAATGTATTTAGTTGTTTCATAAGTGTTATTAATAATCATTATTAAATTCTGATTATATAAGCAATCACTGAATGAACTGAATGAGACTGATTTTAATCTTCAGTCTTAGTTTCATTCTGATTTTAAAAGAATAATTATCTTTCACAGTTTATTCTGGAAAATTACTCTCATTTCACTGTTCTTGAATTAAATCTGGTCATTTTTCATGCCATTTCTCTCAGAAATGGTTCATTTTCAGATTTTTTTAAGGCTTGATTCTGATGAGACTCACGTCAAGAAATGTATGAGATCAGATTAAATGAGATCAAATGTGAAATTCATAATTCTAGCAGCCAGTCTAGTTCTGGTCTCAGATATAATTACACAGTCAGTCTACTACTTTCTTTATTTTAAAATTATATTTCTGTAATTTGTTAAAATTCATATCACAAATTTATCAGAGTTTTATCAAAATTCTGAAAATGAATATTGCTATGAATTCTGCTCTACTAGATCTCTCTGAACTCTTCTATCTAATAGATTTAATAAGACAAATCACTGATTTCAAAAGAAATCTGATATTGACATATCTGAATATAGAATAAACATAATAATAGCAATAATAAATATCAGTCAGATGAGAAGAAGTCAAACTTATCACTGATATCAAGCAGTTTATCAAAAAGATATCACTGAACTCAGTATTCAGATGTAGAAATATATGAGAAGAAAATTCAGCTGACAGAGTAGTGTCTGTATCTAAAGACAAAGTGAATGTATTTTCTTTCTTTCAATAAAGATAATTTGAATTGAATGATTGTAAGTATGATAAAAATAAAGAATAAAACTTCATATATATTTTCATTCAGCAGAATTATAATGCTGAATGCAATTAAAACATGAAAGTTCTGAACTTCAAAAGAAATGAAGATAAGTAGTATTCTTCTCATTCAGTATTTAGATTTTAGTAAAAATAGCAGCTTTTAAGTGAGATATCTTAAATCTCTAATGAGAATTCTTAACTTTTCAGCAGAATATATCAAGTCTCTGATGAGAAATCTTGAGCTGTCAGTAGAAATCTTAAGCTGTCAGTAAAATATCTTAAATCTCTGATAAGTTATAATAAATCACTGATAAGAAATATCAACTTTTCAGCAGAGAATCTTAGAGAAATTTCTACTCTTTTAATAAGATATCTCAGAGAAATCTAAACTTTTCTGATCAACTTAGCTAATCATATATTAATATAGAATTATATTTAACAGAAAAAGATAAAGAGCAGAGAAAGTTCAGTGATAATTAAATTATATAACTGTTATAAAGAATTAATTATCTTTGAATACTTTTATAATTTATTTACTGCTGAAAAGTTGTTTCTGATTTTTTACTGAGTGTGAAGAGTTATTATCTTTAATCAATTCTCTGAGTAATAATAATGATATATGAAATCTAAGTTGAATATTCATTAGTTAAAGATATTGAATTAAAAACTTCAGATTGAAAAACTAGAAACTGATTCTGAAAAATAGAGATATATACAAATCTTACAACTCAGATTACAATATTTAATAATACTGATATAAATGAAAATTTCACTGCAGCTATACTATAATGATAAAATATTCTAACATTCTGAGATCTTATGAGTGATATTCTTAAATATCAGTAAATTATCAAAGATGACTTTACTGAGATAATTCAGAATACTCTGATAGTGAAAAAGAGACATCTGATGAAAGATATGTGAAAGAAGATATAAAAAAAGATTAAATTTTCAGAGATACTTTCAGCAAAAGACAGATTAATATAGAGATTTTTAACACAATCTATTTCTATTCAATATATTTAATTTTTCATGAGTTTTATATATAAATTAATTAATATATACTTTAATATACATAATTAGAATATACTTATCTTAATATTCACTGAAGAAAGTTGCTATATTCTCTATCTTTTAATTTATATATTATTATTATTATTATTCTTCAATTATAGATGTATGTAGTCAGAGACTATGACATCTATCTGAGAACTTTTAGTTCTCAGGGTT
The DNA here is from genome assembly GCF_000003525.1 of Blastomyces dermatitidis ER-3. NCBI lineage: Eukaryota > Fungi > Ascomycota > Eurotiomycetes > Onygenales > Ajellomycetaceae > Blastomyces > Blastomyces dermatitidis. The sequence continues at coordinate 1,882,031 of NW_025544774.1, forward strand.
TTTCCTATATCTGTAAAGTTAACTATTATACATTCATCAATTTCAGATATGCAAAATCAGAAAATTTCAGCTCAGAATATAAAAACTGTTTATAAATTACAGTGTTTTAACATTATCTCATACTTTGAAATCATTTAACAATATCATGACAAAGGAAAAGAGAACACAGTCTTAAAGATAAATATATTAAATAGATAGATAGAAAGAAATTAAAAGAAAAAGATAAAATAAAGAAAGACTGTAATAAAACAAATTATTAAAAGATAGTATATAGCTGTTTTAACAGACTATATCTGATTGATTTTCTTCTCTTCATATTCAGATAATTCTGAATTTAGTCATTTTCTTGTAGCTGCTTGAGTTTCTGATAGAAAGTCTATTAAGTATTTAATTCCTGTCTCAGTTGAGAATAAGAATCTTATATTTAATTAATTTAGATTATATTTCTCTTTCAATCTGACTCTGAGACTATTGTATAATGCACAGTGTATTACAATATACTCAGAATTCTCATTTATATTGCAGAATGAGCATTCTATTGAGTCAAATCTATCATCAAATCTTTGTATATAAGATTTAAAATAGTCATATTCTAGTTTCAGCTGTATTATAGATGAGAATATTTTCTTTTTATATTTAATTGAACAAGATTTTCACTTGAGTTTTATTTCAAATCTTGAATAATGTATACTCTTCTTTTATTTCTGTCAGCTTTTATTTCACTTATCTAAATAAGATTCTTTTATTTTTCTCTTTATAAAAGACTAGAATACAATTTTTTAAATAGATCTGCTTAATTCTGCACTCTTTTTTATAGCTGAATCAGTCAATTCATTATCATGAAAATTCATATAAGTAGGAATTTAGTGCAGATGAATTATCAGCTTTGATATTCTTCTCTTTTGAATTTTCAAAATAGAGTTTAAGATTAGTTCAAGATTCATTTAATCATTATAAATCTGACTATTTCTAAGTCTTTTTAAAGCAGCTTGACTATCAGAGAATATTCATATCTCTTTCAAATAATTTTCTCTTTTATAAGATTTTATTTCAATGAGTTTGAAAGCTTTTACTATTATAAATAGTTCAGTATCAAAGACTTTATATTCAGAGTCTAGATTTCAGAAATTAGAGATAAAATTGATATTATCTTCAGTATAAGTAATGTCTGTATCTAATCTATTCAAGTTCTCATTTTTTGAGTTATCTGAATAAATCAGAATAGAGTCTTTTATATTGATTATAGAAATTCTCTTCAAATGCTGTTTATATTCTTTCTCTTTTGATAGTTCATTTATTTATAAGTCTATAAGAGATTCAAGCTTTTCTCTTCAGAGAGATAACTTCTCATGATTAACTTTTTCAATATTTAAAAAAGAAAATTGATTTTTAATCAGAGAGTATAGTCTGTACAGTTGAAAAGACATTTTCTTTGAAGAATTATTTTCATTTCAATCAAGAAATCTATTTCAATTCAGTTCATTTCCAGAGTTAATTAATGAAAATAAAGAAGAGACTCTTTCTCTGATTATATAATTTAAGCTTATCTTTACAACTTTCAGAGTATAGTTCATACAGATCTTTTCAAATCTAATAGCAGAAGAAGAAATTGAAGCTTCAATTTTCATTGCTTTAATAGAAGATGATTTGAATACTCTCAGAATTCTTCTCAAGACTCTGTTTTACAGACTTTGAAAGAGTTCAGTAAAATTCTCTTGATTATTTCATTAAACTTGAACTTTATAATCAGCTACTGATGTAATACAGACTATATATAACTGTCTCATAGTCTGAAAGAATAGATCTCTCTCTGTATTTAATAGTCTGATTATATTATTCAATAGTCTTTCTATCTTAACAGTTCTTTATTGAATGTAATATTTAAAATTCAACTTGAAGTTTAATCATACTTCTAATCATTTGATATTTACACTGGGTTTAATCTCTCTATTTAAAAGAGTTAGAGATAGTTCTTTCTTATTGAATCTAGAAAAGAAATGAATTAACTCAGTTTTATTCATATTAAATTGAATTTAATTGATATCTACTCTAATAAAGATTTTCTTTGCAGCTTCTTCAATTACTTTCAAATTCTCTTTGATAGTTTTTGAGCTGTAGATTAGACTAATATCATTCATATAACTTGAAAATTGCACTATTCTCATATTTTCATTTTTAAATAGATATACAGTGTATATTATAAATAAAATGAGTGAGATTGAAGATCTCTGTAATACTTCTATTTTTATCTCAGTCTTGTCTTATTTCATTTCATTAAAGAAGAGTTATATACTTCTTTTAAATATAAAATAGTTAATTTATTTTATTAGAGAAAGTGACAGTTTTAATATCTTCAATATCTGAATTAACTTTGACTTTGAAACATGATTAAATACTTCTTTTATATCAATAAAAACTGCAGTTGAGACCAGACTCTCATACTTTGCTATTTAAATATTATGAATAACTGAGAGAATAGTATCAATTGCAGAACACTGTTTTCTATCTCTTATTTATTCACTGAATAAAAGAGAATCATCTATAGTGCTTATAAAAGATAGTTAAGTAGCTATTATCTTTTCTAAAACCTTTTCTAGACAGTTCAATAGAGATATTACTCTATATAACTTAGAAATTGAAGTTTTTCTATTAGATTTTGTAAGAATCACTTCAGTGACTTCTCTTCAGTATTTAGAATAATATTCATTTTTCAAGAGATTAAAAAAGAGCTTAAAATATTCATTTTTTAAGTAGGAATATGTATTCTGAATACTTAAGTAATTAATTGAATCAGAATCTGTAGCAGTTTTAACAGAACTTGAGAAGATAACTGACTCTAATTCATCTTGTGTAAGATCAGATCATTCTCAGTCATTTTTATCAATATAGTTAAGAAGTGATATATTATCTTTCTCTGAATCTGAATCTGAATCTGATGAGTTCTGAAAGAGAATTCTTATAAAAGCTTGATATTTTTTCTTAAAAGAGTTTGCTGTATATAATTCATTCTGAAACTTATATTCTAAGACTGAAAGTTTTGCTACACTTCTTATTTTAGTATAGTTAAAAGCTTTAAAAACTTTCTTTTCTTATACTTCTTTAAGAAATTTATTTCAGCAGTCTGTTTTAGCTCTTTTAATATCTGAAAAATATTCATTTCTGACAGCTTTGAACTCTTTATCAGATATTATATTATTCTTTCAATCTCTTCTAGCAGTAGCTAATTCTTTTCTTTTAAATGAGATATTCTCATTTCATCAAGATTTTGAATACTCAGAAGATTTTCTCTTTGAAATATTATCTTTAACACTTGTTAGAATAATAGATGTAATAAGCTTCACTCTATTCTTAAGCATTTTATTTGAGATATCTTGATCAGAATTTCAATATAGCTTATTCTATCTTTCAGATTTTAACAGTTTTATACTTTCTTCAACTGCTTTTCAATCAGCTTTTTCAAAGTTATACTGATTAGAGAGAAGAGGATTTTCACTTATTTATTTTTCACTCAGTTCAATATTAAATTGAATAATCTTATAATCTGATTCTGATGTCTCATTTGAATTAATAAATCAGTTTACAAGTCTTCTTTTCATTAGATTTTGTGATATAAAGATTAGATCTATAATAGACTTCTGTTTCATATCTTTTCTAAAGAATGTTTGTTAATCAGACTTATTAATCAAATCTATTGAATGCTCAAAGATTTATTCAATCAGATTATCAGCTCTCACTGCTCTCTTACATTCTGAATTTCATCAGAGATGATATGTATTGAAGTCTTCTATAATTATAGAGTTTCTTGATGAAGTTATATTCAGAAATTCTCTATTAATTGTTCAGATATTGTTATATTTCTTCAATGACTTTTCATTATAGATATTTATGAGCTGTATAGTATTAAACTCATTTTCTTTATCTATAATATCACTCATCAGAATATCAGAGTCAGATATGATATTAAATCTTAGATTAAATTGATATCTGAATCTCTTTCTTTCATAGATCACTACTCTTGACTTTATCTCAGACTTTTGAGATAAAAAGCAGTAGTAACTTGAATGAGAAATGATATATTTTTACTCAGCATCAAAATTCAGCTTCTGAAGTAGTATAAAATTAACTTTTTATTCAAATGTAATTTGAAGACAAGAATAAATGCAATTTGAGTTTCTATTCATATTATTTTGAATAAATGTGATTTTTGAAGAGTTTTTAAACTTTTTTTGTTATTTTTATTGTATATTCATACTAAAAGAGAGTAGAGTAGAATCTAATCACTATTATTAGATAGTAGATTATAACTGTTCTGAAAAGTAGAAATCTCAACTGCTTGTATTATATCTAGTTTATCATCAGAGTCATTTCTCAATTCTCTAATCTTAACAGAAGTTTGAGAATTCAAATTCTGTTTACATTTAGCTGAAGAATTGAATTTTAATTTATATAATTATAACTGCAGAGAATTTATCAATTTCACTGTACTGAGAAATCTTTTTATAAATCTTGAATTCTGTAGATATATTTCTGACAGTGTATTAAACACATATTTCTAGTTAATAGAAATGATTTTATATTTAAAATAGCTATAATTTATTCAGTGATAGCCTGCACAGAGAGTATTCATTCTGAATATAAGATATAGATGAAATCTGTCAGATGCATTGATTATATAAGAGTGAAATATAAAAGTATTCACATTTATTATATAATAATCTACAAAGATGAATTAATAATATATATAGAGAGAATAACTTATTATCTTTTTTTTCTTTCTTTCTTTCTTTCTTCTTCTTATAATTATATTATACTGTGAAGATTATTTTCAGCTCACTCTACTCTCTCTTATCTTCAGTAAGATTAGTATTCTGTCAGTTATAATAAAAAGCTTTTAATAAGAAAAGTTCTAATTTCAAAGATCTCTTATTTACAGTATATCTGTCACGCTCCCGGCCGCGTCAAGGCCCCGTTGCGGTTTCACACGGCCCATCGCTTCCATGCGGATGATTCCATCCCGTCCGAACTGGTTTCCAACCACTCTATGACATCATTCAGATATATCATAGAAAGATCTGATTGATGAATATGAGAACCCTGCTTCTATATGAGGTCAGCAGATTACTTTTCCTTGGCAATGAGGCACCGCTGAGGTATCACTCCAGCTATCCTTGCTTGTGGAATGAAAGGAGGGTATCCGCCCATTGTCTATATAGAATAGCTAGATGCTGACTCTTCATCAAAGAAGTCAGTGATTTGTTTTGCTGCTACTGAAATATACATAAGAGTTACTGTGTGTCTCATACAATCTTCTTAGTATACTAAGTATCATATCTGTGATATTCTTGCAATAACTCTATAGTCTATGAGCTTGCTATTCAAGCAAGATAGTCAAGCTCACTCATACAGCTTTTCAAACAACTATCTCTATGTGATGTTGCTGACTAGTCACTGCTTCAGTTCTGTCATGTTACAATTCAAATCACTTGACCTGATTACATGTTTGAATCAGTTGAGCTCTAATAGACTGATATGACCCCATGCACCTGCGCTGGGACCGACCCGACCCCACTCTCTGGAGGAAACACTACATCATTCCCTAGAGTGTGTACACCTCTATCTCAGCAGGAATCTGAGATTTCTGAACCTGCTGTGCATTTTGACATGGGCTCTTCAATCACTCTGCCACCGCCGCGGCCCCTACACACCTACATCTATCATGAAGATAGAGAGATTAAGGTCGGAGATTCACTGAGATACAAGGGAAACATCTTGTCTGAATTCCACAGCTTTATCTATATTCTTGAATGGAAATTCCACCTTAACCTGAGCCAGTATAATACTCATGAGGTATGAGTAATATATGCTGTCAACCTCCTTGAAGGCATCTCTGCAACTACTTGAGCTATCAAGAAGAGAGAGCTTGAGCATATCAATACTGTCATGACTTGGAAAGAATTCAAGAACTTTCTACTGAATCAAATCAAAGATCACTGCAACTGTGGCTTCACAGCAGTGCAGCAGTTCAACTCATTACATCAATGAGATGATGAAAATCCTTTCAATTTCAATGCAAGATTCAAAGAATATTGAGAGGAATTAACTGATGATTTGAATTAATTAAAAACACAGCTTTATCTCATGAAGCTGACTCACAAAGTGTGAATAATGATATCACAGTATCAGAGTTCATCAATCAATCACACTGAGCTTGTCAACCTGGCTTTCTGGATCTATTTGAATAATCAATTCTCTGAGAAAAAGGCTAACAAGACCTCTTCTAAGCAATTAACAACAGGATCTAAATGGCACTATGACAGCTTTAGTGCAGAGAAAGTAAAGAAGAATTTCAAGCATTCTGATTCTTCACTCACTGTGAAGAAATATCAAAAAAGATTTGATAAAGATCTCTGTTTCAACTGCAGAGCTGGTGATCACTATATCAGTGATTGCAAGAAGTCAAAGAAGAGAAAGAATTGAGAAGATATCTTCTCAAAGTTGACTCCTCTTCTGACAAATGTATCCGCGGAAGATAAAGAAGAGAAAGAAAAGAATTGACAATTCTCATGTCTCTGAGTTCATGTTATGATCACAATACATACTCTGAATGAGAAGATATCAGTGAGATGTCTACTTGACTCTGAGATGAATGCCAACTTCATATTCTATTCCTTTTCTTTGATAAAGAGTTGAAAGAAGATAGATCTGTCAGATCATGTGAAATTTACTAATGAAATGAAATGTCACTGTTTTGGCATAATTCAAGTGAAGTATGTAATCACAGACTCTGAAGAAATCTTCAAGAAGAGCAGTCTGCTTCTTCACACAGTCAACATCATAGATGAGGATGTCATTCTAGATCTTCTGTGATTGAGAGAAAACAATTCTCTCATTGACTGAGTCACTCAGATGTGGCAGTATTATCTCACTGATGAAGAGACAGTGATAGAGAAATCTGAAGAGTTTCATTAGAAGAATCTTGAGAAAAAGATTGAGTCAATATACTGTGTAGCAGATGATTAGAACTTGAGAACAGATGAAGAAGTCATCATTCTCACTACAAGATTAGCAGCAGTATCTGTCATTGAAGATGAATGTACATGATGTCTCTTTACAGATTTTAAGAATATCTTTTCAGAAAAGAAAGCAGTGAAGTTTCCTGATATCAAGATATAATATAAGATTCATCTTGAAGACAGTGTAACAGCACTGTACAGGCCTCTTTACAACTTGTCTGTAAAGAAGTTGAATGTTCTGTGCAAATATCTTGAAGAAGCACAATCAAAGAACTGAATATGTTCATCAAAGAGTTCAGCAGAGGTGTCTATACTCTTTATGTCTAAGAAGAATGATAGACTATGTCTATGCATAGACTACAGAGGCCTTAATAAGATGATGATTAAGAATTGCTATTCATTATCATTAATTAACAAGATAATTGATTGATTATCTGAAGCAAAGATGTTCTCAAAGATTGATATATGAGATGTCTATCATAGAATCAGAGTTAATGAAGACAATGTTTGAAAAACAGCTTTTCATATTAAGTACAGCAATTTTGAATATCTTGTTTTATCTTTTGATCTTTGTAACACTTCAGCCATCTTTCAGATCTATATAAATAAGGCACTGTGAGGCCTTGTCAATGTCTCCTGCATAGTATACCTGAACAACATTTTAATCTTCTCAAAATCAGAGAAAGAACATGATATCTATGTTCAAGAAGTGTTGAGTCACTTGAGACAGTATCAACTCTATGCAAACACTGAAAAATGCTTGTTCTACATGCAGAAGATTGATTTCTTAGATTATGTTATTGAGATGAATAACATTTCAATGAATAGGAGCTGAGTCTTCATCATTGAGAACTGGTCAGCACTGTGAATATACTGCAAGATGCAGGTGTTTCTAGGATTTGTAAATTTCTACAGACAATTCATCTATGTATATTCATGAATTACTGCCCCTCTTACAGATCTGTTGAAGAGAAGTGTGAAAGACAGAAAAACAGAACTGTTTATCCTCACTCAAGACACTGTGCAGGTGTTTGCAGAATTGAAACAAGCTTTTGCAGATGTCACAATGCTGAATTATTTTAACTCTGACTTACTCAGTCAGTGTGAGACTGATGCATCTGAGAATGAGATCTGTGAAATCTTTTCACAGTTGACATCAGAGACCTTTCAACATTGAAAGAATCAGAGAATAATCATCTCTGAGAAAACAGATAATGAATTGTCTGTGAGAGAAGACTTTTTCACAGAGTCTATAAGATGCTGTGAATGAAGATCAGTGATCTTCTTCTTCAAGAAGTTATCACTCACACAGAGAAGGTATAATACTCATGATCAGAAGATGTTAGTAATTGTCAAATTCTTTAAGATCTGATGACATTATCTTCAGAATAGTAAGTACTCAGTGTAAGTTCTCACTGATCATGCAAATCTGTGTTACTTCTTGACAACAAAGAGCTTGACAGAATGTCAAGCCAGGTGAGCAGAGCTGCTTTCAGAGTATGATTTCTATATCTGATACTGTTCAGGTCAGCTTAATCTCACTGACACACTGTCTAGACAGCCTGATTATAATATTGTTAATATGAAGAAGGATTCTATAAAAGAACCTCTGTCATCACTGCAGAAGAAGCTGGCTGCAGAGAGTTGAGGTTCTCTAAAGCTCAGGAACAGCGCTGGAGAGGCAGCTGCGCGACTCAGTATAGAAGGTGAAAGAGAACTCAGGTCCCTGCAGAGGACTGACACTGAAGATCATGAGCTTCTTGTATCATGTCTTGCAATCATTGAATTGACAAAGAATGAAATGATCTACAATCTTTTAATCTGACTACTTTTGAAATTCATTGATAAGTTACAGAAGGAGAACATCTCTACTGCAGCTTAAATTCAAAAGTTAAAGAAGAAAGAATTCAGTTTGAACTTGAAAGAGACAGGCCCTGAGCAGGGTGATACTGCTAAGAAATTAAGTCACTGATAACTAGGAGAATGTGGACTTCTACTGCTGAATGGTTCAGTCTTTGTCCCTCATAGCAGGACAGTGTGCCAGAAGTTATTGAGAATTCATCATAATGATTCCCATACAGGGCACTTTGAATTAGAGAAGACTGAGAAGCTTCTAAAACATAAATACACTTGAGACAAGCTTCAGGCAGATGTCAAAGAGTATATTGAAACTTGCAATGTCTGTCAAAGGATAAAGATTCTGCAGTATAAGTAATACAGTGAGTTGATATCACTGCCTGTTTCAAAGAGCTTATGACAGAATCTATCAATGAATTTCATAGTTGACCTGCTGAAGTTGATAAGAGTCAAAGAATATGACTCAATTTTAGTCATTGTTAACTGCTTCATGAAGATGGCCAGATATATCTCTATTTATAAAAAGATTAAAGTCTCTGAATTGACTGATCTGTTTTTAAATATCATCATTTGTAATCACAGTGCTCTGAAATTGTTAATAACAGATTGAGAATCTCTCTTCATCAGCAAATACTGGTCAGCTTTTTGCTATCATCTTATAATAAGACATCTTCTCAGTATCACATTTCATCTACAGATTAATGGCCAGACTGAACATCAGAATCAGACACTAGAACAGCATCTTCAAGTGTTCTGTTTATATTATCAGAATAATTGACTCAAACATCTTCTGATCACTGAATTTGCATATAATAATGCAAAGAATGCAATCTTAAAGATATCTTCTTTCTATACTTATTATGAATATAATTCTTTGTTACTCAGTGACATCGCGGATGACATTTCAAAGAGAAGAATAGGCAGTCAGAATGTCAGACAGGTACAGAGAATGAAGTATTTCTCAGTGTCAGAAGTAAAAGTGAGATTGAAACTTTTGAACAAAATTCATAAGAAGACAGTGAAAAGCATTCACTGCACTCAGAAGCAGCAGATGAAATACTATAATTAAAAACATCTTTCAATGAAGTTCTTGATAGAGAATCAAGTGCTACTTTTAGCAAAGAATATTAAGATAATGAGACTGTGTAAGAAGCTCAGTGAGTGATGACTAGAACCTTTCTCAGTAATAAGAGTAATGAGTAAGCAGATATATGAGTTAAAATTATTCACAGAATTGAAATCAATTTATTCTGTTTTTCACATTTTCTATTTAGAGCTCTATAAGTAATGTCTCAGAGTGGAGCTGTCTCAGCTGAATGATATCAAGATCAAGAGTGATACTGAATATCTTGTGAAGAAAATATTGAACAAGTGAACATATTACAGCAAGCTTCAATACCTTGTTAAATGAGAAGATTATTCATTGTCAGAGAATTCATGAAAACTGCTTGAGCATTTGGAAAATGCTGAGAAAGAGATTGCAATCTATGAGACAGCTAGTAGAGACTGCTCTGTTACACATCAGAGATGTTAGACAAGAAATGCTGCTTGAGACTTCTCATTTTTCTCAAAGGGTTTTTTAGAGATGATCTCACAGTGATGAGTCAGTGTCTTGTAGACTCTGTAGCACTCTTCTTCTATTTTCTCTCAAAGGGTTTTTTAGAAGTTTAATGAGACTACACAAGTGTAAAATTCCTGAAGCAGTTAATAAGGAAAGAAAGGAATATTTGAAATCAACAAAAAGATTAATATTAATTGACCTGTGAGTCACTGCTAATCTAATGGGGCTGCAGCCTGCTGAAAAAGTAAAAAGAAGGAACCTCAGGACCTACTCATCAACAACCACACTTTCATCAAACTCATTCTCCACTGTTGAAGTCTCTGGCACTGACATCTTTGTCTGCTGAGAAGTTAGTGCTGCAGCGCCGCAGGAGAGCAGAAGGAATGCATGAAATGTCAACTTATCAACTTACAAAGCATCTCAGTCATCTGCTTCAATTGAAGTGAGATTCTCTTCAATCAGTGATTGATCTCTGTGATGCTTTCAATGGCGGCGCCAGCTGACCCCTTCTTGGGGCCAGTCATTCTGAGGTGTTTTTCCATCTCAGAGACTCATGCTTTCATCTTCTTTTGCAGACAAGTAAGGAGGACCTCCTCAGCCTTGATGAAATCCACCAATGCTTGGAGCTCTGAGACCCTTGCTCTGTACTGCTTGGGCACCTGGGCTCCTTGTCAGAGCCGACACGACGCCTTCTTGTAGGGTAGGTAATACTTACAGGGAGACAGGAGTCATTGTTGCAGGCGCAACAGAAACAACGGGAGTGGGAGAAGAGACAAGTGCATAAAATCCCCCCCTTCTTCAGCTGCTTGGCGCAGCGCAGGCAAGTAGCAGTGCCGGCCAGAGGCCGCACTGGAGCCTCCCCACAGGGAGAAGATGAAGGAACCGCGGGACCCTGCGGACCCAACCCAGCAGCATCCCGAGCAGGCTCGGGCGTGCCGCGGGAGGGGAACTACAGATTGGGCTCCTCGGAGCCACTTGTCCCCGGAAACCAAGCTCTCCCCAGGTTCCTCTCTGAATGACCACACAGGGTCATACACCTTTTTTTGGCCGGGGGGGGGGGCGGCGTCGCAACAGCGGCGGGGGGGGGCAGGGGACAGACCAGACACAGATGAACTGACCGGCAGAAGGGACGACACCTCACTGCAAGGCACGGCGACTACCGCCGCGGCCACAAAAGAAGCAGGAGGAGGAGGAGGTGTGGCAATGGGAGCGGTGCTCCCGCAGCTCATTGACGCCGCTGCCTCCGCCTCCAACCTGGCTTTCTTGGCGGCCACGGAGGCCGCCGCCGCACCATGAAGATGTTTGTTACCCACTAGAAAACATCAGAATAAGCCCTTGATTGTCCTCCAAGGATGATACCCCCATGCACTCACTGTTGCGATTGAGGGGGGGGAAAGAAAAATGTTTCACAGGGAGAGAGATCTTTTCAAAAAATCCTGTCACTACTGTTAGCTTTGCCTCTAAAAACACACCACTTTTGCAGGGAATTTCATACATAGAATAGAATATGTTGGGAGATCTGCAAGCCTCTTGTTAACTATGTTTTCCACATTTCAAATTGATATATAAGGAACCCACTTACTATGTGTTTGAATTGGACAAAGGTGGGAAAAGGAAGACCTATACAGTCAGCAGAAAAACTCATCTATTTCTTTGTACCATGCGCAGCACACACACTGTCAATCAGTTAACAACTGTTGCTATACAACAAAGATACTTTCTAATCCAGTAATCTTGAGAGTATAGGAACTATGCTCTTAAAGAGAAGGGCATTGTCATGCTCCCAGCCATGCCAAGGCCTCATTGCAGTTCCACATGACTCATCACTTCCATGCGGATGATTTCATCCTGTCTGAACCAGTTTTCAACCACTCTATGACATCATTTGAATATATCATAGAAAGATCTGATTGATGAATATGAGAACCCTGCTTCTATATGAGGTCAGCAGATTACTTTTTCTTGGCAATGAGACACTGCTGAGGTATTACTCCAGCTATCCTCACTCATGAAATGAGAGAAGGGTATTCACTCATTGTCTATATAGAATAGCTAGATGCTGGCTTCTCATCAAAGAAGTCAGTGATTCATTTTACTGCTACTGAAATATACACAAGAGTTACTGTGTGCCTCATACAATCTTCTTAGTATACTAAGTATTATATCTGTGATATCCTCACAATAACTCTATAGTCTATGAGCTCACTATTCAAGCAAGATAGTCAAGCTCACTCATACAGCTTCTCAAACAACTACCTCTATGTGACACCGCCGACTAGCCACCGCTTCGGTTCCGCCATGTTACAATATCAAGAACATCAGTGATTCATCTATTATATTAATATCAGTAATTTAAATAACAATAGCAGCAGCAAGAGTAAAAATAACTGATAATACTCTTAAGTGTATCTATATCACTGCTGCAAAAGCTCAGAAGAAAGAGATAAGTAGCTATTTAAATACTCTGATAAAGTAGTCTGATAAATAAATAATATATAAGTACTATATTAAGTATATTTTTTCTTATCATTTGAATACTGCTTGTGATAAGATAAAGAGAAGCTCAAAGTCTTGTATAAATTATAATTATGAGAAAAAGAGATATATAATTAGACTGACCATGTGACCGTGTCTGGGATCAGAACCAGAATTTTTGATAGTCTCATTGCCAATTTGACAGATCTCATTACATGGTTCTAACATTAGATAGTAGTCTCATACTGTCTCAGTGAAACTTACTGTCTACTCTTGTCACATTTTCCAAATGAGATCATGATTTCCACTTCTCAATTTAAATTATTTTTATTGCTTTAAATGACTTTAAATCTCATTTGAGTATTATCAAAAAGTGTTACTTTTTAAAAAATTAAAAATAGTCTAAAAAAAATCTTAAAATGTCTAAAAATAGTAACTTTATACCAAGAATGAGACTAAATGAGATCAAATGAGATCACTTTCTCATTTTTTTCAAGTCATGATTTCATTTTGAGATCTGATATATAGTCACTTTACATGTTTATTTAATGATTAGTCTCAGCGGGATTCACACCAAGAAATGTATGAGATCAGACCAAATGAAATCAAATGTGAAATTCATGATCTCAGCAGTCAGTCTATATATAATTATCTCTGAAGAATTAAAAGAATAAGTTAATAATCTAATTTAAATATATAACTTTTATCTTTCTATATTAAATAATTTTAAGAAAATAATAAAGAGAGTTATATTGAAATCAGTAAAGAATCTTTTAAAATAGATTAAGAAAGTTAAAACTCACTGACAGAAAGTAAAAGCTTAATATATAAAGAGTATCACTATTGTTCTAAAAGCTCTGAATATCATCATCAGTACTGCTGAAAAAGTTAAAATCAAGATTAAGAAGATTAAGTTAAATATTAAAAGAGTGAAATTAGAAATTGAAAAGAAAAAAGTTATTATAGAAAAGAAGAAAATCACAATTAAAAAGATAAAACTTAATATTAAAACTATCAAGCTTAAAGTGTATTATAAGCTTTTAAGAATAATAGTTAGTTATATTAAAGAATAAAAATCAGTGATGAAGAATCTTATAAATTTAATAAATAATATCAATATTAAAGCTAGTTATATTATTATTGAAATGTATGAAATAATGAAGTATATTCAGAGATTTATAGATTATCTTAATAAGAATTCAGTCATAGTCAGTGACAGTAGTAGCAGTGATGAGAAATTTAATAATAGTAATAATTCTCTTTTTATCTCTTTTACTAATATCTCTACTACTACTATTAATTCTTCTTTCTCTTTCTTTTTTAATCTTCTGACTCTGATTGATTCTCTGACTATAAGCAGTACTGAAACTCTTGATATTCTCAGTGAAAAAGTAAGTTAGAATCAGTAAAATAATTCTCAGATTTATACAGAAGTTAATAATAATATAAATAAATAAATATATAACTCTCAATTTCTCTGAAACTCTCTTTTTTAAATAGTGAATGATTATTAATACTGACTCTTCACAAACTTTAATATCAATTCACAAGTTCTCTGAAATAAATATTGATATAAATATGATAGAAAACAATGATAATAATATAAAGATGATTTGAAGAATTCAGGAGAAATTACAGAGAGATATAACAAATTTTCAATAGAAGATAATTTCAGTAAATGAGATATTTTTTAGAATTAGTGATTATATAGATAGAAATTGATGATATTATTAATACAATAATGATTTTATTCTGTTCATAACTCATTTACAGTGATTTCACAGCTAATTCATCATTATATTAAGTTTTACAGTTCAGTGATGGCGTCGCCGACTGGCACGGCGGAACAACCATAACCTGGTTGTATAATAAGCCTACGTTTTTCCGGTATGGATATTACATATGAGATCACGTGTAGGCGGAGCGATCGCTAGGGCAACGCCACTGGGGCGGGCGCCGCTAAATCTTTCTTGCGGAATCAATCAGGCTATCGCTATGCAATCGGGCTCATCAAGGACTCAGATTTCTGAAATTTAGTGGTCCGACTGCTGGCGCTAAAGGGAGGCCATGCTGTCCCGGGGAGCAGATTTCAAGGTAGATAAGCACGTTGTCCTTGTGTGTAAATATTAATCAACATGTTTGAGTTTTAGCAGGAAGATGATTAGAACCTTATTGGAACAGGTATGAAAAATGAAGAAGAGAAAAGGAATGCAATGGATAGAAGTACCAGAAAGACAGTAGCGGAGGAAATAATAATATCAACACTAATCTCTCATCCCCACCTCTCCATAAACTTCTCCTGCGCTTTGTCCCCGCCTTGAAAGATATCAACATCAAGCCCATCAATCCCTTTGCGAAGCACTTCAATCCGACTTTCCAAGCTGCCAAGTTTCGGATTCTGCGCGGCATCAGCCATTGAAACCTCGAAAGGCGAATCTGCATACAGCGCTGAATGCAGTAACTGGGCCGCTTGGTCTGCTGCTTCTAGGTAGACGGAAAGAGGCGACTCTGCGGTAGACTGCAGATTTTGAAGCATTTCCAGCATGTGCTGCTGCTTCTCATCAAGAGCTGCTGAAGGGTTATCTGTTAACCTGCTTTCCACTAGATCGATAATGGAAACTCCAAGCCGCCGGAGGAGCTGATCAAGGGCTTTTGAGCTATGATCAAGCGGGAGAGATATTGAACTTCTTCGGTCAGTGTCCTTAGGGGTTGCGGGCGCGTATGATACTCGAGACAATCGTTTTTGTGCTGTGGTTGTTTTACTTGTCTGCTGCTCTGAAAGTTCACTCTCCCGTTCACATTTGTATTTTGCAGCTAGATAGCTTAACGCCGTCCGGTGGGATTGTCGGTTATTTAGCCTCTCCGTTATTCGCTCTGTGGACTGTGTTAATTCAAGTATAGTATCGAAAATCTAACTTAAAGTTAGATTTTATGTTCATTCGTCGGTTGCATATGATAGCAAAGTGACATAGAAAGGACGAGAGTACGAACTTGTTCCAATTGCTGCTGAGAAGTAGAATGAGCCTCTGTCCCCCTACTCTGAAGAGCACGAAGTATCGGATCCCTGAATTGCTGCTCGGTGGCCATTTCTGAAAGAATCTCAATCTCCGAATATAATGAGCTTATCTCTTCCTGGAGAGCCGCTACCGCTTCTTCATCGTATTCATCCAGGCCAGGTGGGCTGCTTTGTAAAGTTTCAGTATAGAGCCGATCCAACCGTGAGTGAACCGCCTCGGCAAGGTATCTGGCGAGTTTCGCGGTAAGCTCGATAGCCCGTGCTCTAAGCTCCTTATAATTGGTATCTATTTGAATTGTCGACGCTATTTTTTCCAAGCCCTGCATGGATCGGTCGTCGTCTTTCAATTTACTAGCCAATTGAGGGAGCAAGGTATTAGCTTCGGTGGAAAATAAAGACTGCACTGAGCCAAGAGTCGCCTCAAAGTCGTGAGTGAAGTCTTCAACCTGCAAGAGGACGTCAATATAATGTATGCAATAAAGAAAACAACATGCATGCAGTGTTCAAGGTGGGTGCAAATGTACAGCAACATCAATCTGCTCCTTCTCCCGCGCGTTTTTATTTTTCAAATGTTCCCATGCCTTCGCCTCCCGTTGTCGCGACCGGATTCCATTGCGGATTTGGGAGTTTAGCTCCTTGCATTGCACCTTTAGGGTCTTAGTTTGGTGCTCAATGGCCGCGGTCGAAGCTGTGAGTGATCCAATCGCGTCGCGGATTTCATCGTCCAGGAAAGGTCGTGTGGATGATATTTCTTGTCCTTGTAAGATAGACTTGAGGGAACCAGTTGCTTCGAGTTTTATATACCTTAGAATAAAGGAGATATCGGTTAGCAAGAGCTTCTTGGCTAGAGGCAGATTGCAGTAGTGTTTGCGAGAAGCATAGGACAGGACGTACAAGGTAAGTTCCTCCTTTGACAGAAGGGTTTCTGGTGTGAGATGGGTTTCTATCCATTTGCAAGTGTCGGCATCTACCAGAGTAGCAGCGATGTCCTCGCGTTTAACGGGAATGTTTCGTTCCCTGAACGCATTGGCAACCTTCTCATGCAGTGATATCTGGTTGCTTTCCATGGTTTGGTTCTTCCTCGCCAGATTCTCCACACGTGAGGATTGGCGCTGGATCAAAGCCTACAATTGGCGTCAATAAACAAGCCCAAAGCCCAGGAGATAATCACGGAGATCGTCCCTGGAACTTTATCTACACATGCAACGTGGTTTAGATAGCAAAATACTTTATTAATTATTCTATCTGTTTCAGCTATTGTGGCGGACATATTGCTTGTGAAAACAGAATGTTCCCAGCCCCCCCTGAAAATTAGTAGCAAAACACCACAAAAAAATCAAAATATTCACATTACTCTAGAATCATTCAATTATCATTCAATACATGTCTTTTTCAATCAAATATCATTCAAATACGCGCCTTTCTTACCTTTATCATCAATATGCTATCTCAACTTAGTGATTTCACTATCAATGAAATTGTACACTTTCTTAAGAATGATTATAGCCAGCGTGGCTCAGTTGGTAAGACTGGTAATCAAGGCCGCACACATTAAGAGTTCGTGGGTTTGAATCCCACCGCTGGCACCTGCTACTTCTTACTCATGAAAGCCTTCATGTAATAAAAACTGAGCTTAATTAATAAAACTTAATATAAAGTAGTGTTGGCCCTTACGGCCGTTGCGGTTAGCGATCCCACTAGATCACGTGACCCACCACTATATTATGTTCCTGTAGATAGATCTATCAATACAACCTTCAACTATCTCACAGGTTATAGCCTGAATGACATGTTTTTCTTTTGAGAACATTGCATCAACATTTTTTAATATGAATAGTTTATCTTTTTTTTTGAAAAGACTTTTACTCTTTATTAGAGATATTTCATTTTCTCTGAATCTGCTAATCAGCAGATTCATATACTTTATATTTTTAAGAAAGTATGTTCTTTATTGTGAAGAATATCACTCTTTTTTTTTTACATATCTAGAAGAAGCAGAGTTATCTTAATATAAGTGATACATCTGTTACTTCAGAGTTCAGCTCAAGACTCAGAATCACACACTTCACTAGATAACTTATTAATAGAATAATTACTTATTATGAGAAGACTTCTGACTTATAAGATAAGACTGAGATCAATTTTCATCAGAGTATGAAATTTGATAATGAGATGATGAAGAAGCTTTAAAATAAAGAAAAGCAGAGTTAATATTCATCTACAGAATCTGTTTATTTTAACTCTTTAAATTCTTCACTATCTTTTATCTTTAAAATACTGACTTTTAATGATGATCTGAATCAATCTATCTATTACACTGCAGATAATCTTATAAATCTTATACAGATAATACTACAGAATCAGATAACTACAGCTGAAATTACTTAATATCTCATTACATCTATCTCTGTATAAAGAGACACTATAAGAAATGAGTTGTAAGAATATCAGAAGAAAGTTAAATATACACTAGATATTAAATTAGTAACTATATTTAATAACTTTAATTATAAAGTCTGATATATTAATATATTAACTGATGTGAAAGTTATTAATGAAACTGATATTCTATTAAAAACTTAATAAGAATTCTCTTTTACACATTATATTGACTCTGAGAAGTGAAGAATTCATTTCAAATCTCTATATAGATGTATACTATTGAGTCTTGTTGAAAATGTTTGAATCACTATTGAAATCTTGAAAGCTGATAATACTACAGCTCTGTGAAATAAGATTAATATTAAATATATAATATCACTGATAGAAGAATGAATTAATATCTTTAAGAAATTGACAAAATTACAAGTTAAGAAGAATAATTATCTTACTTTTCAGAGATATTTCTGCTATCTTATTATCTATTACAAGAAGCTCTGTCAGAGTACTGAGAATGTATATCATAATCTTTTTCTCAACAATCTGCAGAATTATTAAAGACTGTTTATCAAGACACATTTGAATGAGTTTTTCTTCACTGATCAGAGACTCATTATCAACATTGATATTGATGATTTGATGAAGTAACTAATCAATTGTACATTTAAGAAGATTATCACTGAGTGAAAAAAGCAGCCTCAGGCCGATTCTGTGACTGCGAAGAAGAACAAAGATAAGAACAAAGATGAGAAGAAAAGCACACCTGTATGAAAGTGCACTCACTGCAGGAGATATGAACATACTGTTAACAGATGTTTCATCTTACACTCTGATAAAAAGAAAAAGAAGAATGACAAGAAGAAAGAGTCAATACAATCTTCAACTATCTCACAAGTAGAACTCTTTACTGCAAGTCAAGTTATTAATTAAACAAGATTTTGCAAACATTTGTTAAAATCAGTATAAAATGTTGATATTTGTAGAATAGTTGAAGGTTGTATTGATAGATCTATCTACAAGAATATAATATAGTTGGTGAATCACATGATCTAGTAAGATTGTGTAAGAATAAGTGTTGAGAGTCCCGCGGTTGATCGGCCCTTCTATCAGCAGGCGCTGATGATGATTGAGCTCTTTTGCTTCAGTAGTCTACAGATTATGAGACTGTTAAGTGTAAGTCTCACTGTGGTCAACATGCATGAGTTCAATCTCAGAATGAACTTAAAAATTTCTAACAAATACTCTTGAACATTTTAACAGTGTCAAGAGACATTTCAGAAGTATGCTCTAGAAGTCTCATGAGCTCTAGAACTGAGTGATTCAGTTCATTATTAAAAAGAAGTCATTGTGAGAAGGCTACTGAAGAGAGCTACTGAGAAAAAGTATTGTACTCTGTGATAGCTGGTCTGAGAGAGAGTGTTGAAGGTCCTGTGATTGATCGGCCCTTCTATCAGCAGGCGCTGGTGATGATTGAGCTCTTTTGCCTCAGTAGCCTACAATAAGTGCTCGCAGGCGATTATTCAGGTGTTTGCAGCTTGGCATGATATGTACTGTTAACTACTAGAAGTATTTATAATAGAAAGATAAAATATAGAGATTAAATGTATAATAGTATTCAAGCTAAGTTATAAATAGTATTCATGAACTTCAGTCTATATAGTTGTGTGTAGTCAAGAGCTGCTAGCTCTATTAATTATACAAGAGATAGAAATAGAGATAAAGAATTCATAAGAAGTGAGATTTCTTATATATCTTTTTCTCTCTAAGACTTCATTCATGAAGTCTTTCACTGAGTAACTTCATAGAATCAGCTCAGCACTGCAGTAATACTCACTAAAAACTCTTTATATCTATAAAAAATCTCAGTGAGAAAAAATCTCTTATTATTATAAAGAGAAAAGAGTCTGTTACTCAGTTTCTTATTTTATAAGATTCTTTATAATCTACAGATTCTTCTCTAACTATTACACAGATTCATCTCATATCTTTTATATAGAAGATTATTATTATTATTATTATTCTTCAATTATAGATGTATGCAGTCAGAGACTATGACATCTACCTGAGAACTTTAGTTCTCAGGGTTTTTTCTATGTCTGTA
The DNA here is from genome assembly GCF_000003525.1 of Blastomyces dermatitidis ER-3. Classification (NCBI taxonomy): domain Eukaryota; kingdom Fungi; phylum Ascomycota; class Eurotiomycetes; order Onygenales; family Ajellomycetaceae; genus Blastomyces; species Blastomyces dermatitidis. Next base: position 1,902,433 of record NW_025544774.1, read on the forward strand.
AAGTTAACTATTGTACATTCATCAATTTCAGATATGCAAAATCAGAAAATTCCAGCTCAGAATACAAAAACTGTTTACAAATTGCAGTGTTTTAACATCTTTTGATACTTTGTAACCATTTGACAATATCATGACAAAAGAAAAGAGAGAAAGAACACAGTCTCAAAGATAGACACATTAAATAGATAGATAGAAAGAAATTGAAAGGAAAAGATACAGAAAAAGAAAAAGTAAAGAGAGACTATAACAAAACAAATTCTTAAAAGAGAGTGTATAGCTGTTTTAACAGACTATATCTGATTGATTTCCTCCTCTTCATATTCAGATAATTCTGAATTTAGCCATTTTCTTGTAGCTGCTTGAGTTTCTGATAGAAAGTCTATTAAGTATTTAATTCCTGTCTCAGTTGAGAATAAGAATCTCATATTTAATTGATTTAGATCATACTTCTCTTTCAATCTGACTCTGAGACTATTGTATAATGCACAGTGCATTATAATATGCTCAGAATTCTCATTTGTATTGCAGAATGAGCATTCTATTGAGTCAAATCTATCATCAAATCTTTGTATATAAGATTTGAAATAGCCATGTCCTAGTTTCAGCTGTATTATAGATGAGAATATTTTCTTTTTACATTTAATTGAACAAGATTTTCACTTGGGTTTTGTTTCAAATCTTGAATAATGTATACTCTTCTTTTATTTCTGCCAGCTTTCATTCCACTTGTCTAAACAAGATTCTTTTATTTTTCTCTTTATAAAAGACCAGGATACAATTTTTTGAATAGATCTGCTTAATTCTGCACTCTTTTTTGCAGCTGAATCAGTCAATTCATTGTCATGAATATTCATATGAGTACAAACTCAGTGCAGATGAATTCTCAGCTTTGATATTCTTCTCTCTTAAATTTTTAAAACAGAGTTTAAGATCAGTTCAAGATTCATTTGATTATTATAAATCTGACTATTTCTAAGTCTTTTTAAAGTAGCTTGACTATCAGAGAATATTCATGCCTCTTTCAAACAATTTCCTCTTTTATGAGATTTTATTTCAATAAGTTTGAAAGCTTTCACTATTGCAAATAGTTCAGCATCAAAGACTTCACATTCAGAGCCTAGATTTCAGAAATCTGAGATAAAATTAATATTATCTTCAGTATAAGCAATATCTGCGCTCAATCTGTTCAAGTTCTCATTTTTTGAGTCATCTGAATAAATCAGAATAGAGTCTTTTATATTGATTGTAGAAATTCTCTTCAAATGCTGTTCATATTCTTTCTCTTTTGATAGTTCACTTATTTGTAAGTCTATAAGAGATTCAAGCTTTTTTCTTCAGAGAGATAACTTCTCATGATCAACTTTTTCAACATTTAAAGAAGAAAATTGATTTTTAATCAGAGAGTATAGTCTGTACAGTTGAGAAGGCATTTTCTTTGAAGAATTATTTTCATTTCAATCAAGAAATCTATTTCAATTCAGTTCATTTTCAGAGTTAATTAATGGAAATGAAGAAGAGACTCTTTCTCTGATTATATGATTTGAGCTCATCTTTACAACTCTCAGAGCATAGTTCATACAGGTCTTTTCAAATCTAATAGTAGAAGAAGAAATTGAAGCTTCAATTTCCATTGCTTTAATAGAAGATGATTTAAATGCTCTCAGAATTCTTCTCAAGACTCTGTTTTACAGACTTTGAAAGAGTTCAGTGAAATTCCCTTGATTATTTCATCAAACTTGAACTTCATAATCAGCTACTGATGTAATACAGGCTATATATAACTGTCTCATAGCCTGGAAGAATAGACCTCTCTCTGTATTTGATAGTCTGATTATGTTGTTCAATAGTCTTTCTGTCTTAACAGTTCTTTGTTGAATGTGATATTTAAAATTCAACTTGGAGTTTAATCATACTTCTAATCATTTGATATTTACACTGGGTTTAATCTCTCTATTTAAAAGAGTTAGAGATAGTTCTTTCTCATTGAATCTAGAAAAGAAATGAATTAACTCAGTTTTATTCATATTAAATTGAATTTGATTGATATCTGCTCTAACAAAGATTTTCTTTGCAGCTTCTTCAATTACTTTCAAATTCTCTTTGATAGTTTTTGAGCTGTAGACTAGACTAATATCATCCATATAACTCAGAGATTGCACTATTCTCATATTTCTATTTTTGAATAGATATGCAGTGTATATTGCAAATAAAATGAGTGAGATTGAAGATTTCTGTGATACTCCTATTTTTATCTCAGTCTTGTCTTATTTCATTTCATCAAAGAAGAGTTATATAATTCTTTTAGATATAAAACAGTTAACTCATTTTATTAGAAAAAGTGGCAGTTTTAATATCTTCAATGTCTGAATTAACTTTGACTTTGAAACATGATCAAACACTTCTTTTATATCAATAAAAACTGCAGTTGAGACCAGACTCTCATACTTTGCTATTTGAATATTATGAACAACTGAGAGAACAGTGTCAATTGCAGAACACTGTTTTCTATCTCTCATTTATTCACTGAATAAAAGAGAATCATCTATAGAGCTTATAAAAGATAGTTGAGTAGCTATTATCTTTTCTAAAACCTTTTCTAAACAGTTCAATAGAGATATTACTCTATATGACTTAGGAATTGAAGTTTTTCTATTAGGTTTTGTAAGAATCACTCCAGTGACTTCTCTTCAGCATTCAGAATGATATTCATTTTTCAAGAGATTGAAAAAGAGCTCAAAATATTCATTCTTTAAGTAGAAATATGTATTTTGAATAATCAAGTGATTAATTGAATCAGGACCTGCAGCAGTTTTAACAGAACTTGAGAAGATAGCTGACTCTAATTCATCTTGTATAAGATCAGGCCATTCCCAGTCATTTTCATCAATGTAGTTGAGAAGTAATATATTCTCTTTCTCTGAATCTGAATCTGAATCTGGTGAGTTCTGAAAGAGAATTCTCATGAAAGCTTGATATTTTTTCTCAAAAGAGTTTGCTGTATATGATTCATTCTGAAACTCATATTCTAGAGCTGGAAGTTTTGCTACACTTCTTGTTTTAGTATAGTTAAAAGCTTTAAAAACTTCCTTCTCTTGTGCTTCTTCAAGAAATTTATTCCAGCAGTCTGTTTTAGCTCTTTTAATATCTGAAAAATATTCATTTCTGACAGTTTTGAACTCTTCATCAGATATTATATCATTCTTTCAATCTCTTCTAGCAGTAGCTAATTCTTTTCTTTTAGATGAGATATTCTCATTTCATCAAGGTTTTGAATACTCAGAAGATTTTCTTTTTGAAATATTATCTCTAACACTTGTTAGAATGATAGATGTAATAAGCTTCACTCTATTCTCAAGTATTTCATTTGAGATATCTTGACCAGAATTTCAATATAGCTCATTCTGTCTTTCAGATTTTAACAGTTTTATGCTTTCTTCAACTGCTTTTCAATCAGCTTTTTCAAAGTTATACTGATTAGAGAGAAGAGGATTTTCACTCATTTGTTTTTCACTCAGTTCAATATCAAATTGAATAATCTCATGATCTGATTCTGATGTCTCATTTGAATCAATAAATCAGTTTACTAGTCTTCTTTTCATTAGATTTTGTGACATGAATGTTAGATCTATAATAGACTTCTGTTTCATGCCTTTTCTAAAGAATGTTTGTTGATCAGACTTATTAATCAAATCTATTGAATGCTCAAAGATTCATTCAATCAGATTATCAGCTCTCACTGCTCTCTTGCATTCTGAATTTCATCAGAGATGATGTGTATTGAAATCTCCTGCAATTATAGAGTTTCTTGATGAAGTTATGTTCAGAAATTCTCTATCAATTATTCAGATATTGTTATTTTTCTTCAATGACTTTTCATTATAGATATTTATGAGCTGTATAGTATCAAACTCATTTTCTTTATCTATAATATCACTCACCAGAATATCAGGGTCAGACATGATATTAAATCTTAGATTAAATTGATATCTTGATCTCTTTCTTTCATAGATCACTACTCTTGACTTTATCTCAGACTTTTGAGGTAAAAAGCAGTAGTAGCTTGAATGAGAAATGACATATTTTTACTCAGCATCAAAATTCGGCTCCTGAAGCAGTATAAAATTAACTTTTTATTCAAATGCAATTTGAAGACAAGAATAAATGCAATTTGAGTTTCTATTCACATTATTTTGAATAAATGTGATTTTTGAAGAGTTTTTAAACTTTTTTTGTTGTTTTTGTTGTATATTCATACTAAAAGAGAGTAGAGAAGAATCTAATCACTATCATCAGATAGTAGATTATAACTGTTCTGAAAAGTAGAAATCTCAACTGCTTGTATTATATCTAGTTTATCATCAGAGTCATTTCTCAATTCTCTAATCTTAACAGAAGTTTGAGGATTCAAATTCTGTTTATATTTTGCTGAAGAATTGAAGTTTGAAGACTTAGATAATTGAGAGTTTCTTCTTTTTGAGCTTGCAGTTGTGAGTTTACTGGCTTGACTCTTCTCTTCAGTTCTAGATTGACTTTGAGCTTCATCTTTTCTCCAGTTCTTTTGAGTTCTAGAAGCAAACATACATTCTTTAGAGCTAGATACATGTTTTTCTTTGCAATTAGAGCACTTAAGCATAGTATGTTGACAAATTTCACCTCTTTTTGAGCATGTTTCACATTTATGCTCACTAGTTTTGTGATCTCTGGCACAGAATGCACATTTTGAGTCTCTAAAACATGAGATTGCAAAGTGTCCATATCTTTGACAGTTTGAACACTGTGTTTGAGCTTTGAGATTCATTCTTGAGTCTTTGTATTCATGAACTCTCATTTTCAAACCTGTTACTCTTACTTCAGAGATCTTTGACTGTTCAAGTGTTTTTGTATATACTAGAACAGAGGCATTTCTCCTTTTATATAGAAGAGTTTCAGTTAACTCTTAATTATTTTCATAAGATTCTTGTATAATTATTATATAGATTTATCTCACAGATAAATCACTCTCTGTAAGATTATTCTTATTAAAGAGAAGTATTTATAAGTTAATCTTTCATTTATTCTTATAAATCATTATTCTTTAATACTGTAGAATTGTGAGAAATTTTTTATTCTTTTATTAACTATAGAATTGTAGAATTAAGATATTCACAGTCTATAATTACTTTTTATAGTTATATAGAAAGATTCAGATCTGTAATTTATAATTACTTTTATTTACTAGAGTAATCTAACTATTTCACAGAATTACTCACAGTGTAAGTAAATCTCTTTAAAGTAGTATAAATATCTCAGATCTATTTATAAAATCTTATCTTCTTTTTTCTTTTTCTATAATAGCTCTTATTTTTATAAACTGTGAGTATTCTTATTTATCTATGAAGTATTTTCACTTAAATAACAGAGAGAGAGTATTTCTAACAATATTTATATATTAATTCAAGAACTTCTCAAGAATAAAAATTTTTTAATTTTAATATCTTTATAAATAATGTCTGATCACTGCTGAGCTTCTTATAAGTGTTCTTATAACTTCTCTGATTGCTTTTTATTAGCTGATAAAGTAGAGATATTATCACTTATAATTATATCTTTATCTCTCTCAGTCTTATCACTGCATCTGATCTTCAGATCAGTAGTTAACTCTCTATCTCTTTTAAATCAGTCTCTGACTTTAAGCAGCACAGTTTCTCTCTTTACTGTAAGTCTTTTTATAAGTAATTTCTTACAGACTCTAGCTGATAGTTCTTATAAAGCTTCTGATATTATTAGTATCTTCTACAGTCTCATAGATCTATAATTATCTTCTCTCTACTTACACAATCTCTGATCAGATATATATAAATATATCTAGATTCTCTATCAATGATTCTCACATCACAGTACATTTTCACAATTTCATTATTAATAAGAGATAAGTTCTCAGATACTTATAAAATCTGAGTAATTAAGATAATATAAATACTATGAATTTGTGATGAGAGTTAATCTGAGTAGATAAGCTCTCTTTTTATATTTTAATTATTTTCAGGTTAAATACTTCAGTATAACTGAAGAAGTAGATACAGCTTTATAAGAGATATCTGATTATATATGTAGATAATCAGTCTTCAAGATTCTGTTATAACTATATATACTCTGATATTCAGCTTCTCTGAAGTCTGTGTATTTTTAACAGTCTTTACATCAAATGTAATAATTATCTGTATCACAGATATGATACTCTCTACTTCTTTAAAAAGAGAAATTGATAGTTATGATAAGATTGAGTATCACAGATATTAAGAATATAAGTATAAGTTTTCTTTATTTTTTCTTTATTAATCTTTAAATTGTGTTCACAGCTCTGTTTATTTTCTTATTTTTTAGTTTTAATAAGAATATAATTTCTTCTTCTCTTATATACACTGCAGACTGTTAATCTCAGTAGAAATTCATTATCTTATAGACTAGAATTTATAAATGATAGTATTAATATCTTTATTATAATCAGATTCTTAGTAAAGACTGTATTATTCTGACTTATCAGAATTCATAGTATAAAAGTTATATCTCAGCTTCTATAAATATTTTATCTATTCAGATAATTCTTAAGTGAACTTATTCATCTTATCAGAATATTCTTATCACTGAATCTTGAATCAGAGCTTATAATCTCACTTCTCTGAGTTAATAATCTCTTTGATCTGATATTCTCTTTCACTTTTTAGTACTTTATAGACAGAGTGATGAGTCACAGAATTCTCTTCTGAGAATTTCTTATATTCACAGAGTAAAGAGATATGAAAAATATTATATATTTATAATTCAGATAGTAGTTTCAATCTGTAGAACTGTAAACTAACTTTCTTCATAATCTTATAAGACTCTATCTGTAAGAGATTCAGCTTCTTACTAGATCTTTATATAATAATATTTTCTAGACTCAGTCAGACTCTATTATCTTTCTTAAAACTCTTTATAATATACTTAAAGTCATAGT
>NW_025544774.1:1909508-1912427 GCF_000003525.1 Blastomyces dermatitidis ER-3
TCATACTCTATAGTATACTCTTACAGATCTATCAAGATCATCTATAGATAAGTCTCAGTGAGTATCTTAAAGAGAGTTTTATCTATATTAATATGTTTTGAGTTGTTATATATAAACTCTGTAAGTAATAATCAATGTATTCAGTCATTCTGATTATAATTAACAAAGTATTACAGATACTATTTTAATATACTTATCAGATATTTTATCTGATCATCTGTCTATTAATGAAAAGTTATACTTAAATCTTATAAGATCTTCAGTATAGTTATCAGATCAGATTAGAACTCTTCTATGAAGATTAATTCTCTATCTGAGATAATATTCACAGATAATTCATATAACTGAATCATATTACAGATAAAGATATGAGTTAAATTCTTTGACTTCAAGTTCTTACAGATAAATATAAAGTGTGTTATCTTGATAAAGTAATTCACTATTATCAGTATACTATCAAAGCAGATATCATATATGTTCTTACTTTCAGAAAGACTTATAAGAGTATTCATTTCTAGCTGTTTTCAAGATTTCTGCAGAATAAGTAGAGAAGTAAGTTCTTTATATAATCTAAACTATACTATCTGTGAACTCTGATAAATAGTATAAGAATTCACTATCTTCTTTACAAGTTCTTACATCTTCAGTCAGAAGTATTTTCTTATAAGTAACTCATGAGTTCTAGTGTCTGTAAAATGATCTATTAGAGAAGAGTTATAATATCTTTTAATAAGTTCTATGTATAGAAACTTATTTACAGGTATATAAATCTGACTCTCTCTTTATAAGAGACTATTTAAGTCTCTTTAATTCTTTATTTCTGCAGAGTTGATCTCTGCTGTAAGCAGTTTCTAAATATACTAAGTATATTCATTCTTCAGTTGCAGTTCAGATAATCTGAATAGAAGATCTTATAAAGACTTATACTCTGTTTTCTCTTACATCAGGTCTTCTACAGTGCTTCTCAAAGTCTGCAAATTCTTCAGATTATAGATACTCTTTTCAGGAATTCTCACAGAGATTCTCAGAGTGTTGACTCTCAGTATTATAGAGAGTAGTTATACAGATTTCTTCTCTCTCTTCTCTTTCTTCTCTTATAGAGAATTGAGAGACTCTTCAGTTAATCTCTTTATAACACTCAGTCTAAGCATTCTGTAAAGCTTTTCTATCTTCTCTAGTCTCTCTATATCTGTCATTCTGATCTTCTTAACATAGTCTAATCTGTGAGAGAATTCATTCACTGAGTTCTTAGTTCTCTTGATATATTCTATCTTGAATCAGAACTTACTCAGTCTCTAAACTCAGTGAATCTGTCACTGTGAGAGTTTCTTAATTAAAGTAAACTATTATAAGCTATTATAATCAGTTCTAATAGTAATCACTGTTATAAGATTCTCAAAATAGTAATATCAGTAACAGAAGAATTTCACTATTATAAGAAGCTTCTGATTATAAATATTATAGTTAATCTTCACAGATTGCATCTTCTGTGAGAAAAAGATTATTAAAACTCAGTTCTTATTTAACTGTAGTTATAAGACTATTTCTGAAATTATAAAGAAGAAGATATCTATCTTTAATCTGATTAAGAGTGAGAAATCAAAGTGAAACAGTATCACTATATCTATGAATATCTATTTTAATCTTACAAAGACTCTGTGAGATTCTGAGATAAGAAAATTCTCATAGGTCTCTCTTCTTAACAATCTTTTCATTCTCTATTCATAGAATAACTTCTTCCTATTTTCACTCTTCAGTATGTCTGTAAGAGTCAAGAAGATTCTTATGAATACAAGAGAAGAAATAGAGAAACAACAAGTTCTTGAAATACAGAAACTTGAAAAAGCAAGTAAAATTCTTGAAAAGCAGTGTCTGAGTGAGATGAATGAAGAAGTTCTGTTAATTCTTCATACTCAGGCTAGACAACTACAGAAAGTGATCAAGTTTCAAACTTGGAATTTCAACACAGGTCAAAAAACTTTGAAAATTTCTAATACAATCACTGACTCTTCAGTTTACTCTGCTTTCCTTTCTACTTCTTCTTCTTCTTCTCTTTAAATCAGAAGAAAACATATGCTTAAGCAGTTGAATCTGCTGCCTCTAAACCTGCTATCTCTAAATCTGCTATCTCAAAACCTGCTCAAAATTCTGAGAAAACTGAGAAGAATACTGCTCATACTTCTAGTGATAGAAGAGTGAAGAAAAAAATGTAAAAAGAGAAAAATCTTCAAATCTTCAGAGATAGAAGACTTATTCTCAAAGTCTCAAATCAGAACATATTGCAGAGAAATAAGCTAAGCTCAAACCTCATTTTCAGAATTAGAAATGAAATCAATCAGCAGTTCTTTTCTCAGTTAATAACTGATATTAAAGTTCAAAAATCAGTTATAGCTTCAATTGAGTCATTCTTCTTTGAAAACTTCATCATTCTGACTACAATGCCTGAATTCAGTGCTGAATTCCTTAGTCAGAATGAGAATCTCTGAAAATCAGCAGTAGAATCTTTGTTAAACATAATAATTCTATCTGAGAGAGATGAAAAGTGAGATAAATTCATTCTTCATAATATCTCAGTTGAAATTTTTGACTGTGAAGAAGAAATGCTACTTCTTAAAAATGAATTAGAAGAATACAACTCTATTCAACTGAGAAAGAAGCCTGTATGACTAAATTCAATTAAGTTCAGATAAAGTAGAAGAAATGCCTCTGTTCTAGTATATATAAAGACAGTGAAACAGTCAAAGATCTCTGAAGTAAGAGTAGCAGGTTTGAAAATGAGAGTTCATGAATACAAAGACTCAAGAATGAATCTCAAAGCTCAAACACAGTGTTCAAACTGTCAAGATATGAACACTTTGCAATCTTCTGTTTCAGAGACTCAAATATGCATTCTGTGCAGAGATCACAAAACTAGTGAGT
>NW_025544774.1:1917094-1971306 GCF_000003525.1 Blastomyces dermatitidis ER-3
TTCTCTGAATCTCATGAATACTAGTTAACTTCAGTCATAATAGAATAGTTTTAACTTATAAAGATTTCATCTGAATATTATCTGTAGTAATTACATATTCTAGAAAATTAATCTGACAGACACTGAAGTTATACTTTGTAAGCTTAATATACAGTTCTGTCTTATCTAAGATCTTCAATATACTTTATATATACTCAGTGTATTCTTTCTTCTTCACAGAGTATATTATCACATTATTCAGATATATTATTATAAAGACATTTAGATATATATAAAGTGTTTTATTAATGAAAGACTAAAATGCTGTGAAGATATTAGTCAGATTAAAAGACATCACTAAATATTTAAACAATCTCAGTACAGTTTTAAAGACAGTTTTTTATTTATTCTCAGACTGTCTTCACAGCTGTGTATATATATTAATCACATTCAGTTGTATGAATATAACAGCTTTTATAAGACAGTTGATCACATTCTTAATCAGAGACAGAGAGTAGCAGCTCTTTATTATCTTGAAGTTCAGATCACAGTAGTCTATATATAATCTGAGATCTTTATTCTTCTTCTTTACAAATATCACAGAGACTTCTGCAGAGGCCTGTGAAGATCAGATAAAGTCATTCTTCAAATTCTTCTTCATATAGATCTGCAAGATCTCTGTCTTATAATAAAAGAGCTTATAGAGTGATTCTCAGAAGAGTTTCTATTCTTCTATTAAATCTAGTATCAGATTCTTCTCATAGTAAGAAGAAAGCTCAGCTGTCTTTATTGAGCTGAATATCTCTGTAAGATCTCAGTATTTCTCTGATATCTGAAGCTCAGTTTTCATGACTGTGAGATTCTCAGACACTTACAAAGTCATTATATAGATGAGCTTATCTTCTCTAATTAACTTTACAGTATTAACTGATTCTATCTCTGTAAGTAAGTCTGTCAATACTGATTGAAAGTATAAACCTGACTTATAAACAGTTATATGTGAATTGTGTCTTTGAAGTTATATAAGTCTTAAGTACATATTATCTATGATGTCTGTGATAATCACAGTTTCTACAAATCTTTTTCAGATTTCAGAGAGATCTTATAATTCAAAGATAACTCTTATAAGTCTCTCAGCTCTCAGATCTGAGTTCTCACACTCTACTTATTATAAGAGCAGATTCTCAGTCTTCATCTTTCAGCTCATTTATTTCATGAGCTTTAGAGATATTACAGTGATCTGAGATTCTGAGTTTATCAGTACTTTTTATACTTGTAGAGTAGTAGTATCACAGTACAGTCTCTCTCTATAAGCAAGTATTTTTATTAAGAGAGTAACAGATTCAGATATCAGCTTCAAGATTCTTAAGAAGACTGTTACTGACTCTGTTCATAACTTCTTAAATTTCTATTTTAATTTATCTGAACAGTTTATATAGAGATATTCTGATTTAGAATAGATAAAACAGAGTCTCTTTTTCTTAATCTCTCTATTATATACTCTGTTTATAGAAGCTTATAAAGCTCTCTCTCTCTGCTCAGTAGTTAGATATGAATCTCTCTGTATCTTATTATCTTTTTCTGATAAATCTGTTCTCTATTATTCTGACTCTTATAAAGCTGATCAGTGATTCACTCTCTGCAGATCTATGACTCTTACAGTAATCTGTAAGTGATGAATAAGAGTTATCAGTTTCTTCAGAGTTAAGAACTTAGAGTCTTACTCAATGAGCTTATTCTACATATCTTTATTCAGTCTCTTTATAAATATTATTATTCAGATCTTATTTCAGAGTTCTGTTTTCACAGATCTTAATTCATATTATAATTTTATAAAGCACTGTAAGTAGTCTTTATCAGATTTCTCATCTCTTTTTCTAATATTGATAATTACAGTTCAGATATTCTCTGTTCAGCTTGTAGAGTTTCTTAACTTATTCTCTAGATAGGTCTTGAGAACAGATCAGTGAAATCTCTTATAATTATTCTCTAGATAATTCAATCAGTTCTTGACTTCAGTGTAATAGAGGTCTGTTATTATATAGATGACAGCTTCTTCATCTTTCATATCACACAGCTGAGCTTGTAAGTCAATTTCAAATACAAACTTGCAAAAGCTTTTATAGATTATGATTCAATAAGTAATCTTAAGTGATCACAGCTTAAGAAAGTTTCTTTTTAATTCATAGGTATCTCTGAAGATTATGTTTAGAGACTCAGTTTAAGAGTGTTTACAGATAGTAAGCATTTCTTGTAGAAAAATAGCTTAATTCTGTAAGAGATGCTTAAGAATGTTCTTCACTGAGATTGATTTATTCATGAATTTGAAGAATTTCTCTGTCTGAGATGTAGAAAATGATGTTCTGTGAGTGATTGATAAGTTCTCTGAGACTTCTTTTATAAAGATTATTCATGATTCAGGTGACTGCTTCTGAGTGTCTGTAGTAGAGTTCACAGAGATTGAAGTATATAAGTTTCTAGTTCTTTCAGTCATAACAGATGATTGCTGACTGACTGAGCTTGAAATATAAGAAAAAGTGTTTACAGATGATTATTCAGATATTTGCAGCTTGATATAATATATACTGTTAACTACTAGAAGTATTCATAATAGAAAGATAAAATGTAGAAATTAAATGTATAATAGTATTCAAGCTGAGTTGTGAATAGTATTTGTAAACTCCAGTCTATATAGTTATGTGTAGCCAAGGGCCGCTAGCTCTATTGATTACACGAGAGATAGGAATAGAGGTAAAGAATCCGCGAGGAGCGGGATTTCTTACAGATTGCTAACCGCAACAGCCGTAACGGTCAACACCCTCTCTTGAGATAACAAGAATCACATACAAAAACACTCAAATCACCAAGATAGTCTGTCAAAATCAAATACAAATGTAAAATTAAACATTCTCAACTTTTACATCTATAAGACCTAGTAAAATCATGAATCATATAAATATCACAGTGTTTAGAGATTTAGTGAGTTCATTTATCATTATCTGAGTAGTAAGAATGTATTCTAAATCAATGATTCTCTGATTTAACTGTTAACATGAAAAATAAAAATATGTATCAATGTGCTTACTTCAGACTATAATGACTGTCATCTTTATAAGATCTATAATACTCTTATTATCAGTGAGAATCTGTATCAGAGATGTAGTAATAAAGCTAAGCTTAATTATAAGATTCTGAATTTATATTACTTCACAGATCATCTTACTAAGAGCTATATATTCAGTCTCATTGAAACTTAGAGATATATAAGATTACTTCATTAAATACTATAAAATCAGACTGTCTGTGAGTTTAAAAATATAGTCAGATGTTGATTTTCTATTATTATTTAAGAGACTGACTTAATTGAAATCTGAGTAGCTGAAGAGTAGATAGAAATTGTCAGAGAAATCAGAGAGAAGGAAAAGATTAATAGAAATGAAAAGATCAGTAGAAATGAACTTCTTATACAGACTGCATCTGTAGAAAATGTTCAGATTCATGATTTCTTTTAAATAATATATAACATGTAATAGAGTCTTTTAATATTGAGATATTGAATTCATGTTCTGTTGAGTAAGTAGTGAGACAGTGTAAGTGATATCAGAATGTGTTTTAACTGCAAGATATTATAAGTAATTCATATTATATTGATATTACTGAATTGTGAAATCAGTCTCTTTCTCAGATATAAAAGACTCATTAATATGAAATTTATTCTTCATTAATATTCTGATAACAGCTGTATTATCAAGATAGAAATCTTTAATAAGATATTTAATATATTGATAATATATTAAATCAATTCTCTTGTCTGAATAATTGATCTTCATACTTAAATATTTGATTAACTGATATAGATTCTTGACTTTCAATTTCTCACTGAGTATACTCACTAGCTAATCAGCATTCTCAGAAACTTTAAATATGATGTTAAGATTATTAATATAGATTATCATATAGAGATGATATCTGAATATATGATATCAGAGTACTGAATCATAGATACTGACTGTAAATTCAAGATCACTTAACAGAGCTATCAGATAATCATGTCAGATCTTTACTACAGAGTTCAGACTGTATAGACTACTCTCAATTACACAGATAAGTGTTTTCAGTGAATCTGTCTTAAATTCAGTAAGTTATCTTATATAGATCTTCTTAGTGAGATATCAATGTAGGTATATTATTACTATATTCACTTAACAGAGTATTCAATTATAAAGTACTGCTATTATAAAAAGAATATAATTGACAGTAGACTGGCCGCCGGGACCATGAATTTCATGTTTGATCTCATTTGGTCTGGTCCCATACATTTCTTGGCGTGAATCCCGCTGGGACTGGCTATTAAAAAAACATGTAAAGTGACTATATATCAGATCTTAAAATGGAATCATGACTTGAAAAAAATGAGAAAGTGATCTCATTTGGTCTCATTTAGTCTCATTCTTGGCATAAAGTTACTATTTTTAGACATTTTAAGGTTTTTTTTAGACTATTTTTAATTTTTTAAAAAGTAACACTTTTTGATAATGCTCAAATGAGATTTAAAGTCATTTAAAGCAATAAAAATAATTTAAATTGAGAAGTGAAAATCATGATCTCATTTGAAAAATGTGACAAGAGTAGACAGTAAGTCTCACTGGGACAGTATGAGACTACTATCTAATGTTAAAACCGTGTAATGGGATCAGTCGAATTGATAATGAGACTATCAAAAAATATGGTCCTGGTCCCAGACACGGTCACACGGTCAGTCTAATTAACAGTATCAGTGATAACAGAAGTGTAGATCTCTGCTCTAGAATTCTTCTTAAGTCAGTTATTATAAATCACTCAATATAATTTTCTAAGAATATCATCAGAATTGATATTCAGATTCACAGATCTATCTTTCTTAAGAAATACTCAACAGTCTGAAGTAATTAGTTTATTTCTTGAAATATCAGATCTAGAGATTAAACTTCATATATTATATCTCTTCAGATTGATAATCTCATGTTGTATAAACTTCTTTCAATAATCTTCTACTCTCTCTGACTGAGATGTGATATTCTTGTAGAACTTTGAAAGATTATCTGTAATAAGACTTGAAGTGTAAGTAGTCAGTGATTTCACAGACTGCAATTATGTGAAATTTAAATCATTAATATCAGAAGCATCTTTATTATCTATTAGATAAATATCAGGTTTCAGTTCACTGACATTATTAATGAGTGTTACAGATATAACAATCAGTTTTAATTTTTCAGTGATTAGAAATCTCATATCACTACTGATAATAATTCTGTCAGATTCAGAATATTATAGATGATATATTCATATGTCACTGAATTCAATAATATGATAGAAATTAACATGTGAAGAGAGCTTATTCACAGACTTCTGAGATTCATATAAGTGAATAAAAATCTCTGTATTCAATGAGTGAAAATGCCTTACATTCAGTGAGATATTCATAAGTGTATATCAAGAAATCTTATATAAACTTAGAATCATAGAAGTCTCTGTGATAGAGAATCAAAATTTCAAGTTATAAAGAACTGTAGATGTGAGAGTATTATTAATTATTGTAATCACTGTCTTTAGAACATCTGCTCAGAACTTCTTAGAGAGATTATCTTTTAAAAGAGCAGCTCTAACTCATTTCATAATAGTGCAGATCTCATATTTGAAAATATCATTCTAATGTAATGAATATAATACTGTTGATTCTCATTTGATATTATATGAATTCATGACTGTGTGTATACATGTGAATTAGAAAACATTATCAATATTAGTCTGTAGAAAAGCAGGAGCTGTATATCTGAGATTATTTATAAATCTGAGTCATAACTCAAAGTATTGAACAGCCTCATTCTTGAACTTTAAAAAATATATTCAATGATAGTAAGTTTCATTACAGATAATAAGTATTCAGTATTTAGTTCTCTGACAGAACTCTAAGAGATAATCAGAGAGGTCTTTCAATGTACATTCATCATCTATAAGATTAATATAAATCTTCTCAATGAGTTGAATAGATCTAGGCATCAGTGTTTTCAAATAATCTTATATTATATCTGTCTTGATACATTCTTTATAAAAGAACTTAGTCTTAGAACCTTTAATAGTGACTTCAGTATAAGAATTCTTGACTATAGCAATTATAGTATCAGTGTGAATATGATCAAGATTGTAGTGTCAATTCAAAAGAGTCTTTGACATCTTTGATGTCTGTGTTTTCACATCTGCAGAATCAATGTTATTAACAGTAGTAGCAGCAGTCATAGAAAGATCAACTTTTTAATTAAAATTGTACTTATATGACATTGTAATATACTTGACTGTCTTGTTCAGATAATTGAGATTCTCATTGAACTTCTATTTATTAATCTTATATATATTGTTCTGAGCAGTTCAAACTGTATGAAAAATAATACTGTTCAGAACTCTGCAAATGAAAAATAAGAGAATAGTAAAAGACAATATAAATTGAAATCTCTAATCTTTAAGCTTTACAAATGAGAGCAGGTTAACTGTAATATTAGAGATATAGTAAACATTCTACAAGTTAACATCATCATTCTCAATCTTTAAGATGACAGTTTCAATCTTCTTGACAAACTCAGTTCTCTCAGTTGCAGAATTGACAGAGATGTTATCACTAAAAGATTTAATATTTGAGAAAGAATAAAGCTTATCTATCATATTCAGACTTACACATGTGTTCAAATATCAAGATCTAGAGAATGATTTTTCAGTGACTGTGAAAGAGAAATAGAACTCAATCTTGATAATTACTATATTTACTACTGATTAAGAACTCATTAAGTCATTCTTCTTCTCTTTCTTCTTATTATCATTCTTCTTGTTCATCTTCTTTTTCTTTTTTATCAGAATATAAGATGAAACATCTATTACCAGTATATTCATATCTTCTGTAGTGAATACACTTTCATACAGATGTGCTTTTATTCTCATCTTTATTCTTGTTCTTTTTCACAGTCACAGAATTAATCTGAGACTGCTTTTTTCACTTAATGATGATCTTCTTGAATATATAATTGATTAGTTGCTTCATTAAATCATTAATATTAATATTGACAATAAGTCTCTGATCAGTGAAGAAAAACTCATTCAAACATATCTTGATAAATAATCTTTGATAATCTTGCAGATTGTTGAGAAAAAGATCATAATATACATTCTCAGTGCTCTGACAGAGCTTCTTATGACAGATAATAAGATAGTGAAAATATCTCTGAAAAGTAAGATAATTATTATTCTTGACTTATAATTTTATCAATTTCTTAAATATATTAACTCATTCTTCAGTCAGTGATATTATATATTCAACATTGATCTTATCTCACAGAGTCACAGTATTATCAGCTTTCAAGGTTTTAATAGTGATTCAAATGTTTCTAAGAAGACTTGATAGTATATATCTATATAGAGATCTGAAACAGATTCTTCACTTCTTGAAGTTAATATAACATGTAAAAGAAAATTCTTGTTAAGTTCTTAATAGAATGTCAGTTTCATCAATAACTTCTATATCAGTTAATATATCAATACATCAGACTTTATAATTAAAGTTATTAAATATAATCACTGATTTAATGTCTAGTGTATATTTAACTTTCTTCTGATATTTCTGTAACTCATCTCTTGTAATATCTCTTTGTATAGTGACAGATGTGATGAGATGTTAAGTAATTTCAGCTGTAGTTATTTAATTCTGTAGCATTATCTGTATAAGATTCATAAGATTGTCTGTGATATATAGACTGACCGTGTGACCGTGTCTGAGATCAGAACCAGATTTCTTGATAGTTTCATTATCAATTTGACTGATCTCATTACACGGTTTTAACATTAGATAGTAGTCTTATACTGTCTCAGTGAGACTTACTATCTACTCTTATCACATTTTTCAAATGAGATCATTATTTTCACTTCTCAATTTAAATTATTTTTATTGCTTTAAATGACTTTAAATCTCATTTGAGTGTTATCAAAAAGCATTACTTTTTAAAAAATTAAAAATAGTCTAAAAAAAACCTTAAAATGTCTAAAAATAGTAACTTTATGCTAAGAATGAAACTAAATGAGATTAAATGAGACTACTTTCTCATTTTTTTCAAGTCATGATTTTATTTTAAGATCTGATATATAGTCACTATACATGTTTTTTTAATAGCCAGTCCCAGCGGGATTCACGCTAAGAAATGTATGAGATCAGATCAAATGAGATCAAATATGAAATTCATAGTTCTGGCGGCCAGTCTACTACTGACTGACAGATTCAGAGATAATGAAATATCTCTAATAAAGAGTAAGAGTCTTTTCAAAAAAGATGAACTATCTATGTTAAAAATATTGATACAATGTTTTAAAAAGAAAAATATGTCATTCAGATTATAATCTGTAGAATAGTTAAAGATTGTATTAATAGATTTATCTACAAGAACATAATATAGTGATGAGTCACGTGATCTAGTGGGATCGCTAACCGCAACGGCCGTAACGGCTAACAATATTTTATTAACTTGTTAACGTAATCAATCACTCAACGTCTATCTACACTCAACGCCCGCCTCTCTAATTCTATTTCAATCAACTTCAAATGTTAATATCTCAATGAATATTTATTATTTTAACTTTTTAATTTGTAATTTATAAATATCAAGATTTATATTATAATATAATTCAAAATTATTATAATATAATTAAAATTGATTAAAATATAGATTTAATTATTATTATTATTATTATTATTATTCTTCAATTATAGATGTATGCAGTCAGAGACTATAACATCTACCTGAGAATCTTTAGTTCTCAGAGTTTTTCCTATATCTATAAAGTCAACTATTATACATTTATCAATTTCAAATATGTAAAATCAGAAAATTCCAGCTCAGAATATAAAAACTGTTTACAAATTGCAGTATTTCAACACCTTCTGATAGTTTGAAATCATTTGAAATTATTATGACAAAAGAAAAGAGAATATAGTCTTAAAGATAGACATATTAAATAGATAGAGAAAAGAACAGAAGAAAACAAGTACAGTAAAGAGAGACTATAACAAAATAAAATTATTAAAAGATGATGTATAGCTGTTTTAATAGACTATATCTAGTTGATTTCCATCTCTTCATATTCAGATACTTCTGAATTCAGTCATTTTCTTGTAGCTGCTCTAGTTTCTGATAGAAAGTCTATTAAGTATTTAGTTCCTGTCTCAGTTGAGAATAAGAACCTCATATTTAATTGATTTAAATCATATTTTTTCTTTAATCTGACACTGAGACTATTGTATAATGCACAATGCATTACAATATACTCAGAATTTTCATTCATATTGCAGAATGAGCACTCTGTTAAATCAAATCTATTATCAAATCTTTGTATATAAGATTTGAAATAATCATATTCTAGTTTCAGCTGAATTATAGATGAGAATATTTTCTTTTTACATTTAATTGAACAAGATTTTCACTTTGATTTTATCTCAAATCTTGAATAATGTATACTCTTATTTTGTTTCTGCCAGCTTTTATTTCACTTATTTAAATAAGATTCTTTTATCTTTCTCTTTATGAAAGATTAGACATACAACCGCTCCACCACGAACTCGCTCGATTTTTCGAATAAGAACCCGCCGATAGATCCATCGAAAAGCCCTCGATCATACGAGCATTCTGACCCCATCGCCGACCGCATACCCTGTGTGGTGGTGGAGTTATCCAGCCAAACGTGAACCGGACGTTGTTCGAAACTCCTGTGTGGGAGTATCCCCCGTTCTCCCCTACCACACCACAACCCCGGGCCAAAGTGCCATACAAATTGTAAGGTGAAGAGACCTAGCCATATGCACCAATCTTCTCGATTTTGGAAGATCCCCGATCTGTAGTTGTGGAGATATCTGAGGAGCGACCTCCGCGAAAACCCTGTCCATCTTTGATGTTCCAAAACACCAACGCCAAGTCCCACCATTGTACCGCCCTTCCTAATCTGGCCCATCCCCGGCAGAAAAATACAAAAAGATACCTTGGTGATAATATCAAGCACATAACCAACAGCCACTTCTGAAGTGCAACCTCCGCGGTCTGTCTTCAGTGTATCTGGACATCAACACCAAGTCTCGCCCTCATATCACCCCTCTCAATCTGGCCCATCCCCGACAGAAAAGTACAAAAAGATACCTCAGCAACTGTACTCAATACATAATCAGCAGACATGATAACTATAAAATCAGTATACTTCAAGATCTGACTGAGCCTTTGATCCCTGCACAGTGAGATATATTAAATCTAGTTTTAATATCTCAATATTCAATAGATTCTGCAAGGGATTGAGAACAGCAACACTAGGTTTCTATTGAATTTGAGAATTAACTCTATATTGATATAATCATTGACAAAGTCTTCTATTTTGAGATATAAATAACCAGTTCCTCTACATCTCGCTGACAATATTTATATTATCATATAGAAACAGACTTATATTCTCTATAATATCAAGACTCTGAAGAGAGAAAGTCTTGATAGAGAGTATACAATAGTGCATATCTTAGCAGTTTCTATCTCATTCTTCTGCAGCAGTTAATGCAAAAAAAAGATTTTAGAAATAGTTTTTTACTTCTCTTAAAAAAGTAAGGTGTTTTTCTCTAGGTTTTATACAATATTCTTACAAAGAATTAAAAACAGAGTTATTTTCTGTCATAATTTCATATTCTTTTAAGTAAGAATTACTTTTTCAGTGACTGAAGAGCTTTCATTAATACTTAATTCTTTTTTACACTCTTTATTAACTGATTTGAGTTGCACACCTGTTGTGTGAGGAGAATTGAATAATTTAGAATAAAATTGAATAGTTTTAATCAATTTCTCTTCAAAAAATTGATTTATTTTTTGTCAGTTTTTCTCTCAAAAACTGTTATATCATCTGATTTACTATCAATTGATATCATACTTTTTCTCACTGTATCCCAAGAAAGAGATTGTAAAGATTTTATTGATTTATCTTAAAAATCAATTTTAGTTTATTAGATTCTCTTCAAAAATCTAATCTAGTTACTGAACTAGTATGAAAAAAATCAGGTGTTTTATACACAAAAGTCTGTGATTCTTCTTTTAAAATAGTCTGACCAACTTTTCAATTGAAAACAGACTTAGAAATCTCTTAATTGAAACAGTCTGACCAACTTTTCAATTCAAAAGAGTTTAATAAATATCTCAATTGAATTAGTCTGATCAACTTTTCATTGAGTAAGAACAATGAGTTCAAAAGTACACTCAGTTGATGTGGAAAAAGATGCTTTCTCAAATGCTATTTCTGAGATTGAAATTCTGAAGAGAAGAAAGAAAGAAGAGATAGAGAAACAACAAGTTCTTGAAATACAGAAACTTGAAAAAGCAAGTAAAATTCTTGAAAAGCAGTGTCTGAGTGAGATGAATGAAGAAGTTCTGTTAATTCTTCATACTCAGACTAGACAACTACAGAAAGTGATCAAGTTCAAACTTAGAATTTCAAACACAGTTCAAAAAACTTTGAAAATTTCTAATATAATCACTGACTCTTCAGTTTGCTCTTCTTTCTTTTCTACTTCTTCTTCTTCTTCTTTTTTAAATCAGAAGAAAACATATGCTCAAGCAGCTGAATCTGCTGTCTCTAAACCTGCTATCTCTAAATCTGCTGTCTCAAAACCTGCTCAAAATCCTGAGAAAACTGAGAAGAATACTGCTCATGCCTCTATTCATAGAAAAGTGAAAAAGAAAATGTAAAAAGAGAAAAACTTCTAAATCTTCAGAAATAGAAGACTTATTCTCAAAGTCTCAAACCAGGACATTCTGCAAAGAAACAAGCTAAACTCAAATCTCATTTTCAGAATCAGAAATGAAATTAATCAGCAGTTCTTTTCTCAGTTGATAACTGATATTAAAGTTCAAAAATCAGTTATAGCTTCAATTGAATCATTATTCTTTGAAAACTCCATCATTCTGACTACAATGCCTGAATTCAGTGCTGAATTCCTTATTCAGAATAAGAATCTCTGAAAGTCAGTAGTAGAATCTTTGTTAAACACAATAATTCTATCTGAAAGAGATGAAAAGTGAAACAAATTCATTCTTCATGATATTTCAGTTGAAATTTTTGACTGTGAAGAAGGAATACTACTTCTCAAAAATGAATTGAAAGAATACAACTCTATTCAACTGAGAAAGAAGCCTGTATGACTAAATTCAATTGAGTTCAGATAAAGCAGAAGAAATGCCTCTGTTCTAGTATATATAAAAACACTTGAACAGTCAAAGATCTCTGAAGTAAGAGTAGCAGATTTGAAAATGAGAGTTCATGAATACAAAGACTCAAGAATGAATCTCAAAGCTCAAACACAGTGTTCAAACTATTAAAGATATGAACACTTTGCAATCTCATGTTTTAGAGACTCAAAATGTGCATTCTGTGCCAGAGATCACAAAACTAGTGAGCATAAATATGAAACATGCTCAAAAAGAGATGAAATTTGTCAATATACTCTGCTTAAGTACTCTAATTGTAAAGAAAAACATGCATCTAACTCAAAAGAATGTATATTTGCTTCTAGAACTCAAAAGAACTGAAGAAAAGATGAAGCTCAAAGTTAATCTAGAACTGAAGAGAAGAGTCAAGCCAGTAAACTCACAACTGCAAGCTTAAAAAGAAGAAACTCTCAACTATCTAAGTCTTCAAACTTCAACTCTTCAGCTAAATGTAAATAGAACTTGAATTCTCAAACTTCTGTTAAGATTAGAGAATTGAGAAATGACTCTGATAATAAACTAGATATAATGTAAGCAGTTGAGATTTCTACTTTTCAGAACAGTTATAATCTACTATCTGATAACAGTGATTAGATTCTACTCTACTCTCTTTTAGTATGAATATACAATAAAAACAATAAAAAAAGTTTAAAAACTCTTCAAAAATCACATTTATTCAAAATAATGTGAATAGAAACTCAAATTGTATTTATTCTTGTCTTCAAATTATATTTGAATAAAAAGTTAATTTTATACTGCTTCAGAAGCCGAATTTTGATGCTGAGCAAAAATATGTTATTTCTCATTCAAGCTACTACTGCTTTTTACCTCAAAAGTCTGAGATAAAGTCAAGAGTAGTGATCTATGAAAGAAAGAGATCAAGATATCAATTTAATCTAAGATTTGATATCATGTCTGACCCTGATATTCTGGTGGGTGATATTATAGATAAAGAAAATGAGTTTGATACTATACAGCTCATAAATATCTATAATGAAAAGTCATTGAAGAAAAATAACAATATCTGAACAATTGATAGAGAATTTTTGAATATAACTTCATCAAGAAACTCTATAATTGCAGGAGATTTCAATGCACATCATCTCTGATGAAATTCAGAATGCAAGAGAGCAGTGAGAGCTGATAATCTGATTGAATAAATCTTTGAGCATTTAATAGATTTGATTAATAAGTCTGATCAACAAACATTCTTTAGAAAAGGCATGAAATAGAAGTCTATTATAGATCTAATCTTCATATCACAAAATCTAATGAAAAGAAGACTTGTAAACTGATTTATTAATTCAAATGAGACATCAGGATCAGATCATGAGATTATTCAATTTAATATTGAACTGAGTGAAAAACAAATAAGTGAAAATCCTCTTCTCTCTAATCAGTATAACTTTGAAAAAGCTGATTGAAAAGCAGTTGAAGAAAGTATAAAACTGCTAAAATCTGAAAGACAGAATGAGCTATATTGAAATTCTGATCAAGATATCTCAAATGAAATGCTTGAGAATAGAGTGAAGCTTATTACATCTATTATTCTAACAAGTGTTAGAGATAATATTTCAAAAAGAAAATCTTCTGAGTATTCAAAATCTTGATGAAATGAGAATATCTCATCTAAAAGAAAAGAATTAGCTACTGCTAGAAGAGATTGAAAAAATAATATAATATCTGATGAAGAGTTCAAAGCTGTCAGAAATGAATATTTTTCAGATATCAAAAGAGCTAAAACAGACTGCTGGAATAAATTTCTTGAAGAAGTATAAGAGAAGGAAATTTTTAAAGCTTTTAACTATACTAAAACAAGAAGTGTAGCAAAACTTTCAGTCTTAGAATATGAGTTTCAGAATAAATTATATACAGTAAACTCTTTTGAGAAAAAATGTCAAGCTTTCATGAGAATTCTCTTTCAGGACTCATCAGACTCAGATTCAGATTCAGAGAAAGAGAATATATCACTTCTCAACTACATTGATGAAAATGACTGAGAATGACCTAATCTTACACAAGATGAATTAGAGTCAGCTATCTTCTCAAGTTCTGTTAAAACTGCTGCAGATCCTGATTCAATTAATCACTTGATTATTCAAAATACATATTTCTACTTAAAGAATGAATATTTTGAGCTTTTTTTCAATCTCTTGAAAAATGAATATCATTCTGAATGCTGGAGAGAAGCCACTGAAGTGATTCTTACAAAATCTAATAGAAAAACTTCAATTTCTAAGTTATATAGAGTAATATCTCTATTGAACTGTTTAGAAAAGGTTTTAGAAAAGATAATAGCTACTCAACTATCTTTTATAAGCTCTATAGATGATTCTCTTTTATTCAGTGAACAAATGAGAGATAGAAAACAGTGTTCTGCAATTAACACTGTTCTCTCAGTTATTCATGATATTTAAATAGCAAAACATGAGAGTCTGGTCTCAACTGCAGTTTTTATTGATATAAAGAAAGCATTTGATCATGTTTCAAAGTCAAAGTTAATTCAGACATTGAAGATATTAAAACTGTCACTTTCTCTAATAAAATGAGTTAACTGTTTTATATCTAAAAGAATTATACAACTCTTCTTTGATGGAATGAAATAAGACAAGACTGAGATAAAAATAGAAGTATCACAGAGATCTTCAATCTCACTCATTTTATTTGCAATATACACTGCATATCTATTCAAAAATAGAAATATGAGAATAGTGCAATCTCTGAGTTATATGAATGATATTAATCTAGTCTACAGCTCAAAAACTATCAAAGAGAATTTGAAAGTAATTGAAGAAGCTGTAAAGAAAATCTTTGTTAGAGCAGATATTAATCAAATTCAATTTAATATGAATAAAACTGAGTTAATTCATTTCTTTTCTAGACTCAATGAGAAAGAACTATCTCTAACTCTTTTAAATAGAGAGATTAAACCCAGTGTAAATGTTAAATAATTAGAAGTATGATTAAACTCCAAGTTGAATTTTAAATATCATATTCACAAAGAACTGTCAAGGCAGAAAGACTATTGAACAACATAATTAGACTATTAAATACAGAGAGAGGTCTATCCTTCCAGACTATGAGACAGTTATATATAGCCTGTATTACATCAGTAGCTGATTATGAAGTTCAAGTTTGATGAAATAATCAAGAGAATTTCACTGAACTCTTTCAAAGTCTGTAAAACAGAGTCTTGAGAAGAATTCTGAGAGCATTCAAATCATCTTCTATTAAAGCAATGAAAATTGAAGCTTCAATTCCTTCTTCTACTATTAGATTTGAAAAGGCCTGTATAAACTATGCTCTGAGAGTTGTAAAGATGAGCTCAAATCATATAATCAGAGAAAGAGTCTCTTCTTCATTTTCATTAATTAACTCTGAAAATGAACTGGATTGGAATAGATTTCTTGATTGAAATGAAAATAATTCTTTAAAGAAAATGCCTTCTCAACTGTACAGACTATGCTCTCTGATTAAAAATCAATTTTCTTCTTTAAATGTTGAAAAAGTTGATCATGAGAAGTTATCTCTCTGAAGAGAAAAGCTTGAATCTCTTATAGACTTACAAATAAGTGAACTATTAAAAGAGAAAGAATATGAACAGCATTTGAAGAGAATTTCTACAATCAATATAAAAGACTCTATTCTGGTTTATTCAGATGACTTAAAAAATGAGAACTTGAATAGATTAGGCACAGGCATTGCTTATACTGAAGATAATATTAATTTTATCTCAGATTTCTGAAATCTAGGCTCTAAATGTGAAGTCTTTGATGCTGAACTATTTGCAATAGTGAAAGCTTTCAAACTCATTGAAATAAAATCTCATAAAAGAGGAAATTATTTGAAAGAGACATGAATATTCTCTGATAGTCAAGCTGCTTTAAAAAGACTTAGAAATAGTCAGATTCATAATGATTAAATGAATCTTGAACTGATCTTAAACTCTGTTTTGAAAATTCAAAAGAGAAGAATATCAAAGCTGATAATTCATCTGCACTGAGTTCCTGCTCACATGAATATTCATGATAATGAATTGGCTGATTCAGCTGCAAAAAAGGGTGCAGAATTAAACAGATCTATTCAAAAAATTGTATCCTGGTCTTTTATAAAGAGAAAAATAAAAGAATCTTGTTTAGACAAGTGAAATGAAAGCTGGCAGAAACAAAAGAAGAGTATACATTATTCAAGATTTGAAATAAAACCCAAGTGGAAATCTTGTTCAATTAAATGTAAAAAGAAAATATTCTCATCTATAATACAGCTGAAACTAGGACATGGCTATTTCAAATCTTATATACAAAGATTTCATGATAGATTTGACTTAATAGAATGCTCATTCTGCAATACAAATGAGAATTCTGAGTATATTGTAATACACTGTGTATTATACAATAGTCTCAGAGCCAGATTGAAAGAGAAGTATAATCTAAATCAATTAAATATGAGATTCTTATTCTCAACTGAGACAGGAATTAAATACTTAATAGACTTTCTATCAGAAACTCAAGCAGCTACAAGAAAATGGCTAAATTCAGAATTATCTGAGTATGAAGAGAAGGAAATTAATCAGATATAGTCTGTTAAAACAGCTATACACTCTCTTTTAATAATTTATTTTATTATAGTCTCTCTTTACTTTATCTTTTTCTTTATCTTTTTCTTTCAATTTCTTTCTATCTATTTATTTAATGTGTCTATCTTTGAGACTGTGTTCTTTTTCTCTTTTCTTTTGTCATGATATTGTCAAATGATTTCAAAGTATCAAAAGATGTTAAAACACTGCAATTTGTAAACAGTTTTTGTATTCTGAGCTGGAATTTTCTGATTTTGCATATCTGAAATTGATGAATGTATAATAGTTAACTTTACAGACATAGAAAAAACCCTGAGAACTAAAGTTCTCAGGTAGATGTCATAGTCTCTGACTGCATACATCTATAATTGAAGAATAATAATAATAATAATAATATGAAAGATTAGAACACTGTTTTTTGAATAGATCTGCTTAATTCTGAACCCTTTTTTGCAGCTGAATCAGTCAATTTATTGTCATGAATATTCATATGAGCAGGAACTCAATGCAAATGAATTATCAGTTTTGATATTCTTCTCTTTTGAATTTTCAAAACAGAGTTTAAAATCAGTTCAAAATTCATTTGATCATTATGAATCTGACTATTTCTAAGTCTTTTTAAAGTGACTTGACTATCAGAGAATATTCATGCCTCTTTCAAATCATTTCCTCTTTTATAAGATTTTATTTCAATGAGTTTGAAAGCTTTCACTATTGCAAATAGTTCAGCATCAAAGACTTCAGATTCACAGTCTAAATTTCAGTAATCTGAGATAAAATTAATATTATCTTCAGTATAAGTAATGCCTGCGTCTAATCTATTCAAATTCTCATTTTTTGAGCCATCTGAGTAGATCAGAATAGAGTCTTTTATATTAATTATAGAGATCTTCTTCAAATGCTGTTCATATTCTCTCTCTTTAGATAGTTCACTTATTTGTAAGTCTATAAGAGATTTCAGCTTTTCTCTTCAGAGAGATATCTGATTTAATTATAAAATAAAATACAATCAAATAAAATATACAATATTCAATTATAAATTAAGAAATAAATATTATATATTATTAAAATTTATAAATATTATATAAATATATTATAATTTAATAGATATTATATTATTTTATATAAAAATTATATATTTTAATTTGTAAGAATTTTTTTAATTTTTTAATTTTCATTTTTATATAAATTACAAGTAAAATATTAAAAATTCTTAAAATTTTAAATTTTTAAAAATAATTTATTAAATATAAATATATTTAAATTACAGTTTTAAAATATAAATAATACATAGTTATTATAAAAGTAGTATTTAAAAAATAAAAATTTATATAAAATTCTAAATAAATTAATAATAAACAAGAATTTTAAAATAAAATTTTATATACTATTAGAAATATATATAATCTATACTATATTTAAATTTTATATAAAAATAATGAATATTTATTAATATATTTATAAATATATACTCTGTATTTTATTTTAAAATAGTCATTTAAAAAGTTTAATAAATTAATAATTATATATTATTTTTTTATAAAAATTTGATATAATATAATATATATCTATAAATTACTATATTTATTTTTTAGAATAGTTTTTAATGAATATTAATTAAGATATTAATATTTGAAGTTGATTGAAATAGAATTACAGAGGCAGGCATTGAGTGTAGACAGGTGTTAAGTGATTGATTATATTATACACTTATCAAGATTTTAATAATATAAAGCTAAGTTTAATATAATAATTATATATTAATTAAACTAGTTTTTAATTAAA
The DNA here is from genome assembly GCF_000003525.1 of Blastomyces dermatitidis ER-3. Classification (NCBI taxonomy): domain Eukaryota; kingdom Fungi; phylum Ascomycota; class Eurotiomycetes; order Onygenales; family Ajellomycetaceae; genus Blastomyces; species Blastomyces dermatitidis. The sequence continues at coordinate 1,935,737 of NW_025544774.1, forward strand.
ATTATTATTAAAGTTTAACTTTTTTTCAAATATAAAAAATTATTTTGAAAATTATTTAATTAACAGATTTAAATATATATTTAAACTTTAAACAAAGTATTTTAATAAATTAAAATTTACAAACTTATTATTAAACTTTAATATAAATAGAGAAAACTACAGTTATTAAATTTATAATTAATTTTTAATATAGAGTAAAATAATAATAATTAATTAATAAATTTATAAATATTTAATAAAACTGAAATTAGTTATTAAAAGTTTAATATATATATTATTAAATAAGTAATAATAATTATTAATTAATATCTCTGAAAATTAATAACTGATTTGAAAAAAGAAATATAGTGATTAATTAATTATAAAAAGTTAAAATATAATTAATTTAAAATGTATTCTGTAAATAATTAATATCTATAATTTAAAAAGTAAATCTGAAGTTTTTAATACTGAATGTAATAAGCTGCATCTGATTAATTATATAAACTATTCTATTACAAGTATAAGAAGAAATAATCAAGAAACTTATAATTATAAAATATGAAATTATCAGACAGTTTAATACCTCTGATTACAGTATATCAGAGAAGTGTAGTTTTCATGAGAAAGTGAAGAATAAACTTATACAAGAATGTATTTAGTTGTTTCATAAGCATTATTAATAATTATTATCAAATTCTGATTATATAAGCAATCACTGAATAAACTAAATAAGACTGATTTTAATCTTCAGTCTTAGTCTCATTTTGATTTTAAAAGAATGATCATCTTTCACAGTTTATTCTGAGAAATTACTCTTATTTCACTGTTCTTGAATTAAATCTGGTCATTTTTCACATCATTTCTCTCAGAAATGATTCATTTTCAGATTTTTTTAAGGCTTGGTTCTGGTGAAACTCACGCCAAGAAATGTATGAGATCAGACCTGTGGCGGGCTGCGCTCGCTCAATCATATAGACTATTTTGTTACAACTTCACAGATTTCAACCGCTTCATTCTCAATCGCCGATTCAACATTCTTGAAACGCGTACACTCCGATTCTCGGCCATTCTTGATCATCAATCCTCGGCTGTTATAAATATGTATAGATTCTTCTGCTCTGAAGCTTCACTGCATACATCATCACATACATATATAAATATTCACTTCAATCACTGATTCTCATACTTTCTCTTTCTTTTTCTTCTCTAACATTTTTCTCTTTGTTATATAAGATCTATCAATATTATATCAATCTATTCAGTGTAGGTCTCTTACACTAGAAAAACATTCATCATCTTCTCATTAGAAATGATTATTTATCAAGAGATATTCAAATGTGTAATAATGTGTAAGAAAGAGCAACAATCAGTTAAAGTAGACATCAAGTTCTCAGATAGAAGCTTGCTCGTCAGTTGCCCTGGCCCCGTAATAAGATTTTACAAATAGAATGTTAGTGAAAGACCTAAGAGTTCTAACCTCAGACATATGAGATATTTATACAATTACATATCTGACAATTGATATAATCATGTCTAATGATAATATAGAACTCTTAAACGCGAGTATAGATATAATATCACAATAACTCTGAGTAATGTTGAAATTACAACAACAATAAATAGCTGATATGTATGCAACTCAACAACTTCAATATCAAGAGATTCAACAATTAATTCATGTGATTTCAACATCTACAGAATTGAATACAAAAGTACTGAAGAAATGCTTAGATGCTTTCACATATTTCAATACTGTCAATCTCAGCCTTCACTCATCATGAAGAATGGAAATGCTTGTGAAACTGAGTGTAGATAAAGATGTTATCAGTTCATTAATCAATCAAGATTGATATATCAATGAATAATTGAAGACTTATGTGAAACAGAAGTTTCATTCATGAATAAAAGCATGTGAACTGGTGTTGCAAATGTCTAATAATATCATCAAACATCTTGATATTCTGTTTCAAGACACTGTCATACAACAGAAAGTATTAGATTAATTATAGAGTATCTGACAGAGAAACACTTCTCTTATAACATTCATCTCTGACTTTGACATCAAGATTCTAGAAGTAGGTGATCAATCTTGAGAGAATTAAATAAAGATTAGTATCCTCAAGAAGACATTAACTTTCAAACTCTTACAGACTCTGATAAGTATAGACAAAGATCAGACTTATGTAGATTTCTGCACATAGCTTCAGATATTGAATAATCAACTTATCAAGCTCAAGAGTATACAGAACAGTGATAGAAGTTATTACACTTCAGTCACTTATACATCTATACTAAAGAACAGTAATGATGCAGATATTATGAACTGAATAGATGCAAATGTCTATACATAAGCAAGAGTTTTCATCATTTAAACAGGCTTCTGAGTACCTGGGATCACTTCTGAGAAAGTCATCAATTAATGTCAATGTGAAGTATGTATCAACTGTAATCAATTAGAACACATTGCTTTCAACTGCTGATCAACCTATGTATCTTCACACTTAAGAGAAAGATCAGTGTCTCTCTATTCAAAGAATGAATCAGTGTCTGTCTGCATCAATCACATTGCAGTGAAGAAAGATTTGAAAGATAACTATAAGAATGCTCTGATAAAACAGAGAAAAGGTTAACTGCTGTTCAAATTCATAAACAGAAGTTTGAAGAGATTGAATGACAATGATTTGAAGAGAAAATGATAATGAATGTGATTCTTGTATCTACTGTGATTAATAATATGTATAATATGAAAGTCATGATAGACAGCAGTCTATGTCACTATACAATAATAAAATCTTCAGTTGTAAGATATTATAATCTTCAGTGTATCTCTTTATTAAAACTCTGATATCTCACAGAATTTGATGATCTGAAAGATGTTTGTACTCATTACATAGTGAAACTAAATATAGATGTGAAAGAACATCAATATGAAAATGTCTATGTATATAAAGTTGATAATCTTAATTATAATCTTATGTTAGAACTTGTCTAACTATCTGAATAAGAAATCTTACTGAATACTTAAAACAGAAGCTTGATATTCTCTAATGATGATAGAATTCATAAATATGATATTCACAAGACTATGAATCTTACACAGATCTCTGCCAACACTTATAAAATACTCTGAAAAAGAAGTCATCATCAAAATCACTGATAGAGTCACTGACAAGTTCACTGACAGCAGAATCATGTATTAATCTATTTCATCAATCTGATCAATATTAAAAAGACCTTAGAAAAGTTATTTTATACTATAATAACAGATTTTCACACAAAATCTCTCAATAATATCATGAATATCTAGATGTCTTCTGATAAGATAATATTATAAATATATCTTCTTTATAAGGCTCAGAAGTGAATCACAGTATCAAGTTAGAAAAGAAGAATAATAAGAACTCTGAGTCACTGTGACACTCTCTTTATAATATGTCTTGAGATTAACTTCTTCTTCTTCATAAGACACTCAATGATCTGTTAAATAAGAAATTTATACATATTAATAACTCTTTCACTGCTGCTTCTATTCTCTTTGCAAAGAAGTCAGATGATGAACTCTGATTCTGTGTGAACTACTGAGATCTGAACAGATTGATAAAGAAAGATCATTATTTCTTATCTCTTATTAATGAAACTCTAGTATATATCAGATGAGCTCAATAATTTACAAAGCTAGATGTTATCACTGTATTTCATAAGATTTATATCACTGAAGAAGATGAATGGCTTACAGCATTCTGAACATGTTACAATCTCTTTGAATGAATAGTCACACTCTTTGAACTAACTAACACTTCCAGTACATTTCAGAAGTATATCAACTGAGCACTCTGAGATTTTCTTAATAAGTTTGTATCTACTTATCTAGATGACATTCTCATCTTCACTGATGAATTCAGAAAAGAGTATCAAGAGTATATATGAAGAGTATTACAATGACTACAAGAAGCAGAACTATCAATTGATATTGATAAGTGTGATTTCAAAGTTAAGAGTACTAAATACTTAGGTTTTATCATAGAAGCTGATAAGGAAATTCAAATAAATTCTGAGAAGATCTCTGTCATTCTTAAATAAAAAGCTTCATATACTGTGAAAGATGTATGTAGCTTCATTGAATTCACTAACTTCTATTGATGATTTATACAAAACTTCTCAGATATCATGAGATCACTTACAGAACTTACTAAGAAGAACTCAGTATTTCAATGATTAGTGAACACTGAAGCTGTATTAACACAGATGAAGAAGATGTTCATTAATATCTCTCTACTGATAATATTCAATTCTTATTATGAGACAGTTATTGAAGCTGATTTCTCTGACTATATAATAGAAGAAGTAATATTATAATATAATAATGAAGATATTCTATAATTATATATCTTCATATCTAAGAAACTGAGTCTCACTGAATGCAATTATAAGATCTATGATAAGAAACTTTTCACAATTATACACTGTTTAGAAGAATGAGACTCTGAACTCTGAAGTATCTCTGAATTTGAAATAATCACAGATTATAAGAATCTCAAATGATTTACAACTATCTGTAAACTCACTGAATGATAGATGCAATGATCTAAGTTCTTAAGTCATTTTCATATTACAATACACAACTGTTCTGACAGCTAGAACTCAATAATAGATTCTCTCTCATAATAAGAGCAAGATATGTTATCTGATGTAACAGATACTCAGTGAATGAACTGAGAGCACTGACTCTTAAATTTGAAGATACTAGTTAATCAAGATGAAACAGCTCATAACACTATATATACTTCTCTGATTAGAACTATACATGCTTCTTCAATTAGAACTGTCACTGATATCTCAACTTCTTCTGAATCTATATTAGATGAGCTATGATATACAGTAGCTTAAATTAATGAACTTCTTCAAGCACTCACTGAAGCAGTACAACAAGAAGCATCTCAATTTTTCTCAGAACTATGTGTAAGAATTAACATCTCAGAATATTCAATCAATGATAATAACACTTTATAATTCTGTAAATGACACTGAGTCTCTCACTCTGAACTCTTACACACCTGGATAATACAAGAGATACATGATTTGTGTATAACTAATTATTCAGGTTATAAATAACTGTATAGAATTATCTTCTGAGAGTTCTATTAATCTAAGATATTAAACAGTATCAGATACTTTATCTGAAACTGTAACTACTGTTCTTCTATTATCTTATGAAAGAACTGTAGAAAAGATCTACTGAAATCACTTAATATCTCTGATAGAATCTGATGAGATGTAGTAATTAACTTCACTATTAATCTATCTGAGAGCAAGAGTTATAGAAACATTCTGCTTATCATTGATTAACTAAGTAAAGATATAATATTAAAATCTTATGATAAGAGAAATACTGAACAAGTTATTAAAGCCTTCTTACAGAGTTCATTCTATTAAATGCATGAGTTACTGAGATCTATAGTATCAGATCAGAGCTGTCAATTTGTAAGCACTCTCTGAATAAGAATCTATCAAGTTCTCAAGATTATATATCATCTATCAACTGTCTATCACTCTAAGACTGATAATGTATCAGAACAGATAATTCAGACTGTAAAGAATTATCTTTATAAGTTCTGTAATCACTTATAAGATAACTGATATAATCTTCTTCTACACACAGAGATCACTATCAATGATTAAGATATTATTTTAACAGATGTAAACCTGTTCTTTCTTACACACAGTTATCACATGAAGATGTTAAATCTTCTAGAAATCACACAGTTCACACTGAACACCTGCAGTTCAATTCAGATCACTGATAATATAGTAATAAAACTCTGAGATATCTGTGATTGAGTAGAAGTCTTCATAATGAGTATTAAACAGAATCAAGAAGATCAAATCAATGTTCACTGAGACTCTGCTGAACAATATAAGATAGAAGATCTGATATGATTGAATCTTAAGAATATACAAATCACATATTCATCTCATAAACTAGATTATCATCATATCAAATATAAAGTGATAGAAGTTCTAGATAGTTATAACTACTGTCTTGACACATCATCAGAGATTTATAATATCTTTTATACAAGCTTGCTTCACTGCATTGTCACTGATTTATTCTCTTCTCAACTGACTTTTAACTGACAGCCGCCAGGCATTATAGAAGAAGATAACAAGCTTGAGTGAGAGATTGAGAATATTCTTGATAAGAGATTTCACAGTCATAGCTGATAATATCTTATGAAATGAGTTGACTATGATCAACTGATCTGAACTCTGAGTTCTATATTATCTGAAACAGCAGTTCTTGACTGATGAGAACTGCTTCTGAAAGAGAGAGACTAATGTGATGAGCTGCGCCTGATCAATTATATAGACTATTTCATTACACTTCACAGATTTCAACCACTTCATTCTCAATCACTGATTCAACAGTCTCAAAATGTGTATACTCTGATTCTCAGCCATTCTTGATCACTGATTCTCAGCTGCTATGAATGTGTATAGATTCTTCCACTTCAAAGCTTCACTGTGTACATCATCACATACATGTATAAATATTCACTTTAATTACTGATTCTTGCACTTTCTCTTTCTTTTCCTTCTCTAACATTTTTCTCTTTGTTATATAAGATCTATCAATATTATATCAATCTATTCAGCTGTCACGCTCCCGGCCGCGCCAAGGCCCCGTTGCGGTTTCACACGGCCCATCGCTTCCATGCGGATGATTTCATCCTGTTCAAACCGGTTTCCAACCACTTGACTCCTCATCAAAGAAGTCAGTGATTTGTTTTTCTTCTACTGAAATATATATAAGAGTTACTATGTGTCTTATACAATCTTCTTAGTATACTAAGTATCATATCTGTGATATTCTTGCAATAATTCTGTAGTCTACAAGCTCACTATTCAAGCAAGATAGTCAAGCTCACTCATACAGCTTTTTAAATAACTATCTCTATATAATACTGCTGACTAGTCACTGCTTCAGTTCTATCACATTATAATTTGAATCACTTAATCTGATTATACATTTGAATCAGTTGAGCTCTAACAGACTGATATAATCTTATATACCTGTGCTGAGACTGATCTGATCTCACTCTCTGAGAGAAACACTACATTATTTTCTAGAGTGTGTACATCTCTATCTTAGCAGAAATCTGAGATTTCTGAACTCACTGTATATTTTAACATAAGCTCTTCAATCACTCTGCTACTGCTGCAGCCCCTACACATCTACATTTATTATGAAGATAGAGAGATTAAGATCAGAGATTCTCTGAGATATAAGAGAAATATCTTATCTGAATTTCACAGCTTTATCTGCATTCTTGAATGAAAATTTCACCTTAATCTGAGTCAGTATAATACTTATAAGATATAAGTAATATACACTGTCAACCTTCTTGAAGGCATCTCTGCAACTACTTGAGTCATCAAGAAGAGAGAGTTTAAGCATATTAATACTGTTATGACTTGAGAAGAATTCAAGAACTTTCTACTGAATCAAATTAAAGATCACTGTAACTACAGCTTTACAGCAGTGCAGCAGTTCAACTTATTATATTAATAAGATGATAAGAATTCTTTCAATTTCAATGCAAGATTTGAAGAATATTGAGAGAAATTAACTGATAATTTGAATTAATTAAAAACACAGCTTTATCTTACAAAGCTGATTCATAAGATATGAATAATAATATTATAATATCAGAGTTTATTAATCAATTGCACTGAGCTTGTCAATCTGACTTTCTGAATCTATTTGAATAATCAATTCTCTGAGAAAAAGATCAATAAGACCTCTTCTAAGCAATCAATGATAGAATCTAAACAGTACTATGATAGCTTCAGTGTGAAGAAAGTAAAGAAGAATTTTAAGTATTTTAATTCTTCACTCACTGTGAAGAAATATTAAAAAAGATTTAATAAAGATCTCTGTTTCAACTGTAAAGCTGATGATTACTATATCAGTAATTGTAAGAAGCTGAAGAAGAGAAGAAACTGAGAAGATATCTTCTCAAAGTTGACTTCTCTTCTGACAAATGTATTCACAGAAGATAAAGAAGAGAAAGAAAAGAATTAATAATTCTCATATCTTCAAGTTCATGTTATAATCACACTGTATACTCTGAATAGAGAGATATCAATGAGATGCCTACTCAACTTCAGAACAGATGTTAACTTCATATTCTATTTCTTTTCTTTGATAAAGAATTGAAAGAAGATAGATCTATCAGATCATGTAAAATTTACTAATGAAACAAAATATTATCATTTTAACATAATTCAAGCAAAATGTATGATCACAGACTTAGAAGAAATCTTCAAGAAAAGCAGTCTGCTTCTTCACACAGTTAATATCATAGATAAGAATGTCATTCTAGATCTTCTATAATTGAGAGAAAACAATTCTCTCATTGACTGAGTCACTCAGATGTGATGATATCATCTCACTAATGAAGAGACAGTGATAGAGAAATCTGAAGAGTTTCATCAGAAGAATCTTGAGAAAAAAATTGAGTTAATATACTGTGTAGTAAGTGATTGAGACTTGAGAATAGATGAAGAAGTCATCACTCTCACTGCAAGATTAGCAGCAGTATCTGTCATTGAAGACAGATGTATATAATGTCTCTTTACAGATTTTAAGAATGTCTTTTTGAAAAGAGAAGCAGTGAAGTTTCCTGACATCAAGATATGATATAAGATTCATCTTGAAGACAGTGTAATGATGCTGTACAGATCTCTTTATAACTTGTCTGTAAAGAAATTGAATGTTCTGTGCAAATATCTTGAAAAAGCATAATCAAAGAACTGAATATATTCATTAAAGAGTCTGACAGAGATGTCTATACTCTTTATACTTAAGAAGAATAGTAGGCTATATCTATGTGTAGACTACAGAGGCCTCAATAAGATGACAGTTAAGAATTACTATTCATTATCATTGATTGATGAGATGATTGATTGATTATCTAAAGTAAAGATGTTCTCAAAGATTGATATATAGAATGTCTATCATAGAATCAGGGTTAATGAAGATAATGTTTAAAAAACAGCTTTTCATATTAAGTACAGCAATTTTAAATATCTTGTTTTATCTTTTGATCTTTGTAATACTTCAGTCATCTTTCAGATCTATATAAATAAGATGCTGTGAGGTCTTGTTAATATCTTCTGTATAGTATACCTGAATAACATTCTAATCTTCTTGAAATCAGAGAAAGAATATGATACTCATGTTTGAGAAGTGTTGAGTTACTTGAGACAGTATCAACTCTATACACAACCGCTCCACCACGAACTCGCTCGATTTTTCGAATAAGAACCCGCCGATAGATCCATTGAAAAGCCCTCGATCATACGAGCATTCTGACCCTATCGCCGACTGCATACCCTGTGTGGTGGTGGAGTTATCCAGCCAAATGTGAACCGGATGTTGTTCGAAACTCCTGTGTGAGATTATCCCCTGTTGTCCCCTACCACACCACAACCCCGGGCCAAAGGGCCATACAAATTGTAAGGTGAAGAGACCTAGTCATATGCATCAATCTTCTCGATTTTGAAAGATCCCTGATCTGTAGTTGTGGAGATATCTGAGGAGTGATCTTCATGAAAACCCTGTTCATCTTTGATGTTTCAAAACATCAACATCAAGTCTCACCCTCATATCACTCTTTCTAATCTGGCTCATTCTCAGCAGAAAAATATAAAAAGATATCTCAGTGATAATATCAAGCACATAATTAACAGTCACTTCTGAAGTGCAATCTCTGCAGTCTGTCTTCATTGTATCTAGACATCAATGTCAAGTCTCATTCTCTTATCACTCCTCTCAATCTGGCTCATTCTCAACAGAAAAGTACAAAAAGATACCTCAGCAACTGTACTCAATACATAATCAGCAGATATAACAACTATAAAATCAGTATATTTCAAGATCTGACTGAGTCTTTGATCCCTGCACAGTGAGATATATTAAATCTAGTTTTAATATCTCAATATTCAATAGATTCTACAAGGAATTGAGAACAGCAACACTAGATTTCTATTGAATTTAAGAATTAACTCTATATTGATATAATCATTGACAAAGTCTTCTATTTTAAGATATAAATAATCAGTTTCTCTACATTCTGCTGATAATATTTATATTATTATATAGAAACAGACTTATATTCTCTATAATATTAAGACTCTGAAGAGAGAAAGTCTTGATAAAGAGTATATAGTAGTATATATCTTAGTAGTTTCTATCTCATTCTTCTGCAGCAGTTAATACAAAAAAAAAAGATCTTAGAAATAGTTTTTTACTTCTCTTGAAAAAGTAAGATGTTTTTCTCTGAATTTTACACAATATTCTTACAAAGAATTAAAAACAGAGTTATTTTCTATCATAATTTCATATTCTTTTAAGTAAGAATTACTTTTTCAGTGACTGAAGAGCTTTTATTAATACTTAATTCTTTTTTACACTCTTTATTAACTGATTTGAGTTACACACTTGTTGTGTGAGAAGAATTGAATAATTTAGAATAAAATTGAATAGTTTTAATCAATTTCTCTGCAAAAAATTGATTTATTTTTTGTCAGTTTTTCTCTCAAAAACTGTCATATTATCTGATTTACTATTAATTGATATCATACTTTTTCTCACTGTATCTTAAGAAAGAGATTGTAAAGATTTTATTAATTTTTATTAAAAATCAATTTTAGTTTATTAGATTCTCTTCAAAAATCTAATCTAGTTGTGATTCAAAGATTGCTTAAGCCAGCGTACAATTACAGGCGTACGCCGGCTTCTTATATATTGTAATATCGTACACTAATTTAATTAGCGGCTGCTATGGCCCCTTTACACTTGTACGCGTACGCTAGTAGTTCGGAAGCAGCTGTGGTATTATCTGATGATTGTACATTCTTTCAAACCACATTCTCTCTCACCAGATTCAGTCACGCTCATATGACCATGTTGTACACCCTAGCTTCATGCAGATTAGCTCATCACTAGCATTTCACAATTGTGTGACCTATTCCTGATTCAGCTAGCATTCTGTGTACACTCTCACAAAGAAACTTTCACTATATTACATCACTCATTCACTAACTTTTCTCATTCTTCAACTATCTTCTTCATTTCATCATCATTGAATATCATCATTATTCAAGATTTCTATCTCTTCTTCTGTTCAACTCTTTCTATCTGTTCATCTATCACATTATACACATTTCTGACAATGGCTCTCTGTTTCCACAGCAAGTGTCATTGTAGTGCTCATACTAAGCAGTTTGTTAGCAGTAAATGTAACACATTGTGAAACATGATCAGGACTTGTTTATCTTCTAATGATTATCAGAATGATATATTATCATGAATGATGACACACCTTCTTCATCTTCTCATACACTCTCAACTGTTTCTTCTTCTCAGTGAGTTTCTGATCATGTTTTCTGACATGATTTTGCATGGATGCAGATGCTGATATGTTTGTTTTTATTTATGTAGAATCTTCACATGTTGACAGATCTGTGTCTGTCAATGATAGTGAATCTGATGTGAAATTCTTGATTGAGAACTTGAAGAACATGATAATGAAGGAATTGTCTGTGTCATGTGTGACCAGGTCTTCTGTGTCTCTTCTTGCCTCTTCTGCTACTTCTTTCTCTGCTGCTCTTCTCTCTGTCTCTTTCTCTGTCACTTCTCAATCTTCTACACTTGTCCCTGTGTCTGGTTCTCCCGCTCCCGCTATCCCTGTTCCCGCGACCCCTACTCCCGCTACTTCTGGTTTTACTGTCTCTGCCTTCATTACTAGCTCTCCCTGTTTCAAGAAGATGTTGTGTAGGCTCAGTGAACCATGTCTCTCAGTATGTATGCTCCTGCTCTTCTTGCCAACTCTCAGAACAATTTATTGTATAAAGACTGTATATAACACAACTATCTGAAGCTCAGTTGCAGATGTTGATTATTATGTTCATTTTAAATATTCATGATGAAGCAATTGTCTGTTTATCTCAGAGAATCATTCTTCTTCTCAATAGTATTGAGATTGTAAGTCTTTTTCTTTTTCATCTTTTCTTTCTGATGCTGATTTTTCTGTTCTTAGAGAAAATCATTATGAGTTTTACTGTGTACAAAGTTGTGATATTCACAGATATCAAGAAACTTTTTATAACTGTAAAGTTCAATATTGTAGAGATATTCACTCTGATGAATTTCTTCAGAATGATTGATCTGTATCAGTCTATTCTCTAGCATCTGTCATCTGACTTTGTGATACAGATGAAAGATATTCATGTTTTCAGAAACAGAAACACAGATGTTGTACTCTTTTACACTCACAGATGTGAGGCTTGTACATCTTATCTGAGATGTTGTTGTGAGAATGAGCTGTTCACATGCTGTATTCTGCTTTCTGCATTTCTCTGTGTCTCTCTCTCTCTTTCTGAGAAGCCTTGTGCATGTTGTAATTACATGTACAACTCTAAGATCAGTGAGTATTCATTCAGTAACTGTTCTCATCTCTGAGTTTGCAATTTTTATATGCTAACAATGATTCTTAGTTACTTCAGCATCAGAGATCATTCTAATCAAAGATGATAACACTGCTGAGACTATCTCTCTTCATTCTCAAGCTTCTTCTGTCACTTTCTCTCTCTTCTCTGCAGAGAAGGTTGTGTGCACATCAGATTATAAGTGTTCAGCACTGAGTGACTCTCACTGTTATTTATTCAGTTCTGTGTCTTCTCCTTCTTCTGTCTCTTCTGCCTCTGCCTTTCCTGCTCTGGCTTCTGATTCTGTGAGTCTCATGCTCTTCTTCAATTTCTCTATGTATATACATACACATTTCTATATTAGCATTTCAGCCAATCTTGTAATAAATGACATTAATGTTGTACACAGAGTGGTAGAGAAATCAGAGACATGTGTGATGTTATTGCAAGAGCAGCTTGCAGCTCTTGAATCTCTTGCAGATCTCGAGTTTTGAGATTTTCTTTGTTTTTGGCATTTTTCAGGTGGCGTGGTGTTGGAGATAGATTAAATGTGTAATGTATGAAAATGAATAAAGTGTGTATGATAACATTTATCTTTTTACAGTCAATTCTTACAGTTAATGATCAATTCATTATTTCTTTTCTTACACTTTTTCTTTATCTGCTAGTCACTACTCTTACACAATCTCTATATGATACAGCATTCAGTGACTAGGTTCAGCAGCTTTCATCTTTTGTGATTCTGTCTCACATATTATACTATCTCTCTTCACTCACTCAGATCACTACAGTAAACAGCTCATCAAAACTAATCTCACTCAATCTCTGAGTGTTCTCAGAGATCAAGATAACTTGATCTCATACATCTGCAGATGTTTCAGATAGTTTGTTCTCTGTGATCTCTGCAATTGAACTGATGTAAACAGTCAAATCTAACTCTGAATTTCTTTTTCTTCTGTGATCTGATTCATATGCAAGTCTGTCACTTTGAAATCACTCTTTATCATGTTGCATCTGCTATCTGCAGTGCATTATTATACAATCAGCTACAGTCTTATCACTTATTGAAGTATGATATTTACCTGATTTCTTCATTTCTTCTCATTCTTTTCTTATAATTATGAAAAGATTGAAATAAGTGAGATCATCTGGTTCATAAGTGTCTATGATTTCTCTTACTTTGTAAGACTTTTCAATTATAAGTCTCTTCTTTTTCAACACTGATGATAGTGCTGTGAATAATCATAATCTGCTCAGATCTTGCATCTTTGCTTTCATAAGTTATGAATCATTGATTAAGTTGTGTAAGATCTGTCTCTCTGATTCTTTCAATGCATACATTTTCAGAGAATGTGATTTGAGTATTTTATATGACTCAAATCATCTAGATTGAAACTTCTCAGAACTCTCATTGTATACAAGAACTCATATTTCTATCTTGAGACTTGATTTCTTAACAAGTGAGTCTTGTATTCTTTTCAATTGAATTGCTCAGTTCAGAAGTAACTCATTAACTTTTACACATGTGTGGCTGATCTCTTTCAATCTTAGTTCTGCATCTGTGACTGTTGCATCTGCAACTGCTGTTTCTGCTGTGTTCACAACTGCTCTCTCTCTCACCTTTTCCAAAGCATTCTCTGGGATGCGCGGATGCAATTCATACAACAGATAGAATGATGAACACTTGAAGACTGCATACTGTCAAATCTGCATGGCCAATAGCATCTGTCTGAGATATTCATTTCATAGTCTCATAGGCTTACTTACTAGATATTTCATCAGCATGTTGCTCAAGATTTCATTCAAGTATTTCATCTTCTTATTTATCTGCAGATGATATGATGTTATTCTATAATATCTTATCTGTAACTAGCTCACAAAATGCCTCACTGCTCCTCTCATGAGATTCACACTGTTATCAGTTAGAATCTCATGCAGTATTTCATAGTTGATATAGATCTCATCATGTAGAAACTTCATCATCACCTTCTCTATCATCTCTGAAACTGCTTTCATGACTGACCAGTCAGTAGCATAATCAATAGCAGTGATTATTCATCAATTTCCATTTGACATTTACAGTAATATGTCTATGAGGTTCATCTCTCATCATTTGAACAGTTGTATTGTACACTTCACCTGATATTGTACTTTCTCACATTTTAACCCTTTCTTAGATTCTTTCATGATCTGGTAATTCAGGCATTCATGAGCATACATCTGAATGTTCTCAGCCATGCTTGACCAGTATGCTCTTGATTCAAGTACACTCATGAGTTCAGGGCTTCCTAAGTGACTGAATTTCTTATGTATATAAGTCATCAAGTTGTGTCTAAATGAAGATTCTAGATAGAGAGCTTCTGCATATTCTAGATTGCAGTAAAGCACAATGTTGTTTTTCAATTTCCTCAGCTTGAAGTTCAGAAGTATCTCTTCTACTACTTTCACAAGACACTTGTCATTCAATATCTTGTCATTCTTTAAGCAAGAGATCATGATGTTCACTCATTCTGATTCCTTGCATTCTCTCAGCATGTTTAATACAAATGTTTCTTATGCCTGATTTGCAGAATCCTCATTCATGAAATCAGGTCTGTAACTGATTGCATCAGACATCACTGCATTCAATCTCTTTCAGTATTTGATATGAAGATTATATACTTAGAACTCTGAGATTCAATGTGTTAAGTGTTTGAAAGGTTTTATCATTAATTGTAGATAGATGAGGCTTTTATAATCTGTGATTATCATTGTTGTATACCTGTTGTTAATATATCTATCTCACAACATCAGCATGTGCTTGATCACTAGCAATTCCTTTTCATGCACTGAGTAATTGAGCTCAGCACCCGATAGTTTTCTACCATCATATATCACCAGATGCAGCTTGTCATTCTTACTCATCTATAGAAGAGTGTCTCTGATAGCTCATTCAAATGCATCTGTCTCAATGTAGAAAGGTTTATTACAATCTGATTGAATAAGCACTGAGAATGTTATTACACATTCTCTCAGTGTGAGAAAAGCCTCTTCACATGCAGCATTTCAGATAATTGAATGAAACTTCTTCTTTTGCAGATTTACATCTGTTTCTCTTAAGAGATCTGAGAGTGATGCAGATATTCATGCAAAATCCTTGATAAATCTGTAGTAATATGAGATCAACTCAAGAAACTGTTGTATATAATGTACATTTCTCAGCTGCAGTCAATTCACTATAACATTCAATTTCTCTGAGATGAGATATATACAGTCATCACTCACTACATGTCTCACAAACTTCAACTCTTTCATTTCAAACACATACTTGATTGATTTGACATAGAGCTTATGCTCTGTCAGAGTTATAAGCACTTTATCAAGATACTTCAGATGTTTATCATATGAGTTTGAAAAGACTAGAATATCATTGAGATATATAAGGCATGAGATTTCATTCTGTTTATAAAGAATCATATTCATCATCATTTGAAAAGTGACAGGTGCATTTGTCAGACTGAATGACATTATCAGAAATTCAAACTTCTCTCATTGTGTATTAAATGCAGTTTATGAGACTGACAGTTCATCTACACAGATCTGTCAGTATTCTGAGAGAAGATCAATCTTTGATAGATATCAGGTGTTTTTAACTGTATTCAACTGTTATTGAATTCATGACAGTGAATATTCATTCTTGATTGTAAGCTTGTTGAGTGCTTGATAATTGATACACATTCATCACTCTTCACTCACCTTTTTCATAAATAGAACTGGAAAGCCTCACATGCTTGATGAGAATCATATAAGATCACATTCTAGAAGGTCTGTGATCTGACACTTCTGTTCTTTGAGATGTGTTTATGACAGAGAATATGCATTCTGATTGACTGGTTTTATGTCCTCTGTGTCAATCTCATATATGAATCCTCATTCCAGCAGCAATTTCAGTGAAAGATCTGTTCAGAAGACCTTTCTATACTTCTTCAGAAGCTTCTTCATACACTTGTTCTCTCACATATTCTTTATCTTGATTTTCTTCACTTTCAGATTCTGTATAACATACAGAATGCTTTCAGATAAGGTCTTACAAATTATTCTCTTTGCTTATTGATGTGTAAGCAGATTTAATCCTTCTATATCAGAGACATGGAATGTTCTTCTCATATCAGTTGATAGAATTGTATGAACCATTTTCTTTCTATCAGTTAACTGCATATGACATGTACATCATTGAATCTGTGAATTGAACCTTTGAAATCAATCAAGTCTGAGAATAAGATTATATTCCACATTCTGCAGCTCTCACACTCAAATATAGCAAGATCATTCTCTGAAGTGCAAGAGAACTCTTACTTTTGCAGATGATATAAAATATTGATTATCAGATAATCTTATGCATTGAGAATTCTTCACTCAGTGAACCTTTTTCAATCTTCAGATTATATAATTATCAATATATTGTGTTGAAGCTTCTGTGTTCACTAACACTTTTGCAGCCATCTCTCAATTCTTACTCAAGTGCCTCTTATACATTAACATTTCAGGCCTCAAGGCATTGAGATAAGTGTTCACTTCATTCTCACCTGCATCTCAGTCAGAAGCCTGCTTCTTCTTTGCATTCACAGAATTCAGAGAGTCATCTAACACAGGCATCTCTTTCACTTTGAAGACTTTTCATAGAATATCAGTGAGTGTCTCTGAGCTCACTGATTCTGCTAGTTTTTTGACTGTGCATGCTGAATGTAATCTTTTATATTATGATTTTAGCATCTGCAGTTGAAACAAGCTTGATGCTCATAACATCAAGATTTTCATTCAGAGAATCTCTTTTTCAGAGAATTCAGCACTTTAGTGATAGCATTCAGATCTAGATTTATCATGTCTGAGTGTGTGACTTGTATTATAGAAGTCTGATTACTTATTCTTCACTGAGATATACTTAATTGCAGTATTTTCTATTACAATTGACTTACTTATTTCTGTACAATGAGGATGTTGTATGCTTTCTTCACTGTGTCTGACTGTGAGGTTAAGCATTTTCATTCCACTCTCAACTCAGGCATGAGACCATGAATGAAGATCTGTAAATAGAAAGATGTTAGAAGCTCTTCATTCAACATGAGATAGTGTAAGCTGAAGTATATGAAGTATGATATAAGATCACTCACTTATCTACACTCAGTGAAGTATTTATAACACTTGTCTTATATGTTCACTTTCTCAAAGTTGTACAAGATTCATTTGAAAAACTCATTTCATGTTTATGAAAATGAATATCACTCTAAGTCTGTAAGATTTATCTTTTCATCAGTTATTCATAATGACTTTGCTTTTCTGTGTAGAAACACAGTAGATTTTAAGACTTGTTAAAATTCTGTTAACTGTCTGTCTGTAAGTTCATATTCAATCTGATAATATAATCACATCTGACTTAGTCAGCTGATTGCAGTATTATTTTTTCAGTTGCTATTAAAGCTTGATAACTTCAGCAGATCTTCTGACTTGATGTATTTCATGCTTGAATTCTCATTCTACACAGTGATCTCTGATGATGTGTACACTTCTGAAGAGATTGTGAATGATTGTGATGAGATCTTCAGGTTTGATATAATTATCTATCTGTATAAATATTTGATCTCTCACTGTAGATCTAAGACCTGATTTTCTCTATTCTTATTAATGATGATAATTGCATCAGTAAAGCTCTTCATAGTGAATACTTGATCTGCAGTGAATGTCAATTGTTGTTTGACTTCTGTCTCAGTCTGTCACTGTGTACACAAGTCCTCAATTTCATTTAGAATTCTCATATGTATATAGAGCTTTGATTTCAGTTTGATAATCTCAGCTGCTTTTCTTACTGCTTTAAGTAAACTCTCTGAGAGGTTCTGCATACCTTTCAGTTCAGATAGCAGAGAAGGATGTTATTCATATCAGCTAGAGAAGGTATTTATTTCAGTGGTTTTCTCATTGATTGTATGATGTCTATTGTTATATCACTATATCACTATATCGCTATATCATTATATGATTTCTGTTATTATCATACAACTCTGGTGGTGATCACCTCTCTCTTTTATCCCTTTGAGTGAAGAGCAGTCTTCTTTGAATCTGATTCACTGCTCTCATTCCTTTTCTCACATCTCATTCATTCGCATATGTGGCATTCACCTGGGTGTGGAGTTTTCCCTCAACAAGCAAAGCAGTATCAATCAGATGCTTTTTCACTCATCACTCTTCATACACTATCTTTTTGAGATGTTCTAGAACCACACTGACATGATAACTATGAATCACTTCATAGACAGAATTATCACACTCTGGAGAAGCCTGCACTTCTCACCAGTTTTTAGACATGCTATCAGATGTGATTCAAAGGTTGCTTAAGCCAGTGTACGATTACAGATGTACACTGGCTTCTTATATATTGTAATATCATACGCTAATTTAATTAGCAGCCGCTATGGCCCCTTTACACTTGTACGCGTACGCTAGTAGTTCGGAAGCGGCCGCGGTATTATCCGACGGTCGTACGTTCTTCCGAACCACATAGTTACTGAACTAGTGTGAAAAAAATCAGATATTTTATACATAAAAGTCTGCTATTCTTCTTTTGAAATAGTCTGATCAACTTTTCAATTGAAAACAGACTTAGAAATCTCTTAATTGAAACAGTCTGATCAACTTTTCAATTTAAAAGAGTTTAATAAATATCTCAATTGAATTAGTCTGATCAACTTTTCATTGAGTAAGAACAATGAGTTCAAAAGTACACTCAGTTGATGTGAAAAAAGATGCTTTCTCAAATACTATTCCTGAGATTGAAATTCTGAAGAGAAGAAAGAAAGAAGAAATAGAGAAATAATAAGTTCTTGAAATACAGAAACTTGAAAAAGTAAGTAAAATTCTTGAAAAGCAGTATCTGAGTGAGATGAATAAAGAAGTTCTGTTAATTCTTCATACTCAGACTAGATAACTATAGAAAGTGATTAAATTCAAACTTAGAATTTCAAACACAGTTCAAAAAACTTTGAAAATTTCTAATACAATTACTGACTCTTCAGTTTGCTCTTCTTTCTTTTCTACTTCTTCTTCTTCTTCTTGTTTAAATTAGAAGAAAATATATACTCAAGCAGCTAAATCTACTATCTCTAAATCTACTATCTCTAAATCTACTATCTCAAAATCTGCTCAAAATTCTGAGAAAACTGAGAAGAATACTGCTCATACTTCTAGTGATAGAAGAGTGAAGAAAAAAATATAAAAAGAGAAAAATCTTCAAATCTTCAGAAATAGAAGACTTATTCTCAAAGTCTTAAATCAGAATATATTGCAGAGAAATAAGCTAAACTCAAATCTCATTTTTAGAATTAGAAATGAAATCAATCAGTAGTTCTTTTCTCAGTTAATAACTGATATTAAAGTTCAAAAATCAGTTATAGCTTTAATTGAGTCATTCTTCTTTAAAAACTTCATTATTCTAACTACAATGTCTGAATTCAGTGCTGAATTTCTTATTCAGAATAAGAATCTCTGAAAATCAGCAGTAGAATCTTTATTAAACATAATAATTCTATCTGAAAGAGATGAAAAGTGAGATAAATTCATTCTTTATAATATTTCAGTTGAAATTTTTGACTGTGAAGAAGAAATGCTACTTCTTAAAAATAAATTAGAAGAATATAACTCTATTCAACTAAGAAAGAAGCCTGTATAACTAAATTCAATTAAGTTCAGATAAAGTAGAAGAAATGTCTCTGTTCTAGTATATATAAAGATAATAAAACAGTCAAAGATCTCTGAAGTAAGAGTAACAGATTTGAAAATGAGAGTCTATAAATACAAAGACTCAAGAATGAATCTCAAAACTCAAACATAGTATTCAAACTATCAAAGATATGAATACTTTATAATCTTCTATTTCAGAGACTCAAAATGTGCATTCTGTGTCAGAGATCACAAAACTAGTGAGTATAAATATAAAACATGCTTAAAAAGAGATGAAATATATTAACACACTCTGCTTAAATGCTCTAATTGTAAAGAAAAATATACATCTAGCTCAAAAGAATGTATATTTACTTCAAGAACTTAAAAGAACTGAAGAAAAGATAAAGCTCAGAGTAAATCTAGAACTGAAGAGAATAGTCAAGTTAGTAAACTCATAACTGTAAACTTAAAAAGAAGAAACTCTTAATTATCTAAGTCTTCAAACTTCAATTCTTCAGCTAAATGTAAATAGAATTTGAATTCTCAAACTTCTGTTAAGATTAGAGAATTAAGAAATAACTCTGATAATAAACTAGATATAATATAAGTAGTTGAGATTTCTACTTTTCAGAATAGTTATAATCTACTATCTGATAATAGTGATTAAATTCTACTCTACTCTCTTTTAGTATGAATATACAACAAAAATAATAAAAAAAGTTTAAAAACTCTTTAAAAATCACATTTATTCAAAATAATATAGATAGAAACTCAAATTGTATTTATTCTTATCTTTAAATTATATTTGAATAAAAAGTTAATTTTATACTGCTTCAGAAGCTGAATTTTAATACTGAGTAAAAATATATCATTTCTCATTTAAGCTACTACTGCTTTTTATCTTAAAAGTCTGAGATAAAGTCAAGAGTAGTGATCTATGAAAGAAAGAGATTAAGATATTAATTTAATCTAAGATTTAATATCATGTCTGATTCTGATATTCTGATGAGTGATATTATAGATAATAAAAATGAGTTTGATACTATACAGCTTATAAATATTTATAATAAAAAGTCATTGAAGAAATATAACAATATCTGAATAATTGATAGAGAATTTCTGAATATAACTTTATCAAGAAACTCTATAATTACAGAAGACTTCAATACACATCATCTCTGATAAAATTCAGAATGTAAGAGAGCAGTGAGAGCTGATAATCTGATTGAATAAATCTTTGAGTATTTAATAGATTTAATTAATAAATCTGATTAATAAACATTCTTTAGAAAAGATATGAAACAGAAGTCTATTATAGATCTAATCTTCATGTCATAAAATCTAATGAAAAGAAGACTTATAAACTGATTTATTAATTCAAATAAGATATCAGAATCAGATCATGAGATTATTTAATTTTATATTGAACTGAGTGAAAAATAAATGAGTGAAAATTCTCTTCTCTCTAATCAGTATAACTTTGAAAAAGCTGATTGAAAAGTAATTAAAGAAAGTATAAAACTGTTAAAATCTGAAAGATAGAATAAGCTATATTGAAATTCTGATCAAGATATCTCAAATAAAATACTTGAGAATAGAGTAAAGCTTATTACATCTATTATTCTAATAAGTATTAGAGATAATATTTCAAAGAGAAAATCTTCTGAGTATTCAAAATCTTGATGAAATGAGAATATCTCATCTAAAAGAAAAGAATTAGCTACTGCTAGAAGAGATTGAAAGAATGATATAATATTTAATGAAGAGTTCAAAACTGTCAGAAATGAATATTTTTCAGATATTAAAAGAGCTAAAACAGACTACTGAAATAAATTTCTTAAAGAAGTATAAGAAAAGAAAGTTTTTAAAGCTTTTAATTATACTAAAACAAGAAGTGTAGCAAAACTTTCAGTCTTAGAATATGAGTTTCAGAATGAATTATATATAGCAAACTCTTTTAAGAAATAATATCAAGCTTTTATGAGAATTCTCTTTCAGAACTCATCAGATTCAGATTCAGATTCAGAGAAAGAGAATATATCACTTTTCAACTACATTGATGAAAATAACTGAGAATGATCTGATCTTATATAAGATGAATTAGAGTTAGTTATCTTCTCAAGTTCAGTTAAAACTGCTACAGATTCTGATTCAATTAAGCACTTAATTATTCAGAATACATATTCCTACTTAAAGAATAAATATTTTAAGCTCTTTTTCAATCTCTTGAAAAATGAATATTATTCTGAATGCTGAAGAGAAGTCACTGAAATAATTCTTATAAAATCTAATAGAAAGACTTCAATTTCTAAGTTATATAGAGTAATATCTCTATTGAACTGTCTAGAAAAGATTTTAGAAAAGATAATAACTACTCAACTATCATTTATAAGCTCTATAGATGATTCTCTTTTATTCAGTGAATAAATAAGAGATAGAAAACAGTGTTCTGTAATTAACACTGTTCTCTCAGTTATTCATGATATTTAAATAACAAAGTATGAAAGTCTGGTCTCAACTGCAGTTTTTATTGATATAAAAGAAGTATTTAATTATATTTCAAAGTCAAAAATAATTCAGATATTAAAGATATTAAAACTGTCACTTTCTCTAATAAAATGAGTTAACTGTTTTATATCTAAAAGAAGTATATAACTCTTCTTTGATGAAATGAAATAAGACAAGACTGAGATAAAAATAGAAGTATTACAGAAATCTTTAATCTCACTTATTTTATTTACAATATACACTGTATATCTATTTAAAAATAGAAATATGAGAATAGTGTGATCTTTAAGTTATATGAATAATATTGATCTAGTCTACAGCTCAAAAACTATTAAAGAGAATTTAAAAGTAATTAAAGAAGCTGTAAAGAAAATCTTTATTAGAGCAGATATTAATTAAATTTAATTTAATATAAATAAAACTAAGTTAATTCATTTCTTTTCTAGATTCAATGAGAAAGAACTATCTCTAACTCTTTTAAATAGAGAGATTAAACTCAGTGTAAATATCAAATGATTAGAAGTATGATTAAACTTTCAGTTAAATTTTAAATATCACATTCAATAAAGAACTGTCAAGACAGAAAGACTATTAAATAACATAATCAGACTATTAAATACAGAGAGAGATCTATTCTTTCAGACTATGAGACAGTTATATATAGCCTGTATTACATCAGTAGCTGATTATGAAGTTCAAGTTTAATAAAATAATCAAGAGAATTTCACTGAACTCTTTCAAAGTCTGTAAAACAGAGTCTTGAGAAGAATTCTGAGAGTATTTAAATCATCTTTTATTAAAGTAATGAAAATTGAAGCTTTAATTTCTTCTTCTGTTATTAGATTTGAAAAGATCTGTATGAACTATACTCTGAGAGTTGTAAAGATGAGCTTGAATTATATAATCAGAGAAAGAGTCTCTTCTTCATTTTCATCAATTAACTCTGAAAATGAACTGAATTGAAATAGATTTCTTGATTGAAATGAAAATAATTCTTCAAAGAAAATGAAAATGTCTTCTCAACTGTACAGACTATACTCTCTGATTAAAAATCAATTTTCTTCTTTAAATATTGAAAAAGTTGATCATGAGAAGTTATCTCTCTGAAGAGAAAAGCTTGAATCTCTTATAAACTTATAAATAAGTGAACTATCAAAAGAGAAAGAATATAAACAGCATTTGAAGAGAATTTCTACAATCAATATAAAAGACTCTATTCTGATTTATTCAGATGACTTAAAAAATGAGAACTTAAATAGATTAGATGCAAACATTGCTTATACTGAAGATAATATTAATTTTATCTCAGATTTCTGAAATCTAGACTCTGAATGTGAAGTCTTTGATACTGAACTATTTATAATAGTGAAAGCTTTCAAACTCATTGAAATAAAATCTTATAAAAGAGGAAATTATTTAAAAGAGATATGAATATTCTCTGATAGTCAAGCTACTTTAAAAAGACTTAGAAATAGTCAGATTTATAATGATTAAATGAATCTTGAACTGATCTTAAACTCTATTTTAAAAATTCAAAAGAGAAGAATATCAAAGCTGATAATTCATCTGCACTGAGTTCCTACTCATATGAATATTCATGATAATGAATTAACTGATTCAGCTGTAAAAAAAAGTGCAGAATTAAATAGATCTATTCAAAAAATTATATTCTGATCTTTTATAAAGAGAAAAATAAAAGAATCTTATTTAAATAAGTGAAATGAAAGCTGATAGAAATAAAAGAAGAGTATACATTATTCAAGATTTGAAATAAAACTCAAGTGAAAATCTTGTTCAATTAAATATAAAAAGAAAATATTCTTATCTATAATACAGCTGAAACTAGAACATGACTATTTTAAATCTTATATACAAAGATTTGATGATAGATTTGACTTAATAGAATGCTCATTCTGCAATACAAATGAGAATTCTGAGTATATTGTAATACACTGTGCATTATACAATAGTCTCAGAGTGAGATTGAAAGAGAAGTATGATCTAAATCAATTAAATATAAGATTCTTATTCTCAACTGAGACAGGAATTAAATACTTAATAGACTTTCTATCAGAAACTCAAGCAGCTATAAGAAAATGACTAAATTCAGAATTATCTGAATATGAAGAGAAGAAAATCAATCAGAAATAGTCTGTTAAAACAGCTATATACTATCTTTTAATAATTTGTTTTGTTACAGTCTTTCTTTATTTTATCTTTTTCTTTCAATTTCTTTCTATCTATCTATTTAATGTGTCTATCTTTAAGACTGTGTTCTCTTTTCCTTTGTCATGATATTGTTAAATGATTTCAAAGTATGAGATGATGTTAAAACACTGCAATTTGTAAACAGTTTTTGTATTCTGAGCTGGAATTTTCTGATTTTGTATATCTGAAATTGATGAATGTATAATAGTTAACTTTACAGATATAGGAAAAACCCTGAGAACTAAAAGTTCTCAGATAGATGTCATAGTCTCTGACTGCATACATCTATAATTGAAGAATAATAATAATAATAATAATAATAATAATAATAATAATAATCAACTCTATATAAACACTGAAAAATGCTTGTTCTACATGCAGGAGATTGATTTCTTAGATTATATTATTGAGATAAACAGCATTTCAATGAACAGAAGCTGAGTCTCTGTCATTGAGAACTAATCAGTGCTGCAGACATACTGCAAGATACAGATGTTTCTAGAATTTACAAATTTCTACAGATAATTCATCTATGCATATTCACAGATTACTGTCTTTCTTACAGATCTGTTAAAGAGAAGAGTGAAAGACAGAAAAATGAAACTGTTTATTCTTACTCAAGATACTGTGTAGATGTTTACAGAATTGAAACAAGCTTTTACAGATATTATAATACTGAATCACTTTAATTCTGACTTACTCAGTCAGTGTGAGACTGATACATCTGAGAATGAGATCTGTGAAATCTTTTCACAGTTGACACTGAAGATCTTTCAATATTGAAAGAATTAGAGAATAATTATCTCTGAAGAAATAGACAATGAATTGTCTGTAAGAGAAGACTTTTTCATGAAGTCTATAAGATACTGTGAATAAAGATTAGTGATCTTCTTCTTCAAGAAGTTATCACTTATGCAGAGAAGATATAATACTCATGATCAGAAGATGTTAGTAGTTATTGAATTCTTTAAGATCTAGTAATATTATCTTCAGAGTAGTAAGTACTCAGTGCAAGTTCTCACTGATTATACAAATCTATATTACTTCTTAATAACAAAGAGCTTGACAGAACATCAAGTCAGATAGATAGAGCTGCTTTCAGAGTATGATTTCTATATCTGATACTGTTCAGATCAGCTTAATCTCACTGATACACTGTCTAGACAGCCTGATTATAATATTGTTAATGCAGAGAAGAATTCTACAAAAGAATCTCTATTATCACTGCAGAAGAAGCTGACTGCAGAGAGTTGAGATTCTCTGAAGCTTGAAAACAGCACTGAAGAGGCAGCTGTGTGACTCAGTATAGAAGATGAAAGAAAACTCAGATCTCTGCAGAGAACTGATACTGAAGATTATGAGCTTCTTATATTATATCTTACAATTATTGAATTGATAAAGAATGAAATAGTCTATAATCTTTCAATCTGACTACTTTTGAAATTCATTGATAAGTTATAGAAGAGAGACATTTCTACTACAGCTTGAATTTAGAAGTTGAAAAAGAAAGAATTTGATTTAAACTTAAAAGAGACAGACTCTGAGCAGAATGATACTGCTAATAAATCAAGTCACTGATAACTAGAAGAATGTGAACTTCTACTGCTGAATAATTCAGTCTTCATCTCTTATAGTAGAGTGATGTGTCAGAAGTTATTAAGAATTTATCATAATAATTCTCATACAGGGCACTTCAGATTAGAGAAGACTGAGAAGCTTCTAAAATATAGATATATTTAGAACAAGCTCTGAACAGATGTCAAAGAGTATATTGAAACTTATAATATCTATCAAAGAATAACGATTCTGTGATATAAGTAATACAGTGAGTTGATATCACTGCCTGTTTCAAAGAACTTATGATAGAATCTATTAATAAATTTCATAGTTAATCTGCTGAAGTTGACAAGAGTTAAAGAATATAACTTAATTTTAATCATTATTAACTGCTTCATGAAGATAATCAGATATATCTCTACTTATAAAAAGATTAAAGCCTCTGAATTGACTGACCTGTTTTTAGATATTATCATTTAGAATCATGATACTTTAAAATTATTAATAACAGATTGAGAATCTCTTTTCATTAGCAAATACTGATTGACTTTTTATTATCATCTTATAATAAGATGTCTTCTCAGTACTGCATTTCATTTGCAGACAGATGATCAGACTGAATACTAGAATCAGATACTAGAACAGTATCTTCAAGTGTTCTGTTTATATTATCAGAATAATTGACTTAAACATCTTCTGACTGCTGAATTCATATATAATAATGTGAAGAATGCAATCTTAAAGATATCTTCTTTCTATACTTATTATGAATATAATTCTTCATTACTCAGTGATGTCATAAACAATGTTTCAAAAAGAGAAATAGACAGTCAGAATATTAGACAGATACAGAGAATGAAGTATTTCTCAGTATCAGAAGTAAAAGTGAGATTGAAACTTTTGAATAAAATTTATAAGAAGATAGTGAAAAGTATTTATCATACTCAGAAGCAGCAGATGAAATACTATAATTAAAAACATCTTTCAATAAAGTTCTTAATAGAGGATTAAGTACTACTTTTAGCAAAGAATATCAAGATAATGAGACTGTGTAAGAAGCTCAGTAAGTAATGACTAGAATCTTTCTCAGTAATAAGAGTGATAAGTAAGTAGATATATGAGTTAAAATTACTCATAGAATTGAAATCAATTCATTCTGTTTTTCACATTTTCTATTTGAAGCTCTATAAGCAATACTCTGAGACAGAGTCATCTCAGCTAAATGATATCAAGATCAAGAGTGATACTGAATATCATATGAAGAAAATATTGAATAAGTGAACATATTATAATAAGCTTCAATATCTTGTTAAATAAGAAGATTATTCATTATCAGAGAATTTATAAAAACTGCTTAAGTATTTGAAAAATGCTGAGAAAGAGATTATAAGCTATAAGATAACTAGTAGAGACTATCTTATTATATATCAGAGATATTAAATAAGAAATACTGCTTAAGACTTCTCATTTTTTTCAAAGAATTTTTTAGAGATGATCTCATAGTGATGAGCTGATATCTTATAGACTCTGTAGTACTCTTCTTCTATTTTCTCTTAAAGAGTTTTTTAGAAGTTTAATAAGACTATACAAGTGTAAAATTCCTGAAGTGATTAGAGAAAAGAAATATTAGAAATTAATAAAAAGATTAATATTATTGATCTACAGACTGCTGCTATTCTAATAGAACTGCAGCCTGCTGAAAAAGTAAAAAGAAGAATCAGAGTCTACTTATCAATAATCACACTCTTATTAAACTTATTCTTCACTATTGAAGTCTTCAGCACTGATATCTTTGTCTGCTGAGAAGTTAGCACTGCAGTGCTATAGAGAAGCATGCTGTAGAAGAGTATAAGAGATACTTAAAGTATCAACTTATTAATTTATAAAGTATCTCAGTTATCTGCTTTAATTGAAGTGAGATTCTCTTCAATTAGTAATTAATCTCTGTAACACTTTCAACAGTGATACTGACTAATTCCTTCTTAAGATCAGTCATTCTGAGATGTTTTTTTATCTCAGAAATTTACACTTTTGTGTTCTTTTACAGATGAGTAAGAGAGATCTTCTCAGTCTTAATGAAATTTATCAACACTTGAAGCTCTGAGACTCTCACTCTGTACTGCTTGAGTATCTAAGCTTCTTATCAGAGCTGATACAATGTCTTTCTGTGAGATAATATCTACAGAGAGATAGAAGTTATTGTTACAGATATAACAGAAACAACAGAAGTGAAAGAAGAAATAAGTGTATAAAATTCTTCTCTTCTTCAGCTGCTTAGCACAGTACAGACAGATGACAGTGCTGATCAGAAGCTGCACTGAAGCCTCTTCATAAGAAGAAGACAAAGAAACTGCAGAACTCTACAGACTCAACTCAGTAGCATTCTGAGCAGGGCTTGAGCATGTCACAGAAGAGGAACTATAGATTGAGCTTCTCAGAGTCACTGTTCTCAGAATCAAGCTCTTCTCAGAGTTCTCTCTGAATGATCACACAGGGTTATACATCACTGTGTTGATTGAAGGGGGGGGCGGTGTTGCAATAGCAGCAGAGAAGGTAGAGAAAGAACTGAATATGAATGAACTGATCAGCAGAAGAAATGACACCTCACTGCAAGGCACAGTGACTGCCGTCACGGCTGCAAGAGAAGCAGGAGAAGAAGAAGAAGAAGATGTGACAATAAGAGTGATGCTTCTGCAGTCTGTTAACACTGCTGTCTCTGCCTCAAACTAGGCTTTCTTGACAGTTATGAAGACCACAGTCACATCACAAAGACATTTACTCACTAAAAAATATCAGAATAAGCTCTTTATTATTCTTCAAGAATAATACTCTCATACACTCACTGTTGCAATTGAGAAAGAGAAAAGAAAAATGTTTCATGAGAGAGAAGATCTTTTTAAAAAAATCCTGCTACTACTATTAACTTTGTCTCTAAAATATATCACTTTTGCAGAGAATTTCATACATAGAATAGAATATAATGAGAGATCTGTAAGTCACTTATTAACTATGTTTTTCTCATTTCAAATTGATATATAAGAAACTCACTTATCATACATTTGATTTGAATGAAGATGAATAAAGAAAGATCTACACAGTCAGTAGAAAAACTCATCTATTTCTTTATATCACATGTAGTACATGTACTGTCAATCAGTTAATAACTGTTGTTATATAACAAAGATAATTTCTAATCTGATAATCTTAAGAGTATAGAAACTATGCTTTTAAAGAAGAGAGTATTATCACACTCTCAGCTATGTCAAGACTCTGTTATAATTTTACACAGCTTATCACTTTCATGTGAATAATTTCATTTCATCCGAACTGGTTTTCAATCACTCTATGATATCATTCAGATATATCATAGAAAGATCTGATTGATGAATATGAGAACTCTGTCTCTATACAAGATCAGCAGATTACTCTTTCTTAACAATAAGATACTGCTGAGATATCACTCTGACTATTCTTGCTCATGAAATGAGAGAAGAGTATTCACTCATTGTCTATATAGAATAGCTAGATACTAGCTTCTCATTAAAGAAGTCAGTGATTCATTTTTCTTCTACTGAAATATATATAAGAGTTACTGCATGTCTTATACAATCTTCTTAGTATACTAAGTATCATATCTGTGATATTCTTGCAATAACTCTGTAGCCTATGAGCTCGCTATTTAAGCAAGATAGTCAAGCTCACTTATACAGCTTCTTAAACAACTACCTCTACATGACATCGCTGACTAGCTACCGCTTTGATTCCGCCACGTTACATCAGCGTAGGCCTCTTACAAGATCAAATGAAACTAAATGTGAAATTCATGATCTCACCGGCCAGTCTACACTGTGACACACTCACTACAGAGAGTGAGTAAGCATGACACGGTTAATAAAGAATTTTTAAATATAACTTCATTAAAAACGTTTATAATTATAGAAAAGTTTAATATATATTATCTCTGATGAAATTCAGAATATAAAAGAGCAGTAAAAACAGATAAACTAATTAAATAAACTTCTAAATATTTTAATAAATTTAATTAATGAATCTGATTAATAAACATTTTTCAAAAAAAATATAAAACAGATAATTCATTATAAATTTAACTTTTATATTATAAAATTTAATTGAAAAAAAACCTATAAACTGATTTATTAATTCAAGTGAGATATTAAAACCAGATTATGAAAATATTCAATTTAATATTAGACTGAGTGAAAAATAAACAAGTGAAAACTCTTTTCTTTTTAATCAATATAACTTTGAAAAAGCAGATTGAAAAATAATTAAAGAATATATAAAACTATTAAAATTTAAAAAACAGAATAAGCTTTATTAAAATCTGAGTTAAGATATTTTAAATAAAATACTTAAAAATAAAGTAAATCTGATTATATTTATTTTTTTAATAATATTAAAGAAAATAGTTCAAAGAAAAAGTCTTCTGAGTATTTCAAATTGTAATAAAATGAAAATATTATTGTTAAAAGAAAATAATTAATCACTGTTAAAAGAGATTGAAAAAATAATTTAATATCTGATAAAAAGTTTACAACTATCAAAAATGAATATTTTCAAATATTAAAAAAGTTAAAATAGACTATTAAAACAAGTTTCTTGAAAAAATATATAAAAGAAAGAAGTTTTTAAAGTTTTTAACTATATTAAAATAAGTAATATAATAAAAGTTTTAACTTTAAAATATAAATTTCAGAATGAATTATATACAGTAAATTCTTTTAAAAAAAATATTAAGTTTTTATAAAAACTCTTTTTTAAAACTTATTAGATTTAAAAAAAGAGAATGGTTTCTATAATAAATATATTAATAAAAATAACTGAAAATAATCTGAACTTATATAAGATAAATTAAAATCAGTTATTTTTTTAAGTTTAATTAAAACTGCTACAGATTCTAATTCAATTAATTATTTAATTATTTAAAATATATATTTATACTTGAAAAATAAATGTTTTGAGCTTTTTTTTAATTTCTTAAAAAATAAATATTATTCTGAATACTGAAGAGAAGTCACAGAAGTGATTCTTATAAAATTTAATAAAAAAACTTTAATTTTTAAATTTTATAAAATAATATCTTTATTGAACTGTCTGATAAAACGTTTTAAAAAAATAATAATTATTAAATTATTTTTTATAAACTTTATTAATAATTTTCTTCTATATAATAGATAAATAAAAGATAGAAAATAATGATCTGTAATTAACACTATTCTCTTAATTATTTATAATATTTAAATAATGAAGAACGAAAATCTGATCTCAACTATAGTTTTTATTAATATATAAAATACATTTAATTATATTTCAAACTTATAAATAATTCAAATTTTAAATATGATAAAATTATTAGTTTCTCTAATAAAATAAGTTAATTATTTTATATTTAAAAGAATTATACAATTCTTTTTTAATGAAATAAAACAAGATAAAACTGAGATAAAAATAATAGTATTTTAAAATTCTTCAATTTTATTTATTTTATTTGCAATATACACTGCATATCTATTCAAGAATAGAGAGATAAAAATAGTGAGATTTTTAAGCTATATATATAATTTCAAAGAATGTATAATTATCAGATAATAACGCGGCTGCTTCTGAATATACTTATATATGTAAGAAGCTCTAACAGTCACTAATTAATTTATATATAAGAAGTCAGTGTATGCTTATAATCTTACACTAACTCAAGCAACTTTTAAATCACATCTGATAATATGTTTAAAAATCAGTGAAAAGCACAGATTTTTCAGAGATATGATAATTTCATTTACAAATTAATTCATAGTTATCATATCAGAGTGATTTCAAAAACATCTCAGAATAAAAGTGTATAAAAAAGTAGTAAGTAGAAAAATATTCAATTAATACTACTCTGCTTATTGAGGGAAAACTTCACACTCAGATAGATATTATGTATATAAACTTAATAATAAAACATGAGAAAGACAAAAGAGAGCAGTAAATACTACTTTAAAGAAATATACTCTTCATTTAGACGAATAAAAAAAGAGATAATTATTATCAAAGTTATATAATAAAAACTTAAGGTATAAACACTGTATAATTAATAAAAAATCTTCTAAAATGATCACTTTCTCTAATTAATACAAATAACACTTTTCTCTGCTATTTAAATCAGAGAATATGCAGAATCTTCTAAAAGATTTACTTGAGATAATAGAAAAAGTAGCTGAGATTACAGAACTGAAAACAAAGCTTTATATATATATATAAATTTTCAGCACAGACGACCGCTCCACCACGAACTCGCTCGATTTTTCGAATAAGAACCCGCCGATAGATCCATCGAAAAGCCCTCGATCATACGAGCATTCTGACCCCATCGCCGACCGCATACCCTGTGTGGTGGTGGAGTTATCCAGCCAAACGTGAACCGGACGTTGTTCAAAACTCCTGTGTGGGAGTATCCCCCGTTCTCCCCTACCACACCACAACCCCGGGCCAAAGTGCCATACAAATTGTAAGGTGAAGAGACCTAGCCATATGCACCAATCTTCTCGATTTTGGAAGATCCCCGATCTGTAGTTGTGGAGATATCTGAGGAGCGACCTCCGCGAAAACCCTGTCCATCTTTGATGTTCCAAAACACCAACGCCAAGTCCCACCGTTGTACCGCCCTTCCTAATCTGGCCCATCCCCGGCAGAAAAATACAAAAAGATACCTCGGCGATAATATCAAGCACATAACCAACAGCCACTTCTGAAGTGCAACCTCCGCGGTCTGTCTTCAGTGTATCTGAACATCAACGCCAAGTCTCGCCCTCGTACCACCCCTCTCAATCTGGCCCATCCCTGATAGAAAAGTACAAAAAGATACCTCAGCAACTGTACTCAATACATAATCGGCAGACATGACAACTATAAAATCAGTATACCCCAAGATCTGACTGAGCCTTTGATCCCTGCACAGTGAGATATATTAAATCTAGTTTTAATACCTCAATATTCAATAGATTCTGCAAGAGATTGAGAACAGCAACACTAGGTTTCTATTGAATTTGAGAATTAACTCTATATTGATATAATCATTGACAAAGTCTTCTATTTTGAGATATAAATAACCAGTTCCTCTACATCCCGCTGGCAATATTTATATTATTATATAGAAACAGACTTATATTCTCTATAATATCAAGACTCTGAAGAGGGAAAGTCTTGGTAGAGGGTATACAGTAGTGCATATCTTAGCAGTTTCTATCTCATTCTTCTGCAGCAGTTAATGCAAAAAAAAAAGATTTTAGAAATAGTTTTTTACTTCTCTTAAAAAAGTAAGGTGTTTTTCTCTGGGTTTTACACAATATTCTTACAAAGAATTAAAAACAGAGTTGTTTTCTGTCATAATTTCATATTCTTTTAAGTAAGAATTACTTTTTCAGTGGCTGAAGAGCTTTTATTAATACTTAATTCTTTTTTACACTCTTTATTAACTGATTTGAGTTGCACACCTGTTGTGCGAGGAGAATTGAATAATTTAGAATAAAATTGAATAGTTTTAATCAATTTCTCTTCAAAAAATTGATTTATTTTTTGTCAGTTTTTCTCTTAAAAACTGTCATATCATCTGATTTACTATCAATTGATATCATACTTTTCCTCACTGTATCCCAAGAAAGAGATTATAAAGATTTTATTGATTTATCTTAAAAATCAATTTTAGTTTATTAGATTCTCTTCAAAAATCTAACCTAGTTACTGAACTAGTGTGAAAAAAATCAGGTGTTTTATACACAAAAGTCTGCAATTCTTCTTTTGAAATAGTCTGACCAACTTTTCAATTGAAAACAGACTTAGAAACCTCTTAATTGAAACAGTCTGACCAACTTTTCAATTCAAAAGAGTTTAATAAATATCTCAATTGAATTAGTCTGACCAACTTTTCATTGAGTAAGAACAATGAGTTCAAAAGTACACTCAGTTGATGTGGAAAAAGATGCTTTCTCAAATGCTATTTCTGAGATTGAAATTCTGAAGAGAAGAAAGAAAGAAGAGATAGAGAAATAACAAGTTCTTGAAATACAGGAACTTGAAAAAGCAAGTAAAATTCTTGAAAAGCAGTGTCTGAGTGAGATGAATGAAGAAGTTCTGTTAATTCTTCATGCTCAGACTAGACAACTACAGAAAGTGATTAAGTTCAAACTTGGAATTTCAAACACAGTTCAAAAAACTTTGAAAATTTCTAATACAATCACTGACTCTTCAGTTTGCTCTTCTTTCTTTTCTACTTCTTCTTCTTCTTCTTCTTTGAATCAGAAGAAAACATATGCTCAAGCAGCTGAATCTGCTGTCTCTAAATCTGCTGTCTCTAAATCTACTGTCTTAAAACCTGCTCAAAATTCTGAGAAAACTGAGAAGAATACTGCTCATGCCTCTATTCATAGAAAAGTGGAAAAGAAAATGCAAAAAGAGAAAAACTTTCAAATCTCCAGAAATAGAAGACTTATTCTCAAAGTCTCAAATCAGGACATTCTGCAAAGAAACAAGCTAAACTCAAATCTCATTTTCAGAATCAGAAATGAAATTAACCAGCAGTTCTTTTCTCAGTTAATGACTGATATTGAAGTTCAAAAACCAGTTATAGCTTCAATTGAACCATCATTCTTTGGAAACTCCATCATTCTGACTACAATGCCTGAATTCAGTGCTGAATTCCTTATTCAGAATGAGAATCTCTGGAAGTCAGCAGTAGAATCTTTGTTAAACACAACAATTCTATCTGAAAGAGATGAAAAGTGGGACAAATTCATTCTTCATGATATTCCAGTTGAAATTTTTGACTGTGAAGAAGAAATGCTACTTCTCAAAAATGAATTGAAAGAATACAACTCTATTCAACTGAGAAAGGAGCCTGTATGACTAAATTCAATTGAGTTCAGACAAAGCAGGAGAAATGCCTCTGTTCTAGTATATACAAAAACACTTGAACAGTCAAAGATCTCTGAAGTAAGAGTAGCAGGTTTGAAAATGAGAGTTCATGAATACAAAGACTCAAGGATGAACCTCAAAGCTCAAACACAGTGTTCAAACTGTCAAAGATATGGACACTTTGCAATCTCATGTTTTAGAGACTCAAAATGTGCATT
>NW_025544774.1:1972947-1985759 GCF_000003525.1 Blastomyces dermatitidis ER-3
AACTATACTAAAACAAGAAGTGTAGCAAAACTTCCAGCCTTAGAATATGAGTTTCAGAATGAATCATATACAGCAAACTCTTTTGAGGAAAAATGTCAAGCTTTTATCAGAATTCTCTTTCAGAACTCATCAGACTCAGATTCAGATTCAGAGAAAGAGAATATATCACTTCTCAACTACATTGATGAAAATGACTGAGAATGGCCTGATCTTACACAAGATGAATTAGAGTCAGCTATCTTCTCAAGTTCTGTTAAAACTGCTGCAGGTCCTGATTCAATTAATCACTTGATTATTCAAAATACATATTCCTACTTAAAGAATGAATATTTTGAGCTCTTTTTCAATCTCTTGAAAAATGGATATCATTCTGAATGCTGGAGAGAAGCCACTGGAGTGATTCTTGCAAAACCTAATAGAAAAACTTCAATTCCTAAGTCATATAGAGTAATATCTCTATTGAACTGTTTAGGAAAGATTTTAGAAAAGATAATAGCTACTCAACTATCTTTTATAAGCTCTATAGATGATTCTCTTTTATTCAGTGAACAAATGAGAGATAGAAAACAGTGTTCTGCAATTGACACTGTTCTCTCAGTTGTTCATGATATTCAAATAGCAAAGCATGAGGATCTGGTCTCAACTGCAGTTTTTATTGATATAAAGAAAGCATTTGATCATGTTTCAAAGTCAAAGTTAATTCAGACATTGAAGATATTAAAACTGCCACTTTCTCTAATAAAATGGGTTAACTGTTTTATGTCTAAAAGAATTATACAACTCTTCTTTGATGGAATGAAACAAGACAAGACTGAGATAAAAATAGGAGTATCACAGGGATCTTCAATCTCACTCATTTTATTTGCAATATACACTGCATATCTATTCAAAAATAGAAATATGAGAATAGTGTGATCTCTGAGTTATGTGGATGATATTGGTCTAGTCTACAGCTCAAAAACTATCAAAGAGAATTTGAAAGTAATTGAAGAAGCTGCAAAGGAAATCTTTGTTAGAGCAGATATCAATCAAATTTAATTTAATATGAATAAAACTGAGTTAATTCATTTCTTTTCTAGACTCAATGAGAAAGAACTATCTCTAACTCTTTTAAATAGAGAGATTAAACCCAGTGTAAATGTCAAATGATTAGGAGTATGGTTAAACTCCAAGTTGAATTTTAAATATCACATTCAACAAAGAACTGTCAAGGCAGAAAGACTATTGAACAACATAATCAGACTATCAAATACAGAGAGAGGTCTATCCTTTCAGGCTATGAGACAGTTATATATAGCCTGTATCACATCAGTAGCTGATTATGGAGTTCAAGTTTGGTGGAATAATCAAGGGAATTTCACTGAACTCTTTCAAAGTCTGTAAAACAGAGCCTTGAGAAGAATTCTGGAAGCATTCAAATCATCTTCTATTAAAGCAATGAAAATTGAAGCTTCAATTCCTTCTTCTGCTATTAGATTTGAAAAGGCCTGTATGAACTATACTCTGAGAGTTGTAAAGATGAGCTCAAATCATATAATCAGAGAAAGAGTCTCTTCTTCATTTCCATCAATTAACTCTGGAAATGAACTGGATTGGAATAGATTTCTTGATTGAAATGAAAATAATTCTTCAAAGAAAATGCCTTCTCAACTGTACAGACTATGCTCTCTGATTAAAAATCAATTTTCTTCTTTAAATATTGAAAAAGTTGATCATGAGAAGTTATCTCCTGGGAGAGAAAAGCTTGAATCTCTTATAGACTTATAAATAAGTGAACTATCAAAAGAGAAAGAATATGAACAGCATTTGAAGAGAATTTCTACAATCAATATAAAAGACTCTATTCTGGTTTATTCAGATGACTCAAAAAATGAGAACTTGAATAGATTAGGCGCAGGCATTGCTTATACTGAAGATAATATTAATTTTATCTCAGATTTCTGAAATCTAGGCTCTGAATGTGAAGTCTTTGATGCTGAACTATTTGCAATAGTGAAAGCTTTCAAACTCATTGAAATAAAATCTCATAAAAGAGGAAATTGTTTGAAAGAGACATGGATATTCTCTGATAGTCAAGCTGCTTTAAAAAGACTTAGAAATAGTCAGATTCATAATGATCAAATGAATCTTGAACTGATCTTAAACTCTGTTTTGAAAATTCAAAAGAGAAGAACATCAAAGCTGATAATTCATCTACACTGAGTTCCTGCTCACATGAATATTCATGATAATGAATTGACTGATTCAGCTGCAAAAAAGGATGCAGAATTAAGCAGATCTATTCAAAAAATTGTGTCCTGGTCTTTTATAAAGAGAAAAATAAAAGAATCTTGTTTAGACAAGTGGAATGAAAGCTGGCAGAAACAAAAGAAGAGTATACATTATTCAAGATTTGAAACAAAACCCAAGTGGAAATCTTGTTCAATTAAATGTAAAAAGAAAATATTCTCATCTATAATACAGCTGAAACTAGGACATGGCTATTTCAAATCTTATATACAAAGATTTGATGATAGATTTGACTCAATAGAATGCTCATTCTGCAATACAAATGAGAATCCTGAGTATATTGTAATGCACTGTGCATTATACAATAGTCTCAGAGCCAGATTGAAAGAGAAGTATGATCTAAATCAATTAAATATGAGATTCTTATTCTCAACTGAGACAGGAATTAAATACTTAATAGACTTTCTATCAGAAACTCAAGCAGCTACAAGAAAATGGCTAAATTCAGAATTATCTGAGTATGAAGAGGAGGAAATAAATCAGATATAGTCTGTTAAAACAGCTATACACTCTCTTTTAATAATTTGTTTTGTTATAGTCTCTCTTTACTTTATCTTTTTCTTTATCTTTTTCTTTCAATTTCTTTCTATCTATTTATTTAATGTGTCTATCTTTGAGACTGTGTTCTTTTTCTCTTTTCTTTTGTCATGATATTGTCAAATGATTTCAAAGTATCAAAAGATGTTAAAACACTGCAATTTGTAAACAGTTTTTGTATTCTGGGCTGGAATTTTCTGATTTTGCATATCTGAAATTGATGAATGTATAATAGTTAACTTTACAGACATAGAAAAAACCCTGAGAACTAAAGTTCTCAGGTAGATGTCATAGTCTCTGACTGCATACATCTATAATTGAAGAATAATAATAATAATATATATAAATTTTAAATAAAATCAAGATCTTGTGTAGACTGACCGTGTGACCGTGTCTGAGACCAGGACCAGATTTTTTGATAGTCTCATTATCAATTCAATCAATCTTATTACACAGTTTTAGCATTAGATAGTAGCTCTATACTGTCTCAGTGAAACTTACTGTCTACTCTTATCACATTTTTCAAATGAGACCATGATTTTCACTTCTCAATTTAAATTATTTTTATTGCTTTAAATGACTTTAAATCTCATTTAAGCATTACCAAAAAGTGTTACTTTGTAAAAAATTAAAAATAGTCTAAAAACAACCTTAAAATGTCTAAAAATAGTAACTTTATGCCAATAATGAGACTAAATGAGACCAAATGAGACCACTTTCTCATTTTTTTCAAGTTATGGTTTCATTTTAAGATCTCATATATAGTCACTTTGCATGTTTTTTTAATGACTAGTCTCAGCGGGATTCACATCAAGAAATGTATGAGACCAGATCAAATGAAATCAAACGTGAAATTCATGATCTCAGCGGCCAGTCTAATCTTGTGTATACAGTGCCAGACTAAAGTGAAAACTAAGAAATAATTAATATTTACTACAGATTAAGCATTTACTATAAAAAGCTTCACTGATACAATTATTATCATTAATAAAAATAAGAAAAATCAGGTTGTAAATCTGCAGCTGTAAGAGGCCTACGCTGAATAGATCAGTATAATATATAGATCTTATATAACAAAGAGAAAAATGTTAAAGAAGAAAAAGAAAGAGAAAGTATGAGAATCAGTGATCAGAGTGAATATTTATACACATACACAGTGTGTACGCGGTGAAGCTTCAGAGTGAAAGAATAGGAATTCCATGGATTTTTCAGCTGAGAATCAGTGATTGAAAATGACTGAGAATTGAAGCTTTCACTGAAATCTATGAAGTGTAAAGAAATAGTCTATATAATAATTGAGTGCAGTCTGTCACATTAGTCTCTCTCTTTTCTAATTGTGTATAGTTCTCATCAGTCAAGGGCCGCGGTCTCAGATAGTGTGAAACACAGAGTTCAGGTCAGATAATTATAGCTGATTCATTTTATAAGATATTATCAGCTGCGGCTGCAGAGTCTCTTATCAATAATATCTTCAATCTCTCATTCAAGTTCATTATCTTCTTCTATGATTTCTGGTGGCTGTCAGTCAGAAATCAGTTGAGAAGAGAATGAATCAGTGACAGTGCAGTGAAGCAAGCTTATATAAAAGATATTATAAATCTCTGATAATGTGTCAAGACAGTAGTTGTGACTATCTAGAACTTCTATTACTTTATACTTGATATAATGATAATTCAGTGTACAAGATGAACATGTGATCTGTATATTCTTGAGATTCAATCACATCAAGTCTTCTATCTTATATTACTCAGTGAAATCTCAGTGAACATTGATTTGATTCTCTTAGTCTTATTTCACAGTTGCTATGAAGATCTCTACTCAGTCATAGATGTCTCAGAGCTTTGTTACTATATTATCAGCAATCTGAATTGAACTGTGAAGATTCAGTGTGAAATGCATGATTTCTAGAAGATTCAATACTTTCATGTAATAACTGTGTGTAAGAAAGAACAGACTTATATCTATTAAGACAGTATCTTGACTGTTGATAGCAATCTCTGCATGTAGAAGAAGATCATATCAATCATCTTATAAGTAATTACAGAACTGATAAAGATAATTCTTTACAGTCTGAATTATCTGTTCTGACATGTCATCAGTCTTAGAGTGATAGACAGTTGATAAATGATGTGTAATCTTGAGAACTTGACAGATTCTTATTCAGAGAGTACTCATGAATTGACAGCACTGATCTGATACTATAGATCTTAGTAATTCATGTATCTGATAAAACAGGCTCTATAGAAAAGCTTCAGTGACTTGCTTAGTATTCATCTTATCACAAGGTTTTAATATTATATCTTTGCTCAATTGATTCATAATAACCAGGATATTCTTACAACTCTTACTCTCAGAGAGATCAATAGTGAAGTTAATTACTACATCTTATCAGATTCTATCAGAGATATTAAGTAATTTCAGTAGATCTTTTCTACAGTTCTTCTATAAGATAATAGAAGAATAATAGTTATAGTTTCAAATAAAACATTTGATACTGTTTAATATCTCAGATCAGTAGAACTCTTAAGAGATCATTCAGTACAATTATTCATGATCTGAGTGATCAGTTATATATAAATCATATATCTCTTACATTATCTGAGTGTGTAAGGATTTGAAGTGAGAGACTCAACATAATTCATAGAACTTTAAAGTATTATTGTCATTAATTGAGTATTCTGAGATATCAGTTCTTATACATAGTTCTGAGAGGAATCAGAGTGCTTCTTGATATACTGCTTTAGTCAGCACTTGAAGAAGTTTATCAGTTTGAGCTGTTACATATCATAATTCATTCAGTGTAGGTTCAGGAGAAGTTGAGATATCAGTGTCAGTGATAGTTCAGAGAGAGAGTGTTCTAATCAGAGAAGTGTGTATAGTGTCATAAGTTGTTTCATCTTGATTAACTAATGTCTTTGAATCTAGAAGCTGATGTTCTCAGTTCATTTAATAGATATCTGTTACATTGAAAGATATATCTTACTCTCATTGTGAGAGAGCATCTGTCATTGAGTTCTAACTACTGAGATAGTAGTGTATGATAAAATAAAAGTAGCTTAAAAACTCAGATCATTATATCTATTATTCACTGAGTTTACAGATAGTTATGAAGTATTTAAGATTCTTATAATCTATAATTATCTCAAATTTACAGATACTTTGAAGTTCAGAGTCTCATTCTTCTAGATAGTGTATAATTATAAGAAGTTCCTTGTCATAGATCTCTTAGTTGTATCTAACAGAACTCAGTTTCTTAGATATGAAGATGTATGATTGTAAGACATCTTTATTATTATATTATAATATAGCTCTCTCTGTAATATAGTTAGAGAAGTCAGCTTCAACAACTATTTTATAATCAGAGTCAAATATTATTAGTAGAGAAGTATTAATGAACATCTTCTTTATCTATATAAATACAGCTTCAGCATTCACTGATCACTGAAATACTGAGTTCTTTCTGATGAGTTCTGTAAGTGATCTCATAATATCTGAGAAGTTTCATATAAATTACTGATAGAAGTTAGTAAATCTGATGAAGCTTTATACATCTTTCATAGTATATGAAGCTTTTCATTCAAGAATAATAGAGACTTTCTCAGAATTCATCTGAATTCTCTTGCCAGATTCTATGATAAAACCTAGATATTTGATAGTCTTGAGTTCAAAGTCACACTTGTTAATATCTATTAATAGTTCTGCTTCTTGTAATCAGTGTAATATTCTTTGTATATATTCTTGATATTCTTTTCTGAACTCATCAGTGAAGATGAGAATATTATCAAGATATACAGATATAAATTCATTAAGGAAATTCTGAAGTACTCAGTTAATATACTTCTGAAATGTACTGAAGTCATTAGTCAGTTCAAAGAGTGTAACTATTTATTCAAAGTGATTATAATATGTTTGAAATACTGTAAGTCATTCATCTTCTTCAGTGATACAGATTTTATGAAACATGGTGATGATATCTAGTTTTATAAATTATTGAGCTTGTTCAATGTGAGCTAGAATTTCATTGATAAGAGATAAAGAATAGTGATTCTTCTTGATTAATTCATTCAATTCTCAATAGTTCATACAAAATTAAAGTTCTTCATCTGATTTCTTTGCAAAGAGAATAGAATTGTTATTATTATTATTATTCTTCAATTATAGATGTATGCAGTCAGAGACTATGACATCTACCTGAGAATCTTTAGTTCTCAGGGTTTTTCCTATATCTATAGAGTCAACTATTATACATTTATCAATTTCAAATATGCAAAATCAGAAAATTCCAGCCCAGAATACAAAAACTGTTTACAAATTGCAGTATTTCAACACCTTCTGATAGTTTGAAATCATTTGAAAATATTATGACAAAAGAAAAGAGAACATAGTCTTAAAGATAGACACATTAAATAGATAGAGAAAAGAACAGAAGGAAACAAGTACAGTAAAGAAAGACTATAATAAAACAAAATTATTAAAAGATGATGTATAGCTGTTTTAACAGACTATATCT
Source organism: Blastomyces dermatitidis ER-3 (assembly GCF_000003525.1). NCBI lineage: Eukaryota > Fungi > Ascomycota > Eurotiomycetes > Onygenales > Ajellomycetaceae > Blastomyces > Blastomyces dermatitidis. The sequence goes on from NW_025544774.1 coordinate 1,980,284, forward strand.
AGTCAATTTCCACCTCTTCATATTCAGATACTTCTGAATTCAGTCATTTTCTTGTAGCTGCTCTAGTTTCTGATAGAAAGTCTATTAAGTATTTAGTTCCTGTCTCAGTTGAGAATAGGAACCTCATATTTAATTGATTTAAATCATACTTCTTCTTTAATCTGACTCTGAGACTATTGTATAATGCACAATGCATTACAATATGCTCAGGATTTTCATTCACATTGCAGAATGAGCACTCTGTTGAATCAAATCTATCATCAAATCTTTGTATATAAGATTTGAAATAATCATATCCTAGTTTCAGCTGAATTATAGATGAGAATATTTTCTTTTTACATTTAATTGAACAAGATTTTCACTTTGATTTTATCTCAAATCTTGAATAATATATACTCTTTTTTTGTTTCTGTCAGCTTTCATTTCACTTGTTTAAACAAGATTCTTTTATCTTTGTCTTTATGAAAGATCAGGACACTGTTTTTTGAATAGATCTGCTTAATTCTGAACTCTTTTTTGCAGCTGAATCAGTCAATTCATTATCATGAATATTCATATGAGCAGGAACTCAATGCAGATGAATTATCAGTTTTGATATTCTTCTCTTTTGAATTTTCAAAACAGAGTTTAAAATCAGTTCAAGATTCATTTGATCATTATGAATCTGACTATTTCTAAGTCTTTTTAAAGCAGCTTGACTATCAGAAAATATTCATGTCTCTTTCAAATCATTTCCTCTTTTATAAGATTTTATTTTAATGAGTTTGAAAGCTTTCACTATTGCAAATAGTTCAGCATCAAAGACTTCAGATTCACAGCCTAAATTCCAGAAATCTGAGATAAAATTAATATTATCTTCAGTATAAGCAATGCCTGTGCCTAATCTATTCAAATTCTCATTTTTTGAGCCATCTGAGTAGATCAGAATAGAGTCTTTTATATTAATTATAGAGATTCTCTTCAAATGCTGTTCATATTCTCTCTCTTTAGATAGTTCACTTATTTATAAGTCTATGAGAGATTCCAGCTTTTCTCTTCAGAGAGATATCTTCTCATGATCAATTTTCTCAACATTTAATGAAGAAAATTGATTCTTAATAAGTGAACATAGTCTATACAGTTGAGAGAGCATTTTCTTTAAAGTATTATTCTCATTTCAATCAAGAAATCTATTTCAATCCAGTTCATTTCCTGAGTTAACTGATGAAAATGAAGAAGAGACTCTTTCTCTGATTATATGATTTGAGCTCATCTTCATGACTCTCAGAGCATAGTTCATACAGGTCTTTTCAAATTGAATAGTAGGAGATGAAATTGAAGCTTCAATTTTCATTGCTTTAATAGAAGATGACTTGAATGTACTCAGAATTCTTCTTAAAGCTCTGTTTTATAGACTTTGAAAGAGTTCAGTGAAGTTTTCTTGATTATTTCATCAAACTTGAACTTCATAATCAGCTACTGAGGTAATACAGGCTATGTATAACTGTCTCATAGCCTGAAAGAATAGACCTCTCTCAGTATTTAATAGTCTGATTATACTATTCAGTAGTCTCTCTGTCTTGATGATTCTTTGTTGAATATGATATTTAAAATTCAGCTTAGAGTTTAATCATACTTCTAGCTATTTAACATTTAAACCAGGTTTAATCTCTTTATTCAAAAGAGTTAGACTTAGTTCTTTCTCATTAAACCTGGGAAAAAAGTGAATTAACTCAGTTTTATTCATATCAAATTGAATTAGATTGATATCTGCTCTAACAAAGATTTCCTTTGCTGCTTTCTCAATCACTTCTAAGTTCTCTTTGATTGTCTTTGAACTGTAGAGTAGACCAATATCATCTACATAACTTGGAGATCTCACTATCTTCATCTCTCTATTCTTGAATAGATATGCAGTGTATATTGCAAATAAAACAGGTGAGATTGGAGATCCTTGTGGTACTCCTATTTTTATCTCAGTTTTATCTTGTTTTCTTCCATCAAAGAATAGTTGTATAATTCTTTTAGACATGAAACAATTGACCCATTTTATTAGAGAAAGTGGCAGTTTTAACATCTTCAAAGTTTGAATCATCTTAGACTTTGACACATAATCAAATGCACCTTTTATATCAATAAAAACTGCAGTTGAGACCAGGCCTTCATGCTTTGCTACTTGAACATCATGAATAACTGAGAGAACAGTATCAATTGCAGAACATTGTTTTCTACCTCTCATTTGTTCATTAAATAGAAGAGAATCACTAATAGAGCTTATAAAAGATAATCTAGTAGCTATTATCTTTTCTAGAATTTTTCTCAAACAGTTCAACAGAGATATTACTCTATATAACTTAGAAATTAAAGCCTTTCTATTAGGTTTTGTAAGAATTACTCCAGTAGCTTCTCTTCAGCATTCAGAATGATAACCATTTTTTAAGAGATTGAAAAAGAGCTCAAAATATTCATTCTTCAAGTAGAAATATGTGTTTTGAATAATTGAGTGATTAATTGAATCAGGCCCTGCAGCAGTTTTAATTGAACTTGAGAATATTGCTGACTCTAGTTCATCATATGTAAGCTCAGGTCATTCTCAGTTATTTTCATCAATATATTCATGAAATGACATATTCTCCTCTTCTAAATGTGATGATGAGTTTTGAAAGAGAATTCTCATAAAAGCTTGACATTTTTCCTCAAAAGAATTTGCTGTATATAATTCATTCTGAAATTCATATTCTAAGATTGAAAGCTTTGCTACACTTCTTGTTTTAGTATAGTTGAAGACTTTGAAAACTTCTTTTTCTTATGCTTCTTCAAGAAATTTGTTCCAGTAATCTGTTTTGACTTTTTTAATATCTGAAAAATATTCATTTCAAATAGCTTTGAACTCTTCATCAGATATTAAGTGATTCTTTCAATCTCTCTTAGCAGTGACTAATTGCTTTCTCTTAGAAGTGATATTCTCATTTCATCAAGATTTGAAATACTCAGAAGACTTTTTCTTTGAAATATTTTCTTCAATACTTGTTAGAAGAATAGATGTAATCAGCTTTGCTCTATTCTCAAGCATTTCATTTGATATATCTTGACTTTGATTTCAATAGAGCTCACTCTGTCTTTCAGATTTCAGCTGTTTTACTCTTTCTTTAACTGCTTTTCAATCAGCTTTTTCAAAGTTATACTGATTAGAAAGAAGAGGATTTTCACTTCTTCATTTTTCACTCAGTTCAATATTAAATTGAATGATCTCATGACTCAATCCTGAGGTTTCATTTGAATCAATAAACCAGTTTATAAGTCTTTTTTCAATTAGATTTTATGACATGAAAGTTAGATCTATAATAGATTTCTGTTTCATGCCTTTTCTAAAGAATGTTTATTAATCAGACTTGTTAACTAAATCTATTGAATACTTAAAAGTTCATTCAATCAGTTTATCTGCTCTTACTGCTCTTGTGCACTCTGAGTTTCATCAGAGATGATGTGCATTGAAGTCTTCTGCAATTATAGAGTTTTTTAAGAGAGTTATATTCAAAAATCCTCTATCAATTATCCAGATATTGTTGTTTTCTTTCAATGATTTTTCATTACAGATATTTATAAGTTGAATAGTATTAAACTCATTATCTTTATCTATAATGTCACTCACTAGAATGTCAGAGTCAGATATGATATCAAATCTCAGATTAAATTGATATCTTGATCTTTTTCTCCCATAGATTGCTACTCTTGATTTTATCTCAGATTTTTCAGGAAGAAAGCAGTAATAGCTTGGATGAGAAATGATGTACTTTTGCTCAGTATCAAAATTTGGTTCTTGAAGAAGTATAAAGTCAACTTTTTATTCAAATGCAATCTGAAGACAAGAATAAATGCAATTTGAGTTTTTATTCACATTATTTTAAATAAATGTGATTTTTGAAGAGTTTTTAAACTTTTTTTGTTGTTTTTGTTGTACATTCATACTAAAAGAGAGTGAAGATATAGTAGAATCTAATCACTATCACCAGATAGTAGATTATAACTATTTTGAAAAGCAGGAATCTCAACTGCTTGCATTCTATCTAGTTTATTATCAGAGTCATTTCTCAATTCTCTAATTTTAACAGAAGTTTGAGAATTCAAATTCTGTTTACACTTAGCTAGAGAATTGAAGTTTGAAGATCTAGATAGTTGAGAATTTCTTCTTTTAGAGCTTGCAGTTATAGATATACTAGCTTGACTTTTCTCTTCAGTTTTAGATTCACTTTGAGCTTTATCTTTTCTTCAGTTCTTCTGAGTTCTTGAAGCAAATACACATTCTTTTGAGCTAGATGCATGTTTTTCTTTACAATTGAAGCACTTAAGCAGAGTATATTAACATATTTCATCTCTTTTTAAGCATGTTTCACATTTATGCTCACTACTTTTATAATCTCTAGCATAGAATGCACATTTTAAGTCTCTGAAATAAGAGATTATAAAGTGTTCATATCTTTGACAGTTTGAACACTGTGTTTAAGCTTTGAGATTCATTCTTAAGTCTTTGTATTCATGAACTCTCATTTTCAAATCTGCTACTCTTACTTCAGAGATTCTTGATTGTTTAAGTATCTTTGTATACACTAGAACAGAGACATTTCTTCTGCTCTGTCTGAACTCAATTGAATTAAGTCATACAGGCTCTTTTCTCAGTTGAATAGAATTGTATTCTTCTAATTCATTTTTGAGAAGCAGTATTTCTTCCTCACAGTCAAAAATTTCAACTGAAATATTATAAAGAATGAATTTGTCTCACTTTTCATCTCTTTCAGATAGAATTATTGTATTCAGTAGAGATTCTATTACTGATTTTCAGAGATTCTCATTCTGAATGAGAAATTCTGCACTGAATTCAGGCATTGTAGTCAAAATAATAGAGTTTTCAAAGAAAGATAGCTCAATTGAAGCTATGACTGGTTTTTGAACTTCAATATCAGTCATTAACTGAGAAAAGAACTGCTGATTAATTTCATTTCTAATTCTGAAAATGAGGTTTGAGTTTAGCTTGTTTTTTTGCAAGCTCTCCTGATTTGAGACTTTGAGAATAAAATAAGTTTTCTATTTCTGAAGATTTGAAAGTTCTTCTCTTTTTGCATTTCTTTTTTTTCCTTTCTATGAACAGAGATCTGAGAAATATTCTTCTCAGTTTTCTCAGAATTTTGAGCAGATTTTGAACTAGCAGGTTTGAAGACAGCAGATTCTGCTACTTGAGCATATATTTTCTTCTGATTTGAAGAAGAAGATGAAGAAGTAGAAGATGAAAAAGAGTCAGTGACTGTACTGAAAGATTTCAATGTTTTTTGAATTATGTTTGAAATTCCAAGTTTGAACTTAATCACTTCTTGTAGTTGTCTAGTCTGAGTATGAAGAATTAACAGAACTTCTTCATTCTTCTCACTCAGACACTGTTTTTCAAGAATTTTGCTTGCTTTTTTCAGTTCCTGTATTTTGAGAACTTGTATTTCTCTATTTC
>NW_025544774.1:1985859-2016118 GCF_000003525.1 Blastomyces dermatitidis ER-3
TCTTCTCTTTAGAATTTCAATCTCAGGAATGACATCTGGGAAAACATCTTTTTTCATATTAACTGAGTGTACTCTTGAACTCATTTTACTCACTGAATGAAAAGTTGATCAGACTGTTTCAATTGAGAGATTTATCAGTATATTTTCAAATGAAAAGTTGATCAGACTGTTTCAATTGAGAGATTTATTAATCTATTTTCAAATGAAAAGTTGATCAGACTGTTTCAGTTGAGAGATTTATTAGTCTATTTTCAATTGAAAAGTTAGTCAGACTGTTTCAAAAGAAGAATGAAAGACTTTTGTGTATAAAACACCTGATTTTTTTTCACACTAGTTCAGTAACTAGATTAGATTTTTGAAGAGAATCTAATAAACTAAAAGTGATTTTTAAGATAAATCAATAAAATCTTTACAAACTCTTTCTTGAAATACAGTGAGAAAAAGTATGATATCAATTGATAATAAATCAGATAATATGACAGTTTTTAAGAGAAAAACTGACAAAAAATAAGTCAATTTTTTGCAGAGAAATTGATTAAAACTATTCAATTTTATTCTAAATCATTCAATTCTTCTCACATAACAAGTGTGCAACTCAAATCAGTCAATAAAGAGTGTAAAAGAGAATTAAGTATTAATGAAAGCTCTTCAGTCACTGAAAAAGTAATTCTTACTTAAAAGAATATAAAATTATAATAGAAAATAACTCTGTTTTTAATTCTTTGTAAGAATATTGTCTAAAATTCAGAGAAAAACATCTTACTTTTTCAAGAGAAGTAAAAAACTATTTCTAAGATCTTTTTTTTGCATTAACTGCTGTAGAAGAATGAGATAGAAACTGCTAAGATATGCACTACTGTATACTCTCTATCAAGACTTTCTCTCTTCAGAGTCTTGATATTATAGAGAATATAAGTCTGTTTCTATATAATAATGTAAATATTATCAGCAGGATGTAGAGAAACTGGTTATTTATATCTCAAAATAGAAGACTTTGTCAATGATTATATCAATATAGAGTTAATTCTCAAATTCAATAGAAATCTAGTATTGCTGTTCTCAATTTCTTACAGAATCTATTGAATATTGAGATATTAAAACTAGATTTAATATATCTCACTGTGCAGGGATCAAAGGCTCAGTCAGATCTTGAAGTATACTGATTTTATAGTTGTTGATGTGCTGTTGACTCATTATTCACTGATTATGTATTGAATGCTGTTGCTGAGGTATCTTTTTGTATCATTCTGCTGAGAATGAGTCAGATTGAGAGAGGTAGTATAAGGGTGAGACTTGATGTTGAAGTCTAGATACACTGATGATGAACTGTGAAGATTACACTTCAGAAGAGTCTGTTGATTATATACTTGATATTATTACTGAGATATCTTTTTGTATTTTTCTGCTGAGGATGAGCCAGATTGAGAAGGGCGGTATGAGGGTGAGACTTGACATTGATGTTTTGAAACATCAAAGATGGACAGGGTTTTTGTGGAGATCACTCCTTGAATATCTTCACAACTACAGGTTGGGGATCTTCCAAAATCGAGAAGATTGGTGCATATGACTAGGTCACTTCACCTTACAATTTGTATGGCACTCTGGCCCGGGGTTGTGGTGTGGTAGGGGAGAACGGGGGATAATCCCACACAGGAGCTTCAAACAACATCCAGTTCACATTTGGCTGGATAACTCCACCACCACACAGGGTATGCGGTCAGCGATGGGGTCAGAATGCTCGTATGATCGAGGGCTTTTCGATGGATCTATCGGCGGGTTCTTATTCGAAAAATCGAGCGAGTTCGTGGTGGAGCGGTTGGATCTGTTTATGTTCATCATGAAAAAAGAGAATAGAAGCTGCAGTAGAAGAGTTACTAATATATATAAATCTCTTATTCAACAGATCATTGAGTGTCTTCTGAAGAAGAAGAAGTTCATCTTAAGACATGTTATAAAGAAGGTCTTATGCCCCGGTGGCCGAATGGTTAATGCGGCCACCTGGTAGCACCTTGGCGTGGGAAACCAAGGTGTGTGGGTTCAAAACCCGCAGGGGATACATTAAATCCGGAACTCAAGCACCTCAGGTTCCTAATGAATACAGAGGTGTACAAATCGCTCCAATAAAATCGCTCTATGTTCCTGGGCTGGGAAGTTATTATCGCATGTATCTAATTGTCACTCCTTTGTATTTCCTATGTTCTTGTTATCTTGGCGTGGTCTCAACACCTGTATTTCCTCCTGTATAACCAACACTTGGCCTGTATTTAACATCACGCAAGGACTCATCATAAGCTCCACTTGCATATGAGTATAATGGAAGAATAATAATAATAATAATAAAGAAGGTCTTATGATGACTCAGAGTTCTTATCATTTTTCTTTTCTAACTTGATACTGTGATCTACTTCTGAGTCTTTTAAAGAGAGTATATTCATAAGTATTATCTTGTTGAAAGACATCTAGATATTTGTGATATTATTGAGAGAGTTTTGTATAAGAATCTGTTATTATAGTACAGAATAACTTCACTAGAGCTTTCTTGATATTAATCAGGCTGATGAATTAAATTGTCACATAATTCTGCTATTAGTAATCTTTTCAGTTACTTTCTTTTCAGAGCATTTCATAGGCATTGACAGAGATCTGTGTCAGATTCATAGTCTTGTGAATGACATCTTCATAAACTCTATCATTGTAAGAGAATATTAAGCTTCTGTTTTAAGTATTCAATAAGATGTCTTGTTCAGATAGTCAGATCAGTTTTAATATAAGATTATAATTGAGATTATCAACTTCATATGTATAGACATTTTCATGTTGATGTTCTCTGACATCTATATTCAACTTCATCATGTAACAGATACAAATGTCTTTTAAGTTATCAAATTCTGCAAGAAGACAGAGTTTTAATAAGAGAATACACTGAAGGTTATAATATCTTATAACTGAAGATTTAATCATTGCATAATAACATAGACTGCTGTCTATCATGACTTTCATATTATACATATTATTAATCACAGTAGATACAAGAATTACGTTCCTTATTATTTTTTCTTTAAATCATTGTCATTCAACCTCTTCAAGCTTCTGTTTATGAATTTCAACAGAAGCTAATCTTTTCTCTGTTTCATCAGAGCATTCTTATAGTTATCTTCTGAATCTTCTTTCACTGTAATATGATTGATGTGAATATGCACAGATTCATTCTTTGATTTCTTTGAGTGAGAAGGCACTGATCTTTCTCTTAAGTGAGAAGATACATAGGTCAATCATCAGTTGAAAGTGATGTGTTCTGATTAATTACAGTTGATGTACACTTCACATTGACATCAGTCAGCGACTTCTTCAGAAGTGATCTCAGAGACTCAGAAGCCTGTTCAAATGATGAAAACTCTTGCTTATGTATAGATATTTGAATCAATTCAGTTCATGATATCTACATCATTGCTGTTACTTCTCTTCAATACAGATGTAAGAGTGATGTAACATCTTCTGCCACTATTCTATATACTCTTAAGCTTGATAAGATAATCATTCAATGTTCAGAGCTGTGTGCAGAAGAAGCCTTTATGAGTTGAGTCTTCATTTACACTTATAAGAGTCTGTAAGAGTTTGAAAGTCAATGTCTTCTTGAGTATGCTGATCTTTATTCAATTCTCTCAAGATTGATTATCTGCTTCTAAGATCTGAGTGTCAAAGTCAGGAATGAATATTGTAAGAGAAGTGTTTCTCTGTCAGATACTCTGTAATCAATCTAATACTTTCTATTGCACAGCAGTGTCTTGAAACGGAATATCAAGATATTTGATGATATTGTTGAGTGTTCATAACACAGATTCACATGCTTTCATTCATGAATAAAACTTTTGTTTTGTGCAATTCTTCAACTGTTCATTGATATATTAATCTTGATTAATTAATAAACTGATGATATCTTCATCTACACTCAGTTTTATAAGCATTTTCATCCTTCATGATGAGTAGAGAGTGAGATTGAAAGTATTAAAGTATATGAGATAAATCAGAAGAAAATATATACTCAAGCAGCTGAATCTGCTGTCTCTAAACCTGCTATCTCTAAATCTGCTATCTCAAAACCTGCTCAAAATTCTGAGAAAACTGAGAAGAATACTGCTCATACTTCTATTGATAGAAGAGTGAAGAAAAAAATATAAAAAGAGAAAAATCTTCAAATCTTCAGAAATAGAAGACTTATTCTCAAAGTCTCAAATCAGGACATCTTACAGAGAAATAAGCTAAACTCAAACCTCATTTTCAGAATTAGAAATGAAATCAATCAGCAGTTCTTTTCTCAGTTAATAACTGATATTGAAGTTCAAAAACCAGTTAAAGCTTCAATTGAGTCATTCTTCTTTAGAAACTTCATCATTCTGATCATAATGTCTGAATTCAGTGCAGAATTTCTTATTCAGAATGAGAATCTCTGAAAGTCAGCAGTAGAATCTCTGTTAAATACAACAATTCTATCTGAGAGAGATAAAAAGTGAGATAAATTCATTCTTCATGATATTTCAGTTGAAATCTTTGACTGTGAGGAAGAAATACTACTTTTTAAAAATGAATTGAAAGAATACAATTCTATTCAACTGAGAAAAGAGTCTGTATAACTTAATTCAATTGAGTTCAGACAGAGTAGAAGAAATGTCTCTATTCTAGTGTATACAAAGATACTTAAACAATCAAGAATCTCTGAAGTAAGAGTAGCAGATTTGAAAATGAGAGTTCATGAATACAAAGACTCAAGAATGAATCTCAAAGCTTAAACACAGTGTTCAAACTGTCAAAGATATGAACACTTTATAATCTCTTATTTCAGAGACTTAAAATGTGCATTCTATGCTAGAGATTATAAAAGTAGTGAGCATAAATATGAAACATGCTTAAAAAGAGATGAAATATGTTAATATACTCTGCTTAAGTGCTTCAATTGCAAAGAAAAACATGCATCTAGCTCAAAAGAATGTGTATTTACTTCAAGAACTCAGAAGAACTGAAGAAAAGATAAAGCTCAAAGTGAATCTAAAACTGAAGAGAAAAGTCAAGCTAGTATATCTATAACTGCAAGCTCTAAAAGAAGAAATTCTCAACTATCTAGATCTTCAAACTTCAATTCTCTAGCTAAGTGTAAACAGAATTTGAATTCTCAAACTCCTGTTAAGATTAGAGAATTGAGAAATGACTCTGATAATAAACTAGATATAATATAAGCAGTTGAGATTCCTACTTTTCAAAATAGTTATAATCTACTATCTGATAATAGAGATTAGATTCTACTCTATCTCTACTCTCTCTTAGTATGAATATACAACAAAAACAATAAAAAAAGTTTAAAAACTCTTCAAAAATCACATTTATTCAAAATAATGTGAATAGAAACTTAAATTGCATTTATTCTTATCTTCAGATTGTATTTGAATAAAAAGTTGACTTTATACTTCTTCAAGAATTAAACTTTGATACTGAGCAAAAGTACATCATTTCTCATTCAAGCTATTACTGCTTTCTTTCTGAAAAATCTGAGATAAAATCAAGAGTAGTGATCTATGAGAGAAAAAGATCAAGATATTAATTTAATTTGAGATTTGATATTATATCTGACTCTGATATTCTAGTGAGTGATATTATAGATAAAGAGAATGAGTTTGATACTATTCAACTTATAAGTATCTATAATGAAAAGTCATTGAAAGAAAATAACAATATCTGAACAATTAATAGAGAATTTTTGAATATAACTCTCTTAAAAAACTCTATAATTGTAGAAGACTTCAATGCATATCATCTCTGATGAAACTCAGAATGCATAAGAGCAGTAAGAGCAGATAAACTGATTAAATGAACTTTTAAACATTTAATAGATTTAGTTAACAAGTCTGATCAACAAACATTCTTTAGAAAAGACATGAAACAGAAATCTATTATAGATCTAACTTTTATATCACAAAATCTAATTAAAAAAAGACTTATAAACTGATTTATTGATTCAAATGAAATCTCAGAATCAGATCATGAGATCATTCAATTTGATATTGAACTGAGTGAAAAATAAAGAAGTGAAAATCCTCTTCTCTCTAATCAGTATAACTTTGAAAAAGCTGATTAAAAAGCAGTTAAAGAAAGAGTAAAACAGCTGAAATCTGAAAGATAGAGTGAGCTCTATTGAAATCAAAGTCAAGATATCTCAAATAAAATGCTTGAGAATAGAGTAAAGCTGATTACATCTATTCTTCTAACAAGTATTGAAGAAAATATTTCAAAGAAAAAGTCTTCTGAGTATTTCAAATCTTGATGAAATAAGAATATCACTTCTAAAAGAAAGCAATTAGTCACTGCTAAGAGAGAGTGAAAGAATAATTTAATATCTGATGAAGAGTTCAAAGCTATTCAAAATAAATATTTTTCAGATATTAAAAAAGCTAAAACAGATTACTGGAACAAATTTCTTGAAGAAGCATAAGAAAAAGAAGTTTTTAAAGCCTTCAACTATACTAAAACAAGAAGTATAGCAAAACACTCTTTTGAGAAAAAATGTCAAGCTTTTATGAGAATTCTCTTTCAAAACTTATCACATTTAGAAGAGGAGAATATGTCATTTCATAAATATATTGATGAAAATAACTGGGAATGATCTGAGCTTACATGTGATGAACTAGAGTCAGTAATATTCTCAAGTTCAATTAAAACTGCTGCAGGGCCTGATTCAATTAATCATTTAATTATTCAAAACACATATTTCTACTTGAAGAATGAATATTTTGAGTTCTTTTTCAATCTCTTAAGAAATGATTATCATTCTGAATGCTGGAGAGAAGCTACTGAAGTAATCCTTACAAAATCTAATAGAAAAGCTTCAGTTTCTAAGTTATATAGAGTAATATCTCTGTTGAACTGTTTGAAAAAAGTTCTAGAAAAGATAATAGCTACTAGATTATCTTTTATAAGCTCTATTGATGATTCTCTTTTATTTAATGAATAAATGAGAGATAGAAAACAATATTCTGCAATTGACACTGTTCTCTCAGTTATTCATAATATTTAAGTAGCAAAGTATGAAGACCTGGTCTCAACTGCAGTTTTTATTGATATAAAAGATACATTTGATCATGTTTCAAAGTCTAAGATAATTCAAACTTTGAAGATGTTAAAACTGTCACTTTCTCTAATAAAATGAGTTGATTGTTTCATATTTAAAAGAATTATACAACTATTCTTTGATGAAAGAAAACAAGATAAAACTGAGATAAAAATAGAAGTATCACAAGAATCTTCAATCTCATCTGTTTTATTTGCAATATACACTGTATATTTATTCAAGAATAGAGAGATGAAAATAGTGAGATCTCTAAGTTATATAGATAATATTGATCTACTCTACAGTTCAAAGATAATCAAAGAGACTTTAGAAGTGATTGAGAAAGTAGTAAAGAAAATCTTTATTAGAGCAGATATCAATCTAATTCAATTTGATATAAATAAAACTGAGTTAATTCACTTTTTTTTCAGATTTAATGAGAAAGAACTAAGTCTAACTCTTCTGAATAAAGAGATTAAATCCAGTTTGAATGTCAAAGAGCTAGAAGTATGATTAATCTCTAAGTTGAATTTTAAATATCATATTTAATAAAGAATCATCAAGACAGAGAGACTACTGAATAGTATAATCAGACTATTAAATACTGAGAGAGGTCTATCTTTTCAGGCTATGAGACAGTTATATATAGCCTGTATTATCTCAGTAGCTGATTATGATGTTCAACTTTGATGAAACAATCAGAATAACTTAACTGAACTGTTTCAAAGTCTATAAAACAGAGCTTTGAGAAGAATTCTGAGAGCATTCAAATCATCTTTAATTAAAGCAATGAAAATTGAAGTCTCAATTCCATCTTCTACTATTTGATTTGAAAAGACCTGTATAAACTATGCTCTGAGAGTTATAAAGATAAGCTTAAATTATATAATCAGAGAAAGAGTCTCTTCTTCATTTTCATCAGTTAACTCAGAAAATGAACTGAATTGAAATAGATTTCTTAATTGAAATGAGAATAATACTTTAAAGAAAATGCTCTCTCAACTGTATAGACTATATTCACTTATTAAGAATCAATTTTCTTCATTAAATGTTGAGAAAATTGATTATGAGAAGATATCTCTCTGAAGAGAAAAGCTGAAATCTCTTATAGACTTATAAATAAGTGAACTATCTAAAGAGAGAGAATATGATCAGTATTTGAAGAAGATCTCTACAATCAATATAAAAGACTCTATTCTGATTTACTCAGATGACTCAAAAATTGAGAATTTGAATAGATTAGATACAGACATTGCTTATACTGAAGATAATATCAATTTTATCTCAAATTTCTGAAATTTAGACTGTGAATCTGAAGTCTTTGATGCTGAACTATTTATAATAGTAAAAGTTTTCAAACTCATTGAAATAAAATCTCATAAAAGAGGAAATAGTTTGAAAGAGACATAAATATTCTCTGATAGTCAAGCTGCTTTAAAAAGACTTAGAAATAGTCAGATTTATAATAATCAAATGAATCTTGAACTGATTTTAAACTCTATTTTAAAAATTCAAAAGAGAAGAACATCTAAACTGATAATTCATCTGCATTGAGTTTCTATTTATATGAATATTCATAATAATGAATTAACTGATTCAGCTGTAAAAAAGGGTTCAGAATTAAATAGATCTATTCAAAAAACAGTGTCCTGATCTTTTATAAAGAGAAAGATAAAAGAATCTTATTTAAACAAGTAAAATGAAAGCTGACAGAAATAAAAGAAGAGTATACATTATTCAAGATTTGAGATAAAATCAAAGTGAAAATCTTGTTTAATTAAATATAAAAAGAAAATATTCTCATTCATAATTCAGTTAAAACTAGAATATGATTATTTCAAATTCTATATACAAAGATTTATTGATAGATTTGATTCAACAGAGTACTTATTCTGCAATACAAATGAGAATTCTGAGTATATTATAATATATTGTGCATTATACAATAGTCTCAGAGTCAGATTAAAGAAGAAGTATGATTTAAATCAATTAAATATAAGGTTCTTATTCTTAACTGAGACAGGACTTAAATACTTAATAGACTTTCTATTAGAAACTCAAGCAGCTATAAGAAAATAGCTCAATTCAGAAGTATCTGAATATGAAGAGATGAAAATTGATTAGATATAGTCTGTTAAAACAGCTATACACTATCTTTTAATAATTTTATTTTATTATAGTCTCTCTTTACTGTACTTGTTTCTTTCTGTTCTTTTCTATCTATCTATTTAATATATCTATCTTTAAGACTATGTTCTCTTTTCCTTTGTCATGATATTTTCAAATGGTTTCAAAGTATCAAAAGGTGTTAAAATACTGCAATTTGTTAACAGTTTTTATATTCTGGGCTGGAATTTTCTGATTTTGCATATCTGAAATTGATAAGTATATAATAGTTGACTCTATAGATATAGGAAAAACCCTGAGAATTAAAGGTTCTCAGGTAGATATCATAGTCTCTGACTGCATACATCTATAATTGAAGAATAATAATAATAATAAAGTATATAAGAGTATCTAAGTGTTCTTTCAGTGCTTTTATATTTGATTCTATAGATGCTGAAGTGTAAGAAATTCCGCTTCTCACGAATTCTTTACCTCTATTTCTATCTCTCGCGTAATCAATAGGGCTAGCGGCCCTTGGCTACACACAACTATATAGACTGAAGTTCATGAATACTATTCATAACTTAGCTTGAATGCTATTATGCATTTGACTTCTACATTTTATCTTTCTATTATAAATACTTCTAGTAGTTAACAGTATATATCACATCAAGCTGCAAACATCTGAATAATCACCTGTAAGCACTTATTCTTACATTTTAAGCTCAGTCAGTCAGTAACTGTCTATTATGACTGAAAGAACTAGAAACTTATATACTTCAATTTCTATAAACTCTACTGCAGATACTCAGAAGCAGTTATCTGAATTATAGATAATCTTCATAAAAGAAGTCTCAGAAGACTTATTAATTACTTATGAAACATCATTCTCTATATCTGTGACAGAGAAACTCTTCAAACTCACAAATGAATCAATCTTAGTAAAGAACATTCTCAAGCATCTCTTACAGAATTAAGCTATTTTTCTACAAGAAACACTTACTATCTGTAAACACTCTCAAACTGAGTCTCTAGATATAATCTTCAGAGATACTTATGAACTGAAAAGAAACTTTCTTAAGTTACAATCACTTAAAATCACTTATCAAATCATAATTTATAAAAGCTTTTGCAAGTTTGTATTTGAAATTGACTTGCAAGCTCAGCTGTGTAATATGAAAGATGAAGAAGCTATCATCTATACAATGACAGATCTCTATTACACTGAAGTCAAGAACTGGTTAAATTATCTAGAGAATGATTATAAGAGATCTCACTAATCTATTCTCAAGACCTATCTAGAGAATAAGTTGAGAGATTTTATAAGCTGAACAGAGAACATCTGAACTGCAATCATTAATATTAGAAAAAGAGGTGAGAAATCTAATAAAGACTACTCACAGTGCTTTATAAAATTATGATGTGAATTGAAATCTGTGAAAACAGAGCTCTGAAACAAGACCTGAATGATGATATTTATAAAGAGACTGAATAAAGACATGCAGAACAAGCTCATTAAGTAAGACTCTAAGTTCTTGACTCTGAAGAAACTAATGACTCTCATTCATCACTTACAGATCACTGTAAGAGTCATAGACTTATGAAGAGTGAATTATCAATCAGCTCTGTAAGAGTCAGAATAACAGAGAACAGATTTATCAGAAAAAGATGATAAGATATAGAGAGATTCATATCTGACTGCTAAGCAGAGAGAGAGAGCTTTACAAGCTTCTGTAAATAGAATATATAATAGAAAGATTAAGAAAAAGAAACTCTGTTTTATCTGTTTTAATTCAGAACATCTTCATATAAACTGTCTAAACAAATCAAAATAGAAATTTAAGAAGTCATGAACAGAGTCAGTAACAGTCTTCTTAAGAGTCTTGAAGTTGATATCTGAATCTGTTGCTCTCTTAATGAAAATGCTTACTCATAAGAAGAGACTATGTCACAGTACTGCTGTCTTATAAGTATAAAAAGCACTGATGAACTCAGAATCTCAGATCACTGTAATATCTCTAAAACTCACAGAGTGAATAAGCTGAAAGATGAAGACTGAGAATCTGCTCTTATAATAAGCAGAGTATGAGAACTCAGATCTGAGAGCTGAGAGATTTATAAGAGTTATCTTTGAATTACAAGATCTCTCTGAAATCTGGAGAAGATTTGCAGAAACTGTGATTATTACAGAAATTATAGATGATATGTACTTGAAACTTGTAAGACTTTAAAGACATAATTCATACATAGCTGTCTGTGAGTCAGGTTTATACTTCTGATCAGTGTTGACAGACTCACTCACAGAGATAGAATCAGTTAATACTGCAGAGTTAATTAGAGAAGACAAGCTCATCTATATAATGACTTTATAAGTATCTGAGAATCTCACAGTCATGAAAACTGAGCTTCAGATATCAGAGAAATACTGAGATCTTGAAGAGATATTCAGTTTAGTAAAGATAGCTGAGCTTTCTTCTTACTATGAGAAGAATCTGATAATAGATTTAATAGAAGAACAGAAACTCTTCTGAGAATCAATCTATAAGCTCTCTTATTACAAGACAGAGGTCTTGCAGACCTATGTAAAGAAGAATCTGAAGAATGACTTTATTCAATCTTCACAGGCCTCCGCGGGAGCCTCTGTAATGTTTATGAAGAAGAATGAAGATCTCAGATTATATGTAGACTACTGCAATCTGAACTTTAAGATAATAAAGAGCTGCTACTCTCTATCTCTGATTGAGAATGTGATCAATCATCTCATGAGAGCTGTCATATTCACACAACTGAATGTGATCAATGTATATACACAGCTGTAAATACAGTCTGAGAATGAATAAAAGACTGTCTTTAGAACTGCACTGAAATTATTTGAATATCTAGTGATGTCTTTTAATTTGATTAATATCTCTACAGTATTTCAGTCTTTCATTAATAAAATACTTCATGCATATCTGAATGTCTTCATAATAATATATCTGAATGATGTGATAATGTACTTTATAAAGAAGAAAGAACACACTGAGTATATGCAAAGTGTGTTAAAGATCTTAGATGAGACAGAACTATATATTAAGCTTATAAAGTATAACTTCAGTATCTGTCAGATTAATTTTCTAGAATATGTAATTACTGCAGATGAGATTCAGATGAAATCTTCACAGATTAAGACTATTCTATTATAGCTGAAGTTAACTAGTATTTATGAGATTCAGATCTTTTTAAGCTTTGTGAATTTCTATAGACAGTTTATTCTTATATTCATGAGAATCTTCTTGACTCTTATAGACATGCTGAAGAGTGAAAACAAGAAGAAGTCATTCTGTGAATAGAGAATGAAAAGATTATTAAGAAGAAAGAACTGTGAGAACTTTCTTATCTCAGAAGCTCACAGAGTCTTTGTAAGATTAAAACAGATATTTACAGATATAGTGATACTGTTTCACTTTGATTTCTCACTCTTAATCAGATTAAAGACAGATGTCTTCTTCTTTATAATTTCAGAAATAGTCTTATAACTACAGTCAAATGAGAACTGAGTTTCAGTGATCTTTTTCTTATAAAAGATGCAATCTGTGAAGATTAACTATGACATTCTTGATCAGAAGCTTCTTATAATAGTGAAATTCTTTTATCACTGATATCACTACTTTGAGAGTCTTATAACAGTGATTACTGTTAGAACTGATTATAACAGCTTATAACAGTTTACTTCAATCAAGAAACTCTTGCAGTAGTAGATTCACTGAGCTCAGAGACTGAGTAAGTTCTGATTCAAGATAGAATATATCAAGAGAACTAAGAACTCAGCAGATAAATTCTCTCACAGATCAGACTATATTAAGAAGATCAGAGTGACAGATATAAAGAGACTAGAGAAGACAGAAAAACTTCACAGAATACTCAGACTAAGTATTATAAAGAGATTGACTGAAGAGTCTCTTAATTTCTCATAAGAGAAGAGAAGAGAGAGAGAGAAGAAGCCTGTATAACTACTCTCTATAACACTGAGAGTTAACACTCTGAGAATCTCTGTGAGAATTCTTGAAGAGAGTATCTATAATCTGAAGAGTTTGTGAGCTTTGAGAAGTACTGTGAAAGATCTGATATAAGAAAAAACAGAGTATAAGTCTTTGTAAGATCTTCTATTCAGATTGTCTGAACTATAACTAAAGAATGAATATACTCAGTATATTTAAAAACTACTCACAGCAGAGATCAATTCTACAGAAATAAAGAGTTAAAGAGACTTAAATAATCTCTTATAAAAAGAGAACTAAATTTATATATCTATGAATGAGTTTCTATGTATAGAACTTATTAAAAGATATCATAACTCTTCTCTAGCAGATCATTTTATAGATACTAGAACTCATGAGTTACTCATAAGAAAATACTTCTGACTGAAGATACAAGAACTTGTAAAGAAGATAGTGAATTCTTATACTATTTATCAGAATTCACAGATAGTGCAGTTCAGATTATATGAAGAATTTACTTCTCTACTCATCTTATAAGAATCTTAAAAACAGCTAGAAATGAATACTCTTGTGAGTCTCTCTGAAAGCAAGAACATATATAATACCTGCTTTGACAGTGTGCTAATGATAGTAAATCACTTCATTCAGATAATACACTTTATATTCACTTACAAGAACTTAAAGTCAAAGAATTTGACTCATATCTTCATTCATAATATAATCTGATTGTATGAATTATCTGCAAACATTATCTCAGATAGAGAATCAATCTTCATAGAAGAGTTCTAATCTGATCTGATAACTATACTGAAGATCTCATAAGATCTAAGTATGACTTTTTATCAACAGACAGATGATCAGATAGAATATCTGATGAGTATATTAGAACAGTATCTGCAGTGCTTTGTCAATTATAATCAGAATAACTGAGTGCATTAATTATCACTCACAGAGTTTATATATAATAACTCAAAACATGTCAATATAGATAAAACCCTCTTTGAGATACTTACTAAGACTTATTCACAGATAATCTTGATAAATCTGTAAGAGTACACTATAGAGTGTGATAATGCCTGTGAATAGGCTGAGAGAATTCAGAAGATCTGAGAGAAAGTCTGTAAATTCTTGAGAAAGACTCAAGAGTATCAGAAGAGATACTATGACTTTAAGTATATTATAAAAAGTTTTAAGAAAGATGATAGAGTCTGACTGAGTCTAGAAAATATTATTATATAGAGATCTAGTAAGAAGCTGAATCTCTTACAGATAGAGTCTTATAAGATTATGAAGAAAGTTAGTTTACAGTTTTACAGATTGAAACTGTCATCTGAGTTACAGATGTACAATATTTTTCATGTCTCTTTACTCTGTGAATATAAGAAATTCTCAGAAGAGAATTCTGTGATTCATCACTCTGTCTATAAAGCACTAGACAACCAACCGCTCCACCACGAACTCGCTCGATTTTTCGAATAAGAACCCGCCGATAGATCCATCGAAAAGCCCTCGATCATACGAGCATTTTGACCCCATCGCCGACCGCATACCCCGTGTGGTGGTGGAGTTATCCAGCCAAACATGAACCAGATGTCGTTCGGAACTCCTGTGTGGGATTATCCCCCATTCTCCCCTATCACACCACAACCCCGGGCCAAATTGCCATACAAATTGTAAGGTGAAGAGACCTAGCCATATGCACCAATCTTCTTGATTTTGGAAGATTCTCAATCTGTAGTTGTGGAGATATCTGAGGAGTGACCTCCGCGAAAACCCTGTCCATCTTTGATGTTTCAAAACATCAACATCAAGTCTCACCCTTGTACTGCCCTTCCTAATCTGGCCCATCCTCAGCAGAAAAATACAAAAAGATACCTCAGTGATAATATCAAGCATATAATCAACAGTCACTTCTGAAGTGCAATCTCTGTGATCTGTCTTCAGTGTATCTAGACATCAATACTGAGTCTCACCCTCATATCACCTCTCTCAATCTGGCCCATTTCTGACAGAAAAGTACAAAAAGATACCTCAGTGATAATATCAAGTACATAATCAACAGTCACTTCTGAAGTGCAATCTTCACAGTCTGTCTTCAGTGTATCTAGATATCAATACTGAGTCTCACTCTTGTATCATTTCTCTCAATCTGGCTCATCTCTGACAGAAAAGTACAAAAAGATACCTCAGTAACTATGCTCAATACATAATCAGCAGACACAACAACTATAAAATCAGTATACTTCAAGATCTGACTGAGCCTTTCAAAGGATCCCTGCACAGTGAGATATATTAAATCTAGTTTTAATATCTCAATATTCAATAGATTCTGCAAGGAATTAAGAACAGCAATACTAGATTTCTATTGAATTTGAGAATTAACTCTATATTGATATAATCATTGATAAAGTTGTCTATTTTGAGATATAAATAACCAGTTTCTCTACATCTCACTGACAATATTTACATTATTATATAGAAACAGACTTATATTCTCTATAATATCAAGACTCTGAAGAGAGAATGTCTTGATAGAGAATATACAGTAGTGCATATCTTAGCAGTTTCTATCTCATTCTTCTGTAGCAGTTAATGTAAAAAAAAAAAAAGATCTTAGAAATAGTTTTTTACTTCTCTTGAAAAAGTAAGATGTTTTTCTCTGAGTTTTATACAATATTCTTACAAAGAATTAAAAACAGAGTTGTTTTCTATCATAATTGTATATTCTTTTAAGTAAGAATTACTTTTTCAGTGACTGAAGAGCTTTTATTAATACTTAATTCTTTTTTACACTCTTTATTAACTGATTTGAGTTGCATACTTATTGTGTGAGAAGAATTGAATAATTTAGAATAAAATTGAATAGTTTTAATCAATTTCTCTGCAAAAAATTAATTTATTTTTTATCAGTTTTTCTCTTAAAAACTGTCATATTATCTGATTTACTATCAATTGATATCATACTTTTTCTCACTGTATCTTAAGAAAGAGATTATAAAGATTTTATTGATTTATCTTAAAAATCAATTTTAGTTTATTAGATTCTCTTCAAAAATCTAATCTAGTTACTGAACTAGTGTGAAAAAAATCAGATATTTTATATATAAAAGTCTGCTATTCTTCTTTTGAAATAGTCTGATCAACTTTTCAATTGAAAACAGACTTAGAAATCTCTTAATTGAAACAGTCTGATCAACTTTTCAATTCAAAAGAGTTTAATAAATATCTCAATTGAATTAGTCTGATCAACTTTTCATTGAGTAAGAACAATGAGTTCAAAAGTACACTCAGTTAATGTGAAAAAAGATGCTTTCTCAAATACTATTTCTGAGATTGAAATTCTGAAGAGAAAAAAGAAAGAAGAAATAGAGAAATAACAAGTTCTTAAAATACAGAAACTTGAAAAAGTAAGTAAAATTCTTGAAAAGCAGTGTCTGAGTGAGATGAATGAAGAAGTTCTGTTAATTCTTCATACTCAGACTAGATAACTATAGAAAGTTATCAAGTTCAAACTTAGAATTTTAAACACAGTTCAAAAAACTTTGAAAATTTCTAATATAATCACTGACTCTTCAGTTTGCTCTGCTTTCTTTTCTACTTCTTCTTCTTCTTCTTCTTTAAATTAGAAGAAAATATATACTCAAGCAGCTGAATCTGCTATCTCTAAATCTGCTATCTCTAAATCTACTATCTCAAAACCTGCTCAAAATTCTGAGAAAACTGAGAAGAATACTGCTCATACTTCTAGTGATAGAAGAGTGAAGAAAAAAATATAAAAACAGAAAAATCTTCAAATCTTCAGAGATAGAAGACTTATTTATTCTCAAAGTCTCAAATCAGAATATATTGCAGAGAAATAAGCTAAACTCAAACCTCATTTTCAGAATTAGAAATAAAATCAATCAGCAGTTCTTTTCTCAGTTAATAAGTGATATTAAAGTTTAAAAATCAGTTATAGCTTCAATTGAGTTATTCTTCTTTAAAAACTTTATCATTCTGACTACAATGTCTGAATTCAGTGCTGAATTTCTTATTCAGAATGAGAATCTCTGAAATTTAGGAGTAGAATCTTTGTTAAACACAACAATTCTATCTAAAAGAGATGAAAAGTGAAATAAATTCATTCTTCATGATATTTCAGTTGAAATTTTTGACTGTGAAGAAGAAATACTACTTCTCAAAAATGAATTAGAAGAATATAACTCTATTCAACTGAGAAAGAAGCCTGTATGATTAAATTCAATTGAGTTCAGATAAAGTAGAAGAAATGTCTCTGTTCTAGTATATATAAAGATAATGAAACAGTCAAAGATCTCTGAAGTAAGAGTAGTAGGTTTGAAAATGAGAGTTCATGAATACAAAGACTCAAGAATGAATCTCAAAGCTTAAACACAGTATTCAAACTGTCAAAGATATGAACACTTTATAATCTTCTATTTCAGAGACTCAAAATGTGCATTCTATATCAGAGATCACAAAACTAGTGAGTATAAATATGAAATATGCTTAAAAAGAGATAAAATATATTAATATACTCTGCTTAAATACTCTAATTGCAAAGAAAAACATGCATCTAACTCAAAAGAATATATATTTATTTCAAGAACTCAAAAGAACTGAAGAAAAGATGAAGCTCAGAGTAAATCTAGAACTGAAGAGAATAGTCAAGTCAGTAAACTCACAACTGTAAGCTTAAAAAGAAGAAACTCTTAATTATCTAAGTCTTCAAACTTCAATTCTTCAGTGAAATGTAAATAGAATTTGAATTCTCAAACTTCTATTAAGATTAGAGAATTGAGAAATGACTCTGATAATAAACTAGATATAATACAAGTAGTTGAGATTTCTACTTTTCAGAATAGTTATAATCTACTATCTAATAATAGTGATTAGATTCTACTCTACTCTCTTTTAGTATAAATATACAACAAAAATAACAAAAAAAGTTTAAAAACTCTTCAAAAATCACATTTATTCAAAATAATGTGAATAGAAACTCAAATTGTATTTATTCTTGTCTTCAAATTACATTTGAGTAAAAAGTTAATTTTATACTGCTTCAGGAGCTGAATTTTGATGCTGAGTAAAAATATGTCATTTCTCATTCAAGCTACTACTGCTTTTTATCTCAAAAGTCTGAGATAAAGTCAAGAGTAGTGATCTATGAAAGAAAGAGATTAAGATATCAATTTAATCTAAGATTTGATATCATATCTGACCCTGATATTCTGATGGGTGATATTATAGATAAAGAAAATGAGTTTGATACTATACAGCTCATAAATATCTATAATGAAAAGTTATTGAAGAAAAATAACAATATCTGGACAATTAATAGAGAATTTCTAAACATAACTTCATTAAGAAACTCTATAATTATAGAAGATTTCAATGCACATCATCTCTGATGAAATTCAGAATGCAAGAGAGCAGTGAGAGCTGATAATCAGATTAAATGAATCTTTGAGCATTCAATAGATTTGATTAATAAGTCTGATCAACAAACATTCTTTAGAAAAGGCATGAAACAGAAGTCTATTATAGATCTAACATTCATATCACAAAATCTAAGAGAAAGAAGACTTGTAAACTGATTTATTAATTCAAATAAGACATCAGAATCAGATTATGAGATTATTCAATTTGATATTGAACTGAGTGAAAAATAAATGAGTGAAAATTCTCTTCTCTTTAATTAGTATAACTTTGAAAAAGCTGATTGAAAAGCAGTTGAAGAAAGTATAAAACTGTTAAAATCTGAAAGACAGAATGAGCTATATTGAAATTCTGGTCAAGATATCTCAAATGAAATGCTTGAGAAGAGAGTGAAGTTTATTACATCTATTATTCTAATAAGTGTTAGAGATAATATTTTAAAAAGAAAATCTTCTGAGTATTCAAAATCTTGATGAAATGAGAATATCTCATCTAAAAGAAAAGAATTAGCTACTGCTAGAAGAGATTGAAAGAATGATATAATATCTAATGAAGAGTTCAAAGCTGTCAGAAATAAATAGTTTTCAGATATTAAAAGAGCTAAAACAGACTACTGAAATAAATTTCTTGAAGAAGTATAAGAGAAGAAAGTTTTTAAAGCTTTTAACTATATTAAAATAAGAAGTGTAGCAAAACTTTCAGCTCTAGAATATAAGTTTTAGAATAAATTATATACAGCAAACTCTTTTGAGAAAAAATGTCAAGCTTTTATAAGAATTCTCTTTCAGAACTCACTAGATTCAGATTCAGATTCAGAGAAAGAGAATATATTACTTCTTAACTATATTAATGAAAATGACTGAGAATGATCTGATCTTATATAAGATGAATTAGAGTTAGTTATCTTCTCAAGTTCTGTTAAAACTGCTGCAGATTCTGATTTAATTAATCACTTGATTATTTAAAATATATATTTCTACTTAAAGAATGAATATTTTAAGCTCTTTTTTAATCTCTTAAAAAATGAATATCATTCTGAATACTGAAGAGAAGTCACTGAAGTGATTCTTATAAAATCTAATAGAAAAACTTCAATTTCTAAGTTATATAGAGTAATATCTCTATTGAACTGTCTAGAAAAGGTTTTAGAAAAGATAATAGCTACTCAACTATCTTTTATAAGCTCTATAGATGATTCTCTTTTATTCAGTGAATAAATAAGAGATAGAAAACAGTGTTCTGTAATTAACACTATTCTCTCAGTTATTCATAATATTTAAATAATAAAGTATGAGAGTCTGATCTCAACTGCAGTTTTTATTGATATAAAAGAAGTATTTAATTATATTTCAAAGTCAAAGTTAATTCAGATATTGAAGATATTAAAACTGTCACTTTCTCTAATAAAATAAGTTAACTGTTTTATATCTAAAAGAATTATACAACTCTTCTTTGATGAAATGAAATAAGACAAGACTGAGATAAAAATAGAAGTATTATAGAGATCTTTAATCTTATTCATTTTATTTACAATATACACTGTATATCTATTCAAAAATAGAAATATGAGAATAGTGCAATCTTTAAGTTATATGAATGATATTGATCTAGTCTACAGCTTAAAAACTATCAAAGAGAATTTAAAAGTAATTGAAGAAGCTGTAAAGAAAATCTTTATTAAAGCAGATATCAATTAAATTCAATTTAATATGAATAAAACTGAGTTAATTCATTTCTTTTCTAGATTCAATAAGAAAGAACTATCTCTAACTCTTTTAAATAGAGAAACTAAATTCAGTGTAAATATCAAATGATTAGAAGTATGATTAAACTCTAAGTTGAATTTTAAATATCACATTTAACAAAGAACTGTCAAGACAGAAAGACTATTGAACAACATAATCAGACTATTAAATACAGAGAGAGATCTATTCTTCCAGACTATGAGACAGTTATATATAGTCTGTATTATATCAGTAGCTGATTATGAAGTTCAAGTTTAATGAAATAATTAAGAAAATTTCACTGAACTCTTTCAAAGTCTGTAAAACAGAGTCTTGAGAAGAATTCTGAGAGTATTCAAATCATCTTCTATTAAAGTAATGAAAATTGAAGCTTTAATTTCTTCTTCTACTATTAGATTTAAAAAGATCTGTATGAACTATGCTCTGAGAGTTGTAAAGATAAGCTTAAATTATATAATCAGAGAAAGAGTCTCTTCTTCATTTTCATTAATTAACTCTGAAAATGAACTGAATTGAAATAGATTTCTTGATTGAAATGAGAATAATTCTTCAAAGAAAATGAAAATATCTTCTCAACTGTACAGACTATACTCTCTGATTAAAAATCAATTTTCTTCTTTAAATATTGAAAAAGTTGATCATGAGAAGTTATCTCTCTGAAGAAAAAAGCTTGAATCTCTTATAGACTTATAAATAAGTGAACTATCAAAAGAGAAAGAATATAAACAGTATTTAAAGAGAATTTCTACAATTAATATAAAAGACTCTATTCTGATTTATTCAGATGACTTAAAAAATGAGAACTTGAATAGATTAGATACAGACATTGCTTATACTGAAGATAATATTAATTTTATCTCAGATTTCTGAAATCTAGACTCTGAATGTAAAGTCTTTGATACTGAACTATTTATAATAGTAAAAGCTTTCAAACTCATTGAAATAAAATCTTATAAAAGAGAAAATTATTTGAAAGAGATATAAATATTCTCTAATAGTCAAGCTATTTTAATAAGACTTAGAAATAGTCAGATTTATAATAATCAAATGAATCTTGAACTGATCTTAAACTCTGTTTTAAAAATTCAAAAGAGAAGAATATCAAAGCTAAGAATTCATCTACACTAAGTTTCTGCTTATATAAATATTCATGATAATGAATTGACTGATTCAGCTGTAAAAAAGAGTGCAGAATTAAGCAGATCTATTCAAAAAATTATGTTCTGATCTTTTATAAAGAGAAAAATAAAAGAATCTTATTTAGATAAGTGAAATGAAAGCTGACAGAAATAAAAGAAGAGTATATATTATTCAAGATTTGAAATAAAACCTAAGTGAAAATCTTATTCAATTAAATATAAAAAGAAAATATTCTCATCTATAATACAGCTAAAACTAGAATATGACTATTTCAAATCTTATATACAAAGATTTGATGATAGATTTGACTCAATAGAATACTCATTCTGCAATACAAATGAGAATTCTGAGTATATTATAATACACTGTGTATTATACAATAGTCTCAGAGTCAGATTGAAAGAAAAGTATGATCTAAATCAATTAAATATGAGATTCTTATTCTCAACTGAGACAGGAATTAAATACTTAATAGACTTTCTATCAGAAACTCAAGCAGCTATAAGAAAATGACTAAATTCAGAATTATCTGAATATGAAGAGAAGAAAATCAATCAGATATAGTCTGTTAAAACAGCTATACACTCTCTTTTAATAATTTATTTTGTTATAGTCTCTCTTTACTTTATCTTTTTCTGTATCTTTTTCTTTCAATTTCTTTCTATCTATCTATTTAATGTGTCTATCTTTGAGACTGTGTTCTTTCTCTCTTTTCTTTTATCATGATATTGTCAAATGATTTCAAAGTATCAAAAGATGTTAAAACACTGCAATTTGTAAACAGTTTTTATATTCTGAGCTGGAATTTTCTGATTTTGCATATCTGAAATTGATGAATGTACAATAGTTAACTTTACAGACATAGAAAAAACCCTGAGAACTAAAGTTCTCAGGTAGATGTCATAGTCTCTGACTGCATACATCTATAATTGAAGAATAATAATAATAATAATATAAAGCACTAGAGAGTGAAAGAGAATATCAGATTAAAGAGATTGTTAACTCAGAGAAGCAAGATTATAAGCTCTGATTCAAGATTCAGTGATAAGAGTATTCTAATAAGATAAATGAGTTCACTTGAGACTCATCTAAGCAGATAAGATATCTGTATAAGCTGAGACTTGACTTTCATACTGTGAATTCTGATAAGTCAGAATAACACAGTCTTCACTAAGAATCTGATTATAATAAAGATATTAACACTGTTATTTATAAATTCTAGTCTATAAGATAATAAGTTTCTACTGAGATGAACAGTCTGCAGTGTATATAAGAAAAGAAGAAATCATATTCTTATTAAAGCTAAAAAACAAGAAAACAAACAGAGCTGTGAACACAATTTAGAGATTAATAAAGAAAAAATAAAGAAAACTCACACTTACACTCTTAATATCTGTAACACTTAATTCTCTCATAACTATTAATTTCTCTCTTCAAAGAAGCAGAGAGTATCATGTCTGTGATATAGACAATTGTTATATTTGATGCAAAGATCATCAGAAATGCACAGACTTCAGAGAAGTCAGATATCAGAGCACATGCAGTTGCAGCAGAGTCTTGAAAATTGACTGTCTGCATATGTGACTAGATACTTCTTATGAAGCTGTGTTCACTTTCTCAGTTATACTGAAGTATTCAGTCTGAAAATAATTGAGATATGAAGAGAGAGCTCATCTGCTCAGATCAACTTCTATCATGAATTCATAGCATTCACATTGTCTTAATTACCTGGATTTTGTGAGTATTCAGAGACTTATCTCTTATTAATAATGAGATTGCAAAAATGCACTGCAGCATGAGAATCATTGATAGAGAATCTAAGCATATTCACATATATCTGGTCAGAGATTGTGTGAGCAGAAGAGAGATGATTGTAGGCCTGGAAAACTGCAGAAGACACTGACAACATCAGAAGCTTTGCAAGAACTGTCAGCTAGAGTCTGTAAGAAATTACTTGTAAGAAGACTTACAGTAAAGAGAGGAACTACACTACTTGAAGTCAGAGACTGGTCTGAAAGAGGCAGAGAGTTAGCTGCTCATCTGAAGATCAAGTACAGTGACTAGACTGACCGTGTGACCGTGTCTGAGACCAGGACCAGATTTTTTGATAGTCTCATTATCAATTTGACTGATCCCATTACACGGTTTTAACATTAGATAGTGGTCTCATACTGTCTCAGTGAGACTTACTGTCTACTCTTATCACATTTTCCAAATGAGATCATGATTTTCACTTCTCAATTTAAATTATTTTTATTGCTTTAAATGACTTTAAATCTCATTTGAGTGTTACTAAAAAGTGTTACTTTTTAAAAAATTAAAAATAGTCTAAAGAAAACCTTAAAATGTCTAAAAATAGTAACTTTATGTCAAGAATGGGACTAAATGGGACCAAATGAGACCACTTTCTCATTTTTTTCAAGTCATGGTTTTATTTTAAGATCTGATATATAGTCACTTTACATGTTTTTTTGATAGCCAGTCCCAGCGGATTCATGCCAAGAAATGTATGAAACCAGATCAAATGGAATCAAACATGAAATTCATGGTCTCAGCGGCCAGTCTAACAGTGACAGAGCTGAGAGAAATGAAGGCACAGTTATAGATAACAGTGTCTCTACTTCATCAGTCAGTAAAAAGTGATCAGAGAAGTTGCAGAGACACTCACAAGAAGCTCAGCAGTAGTCAGACATTATTTGTAAAGATATTGAAATTAAAAAATTTTTATTCTTGAGAAGTTCTTGAATCAATATACAGATATTATCAGAAACACTCTCTCTCTGTTATCTGAATGAAAATACTTTGTGAATGAATAAGAATACTCACAGTTTGTGAGAATAAGAGCTGTTACAGAAAAAGAAAAAAGAAGATAAGATTCTGTGAACAGATCTGAGATATTTATACTACTCTAGAGAGATTCACTTATACTGTGAGTGATTCTATAGAACAGTCAGATCACTCTAGTAAATAAGAGTAATTGTGAATCACAGGCCTGAATCTTTCTATATGACTATAAAGAGTGATTATAGACTGTGAATATCTTGATTCTATAATTCTACAGAGTTAATAAAAGAATGAAAAATTCCTCACAATTCTACAGTGTTAAAGAACAATGATTTATAAAAATGAGTAAAAGATTAACTCATAAATACTTCTCTTTAATAAGAATAATCTTACAGAGAGTGATTCATCTGTAAGATGAATCTGTATAATGATTACATAAGAATCTTATAAAAATGATTGAGAGTCAATCAGAACTCTTCTGTATGAAAGATATGAGATAAATTTGTATATAGTTAGAGAGAATCTATAGATTATAAAGAATCTCACAGAATAAGAAACTAAGTGACAGACTCTTTTCTCTTTATAATAACAAGAGATTTTTCCTTACTGAGATTTTTTATAGATGTGAAGAATTTTTAGTGAGTATCACTGCAGTGCTGAGCTGATTCTATGAAGTCACTCAGTGAAAGGCTTCGCGGATGAAGCCTTAGAGAGGAAGAAATATGTAAGAAATTCTACTTCTTACAGATTCTTTATCTCTATTTCTATCTCTCATATAATCTATAGAGCTAGCAGCCCTTGACTACATATAACTATATAGACTGGAGTTCATGAATACTATTTATAACTCAGCTTGAATACTATTATACATTTAACTTCTACATTTTATCTTCCTACTGCAAATACTTCTAGTAGTTAATAGTATATATCACGCCAAGCTGCAAACACCTGAATAATCGCCTGCGAGCACTTATTCTTACATGAAGTTGCATGAATTCTCTGCTGAGTTAATTGTTAAATTTTCTTATATTGAAGTTATTGAGTCATGTGCATGTCTGCTATCTGTTGCTATTATAATTTCAACATTACTCAGAGTCACTGTGATATCACTTCTATACTTGTTTTTGAGAGTTCTCTTATATTATTGTTTGACATGATTATATTATTTATTAGATATGTGATATCTGAAGAAATATAATTGTATGAATATCTTATATAACTGAATGTCAGAACTCTCAGATCTTTCACTGATATTTTCTTTGTAAGATCTTATTGCAGAGCTAGAGTGACTGATGAGTAAGCTTCTATCTAAGAACTCAGTATCTGCTATAACTGATTGTTTCTCTTTCTTATGTGTTGTTATATGTGCAGATATCTCTTGATAAATAATTGTTTCTAATAAGAAGATGATATATGAATAATTATTTCTAATAAGAAGATGATGAATGTTTTTCTAGTATAAGAGATCTACACTGAATAGATCGGTATAATATATAGGTCTTAGATAATAAAGAGAAAAATGTTAAAGAAGGAAAAGAAAGAGAAAGTGTGAGAATCAGTGATTGAAGTGAATATTTATACATGTACACAGTGTGTACGCGGTGAAGCTTCAGAGTGAATGAATAGAAATTCTGTGAGTTTTTCAGCTCAGAATCGGTGATTGAGAATGACTGAGAATCGGAGCTTTCAGCGGAATCTATGAAGTGTAAAGGAATAGTCTATATAATGATCTGGCGCAGCCGGCCACAGCAGCAGAAGATTGAATATTTATACAAATAAATAATTATATCAAATCTGAAGATTTTATTATAATTATTCATAATCTTTTTAAAAGCATATATATTATCTGAGAGTGTTACATATAATAAAGATTTAAGTATAAGTTATATTAAATTAAGTGATCTGTCAGAGCTATAATATTTCAATAATAATTGAAAAAATAATACTGTTATTAGCTGACGAAGTCAAATGCAATTATATTATTGTATTAAGTGTAAACTCACAGATAAACAGTTATCAGAATTTTAACAGATTTAAATCTGCAGTATTTTTACACAGAAAAGTAAAGTTATTATTATTATTATTATTCTTCAATTTTAGATGTATACAGTTAGAGACTATGATATCTACCTGAAAACTTTTAATTCTCAGAGTTTTTCTAATATCTATAAAGTTAACTATTATACATTTATCAATTTCAGATATGCAAAATCAGAAAATTTCAGCTCAGAATATAAAAACTCTTTACAAATTGCAGTATTTTAACATCTTCTGATACTTTAAAATCATTTGAAAATATCATGACAAAAGAAAAGAGAACAAAGTCTTAAAGATAGACATATTAAATAAGTAGATAGAAAAGAACAGAGAAGAAAAAGTAAAGTAAAGAAAGACTATAATAAAACACATTATTAAAAGATAGTGTATAGCTGTTTAAACAGACTATATCTGATTAATTTTCTTCTCTTCATATTCAGATATTTCTGAATTCAGTCATTTTCTTATAGCTGCTTGAGTTTCTGATAGAAAGTCTATTAAGTATTTAATTTCTCTGTTACTTGAGAATAAGAATCTTATATTTAATTGATTTAAATCATACTTCTCTTTCAATCTGACTTTGAGATTATTATATAATACACAATGTATTATAATATATCTAGAATTTTCATTTATATTGCAGAATGAGCATTTCATTGAATTAAATTTATTATTAAATCTTTATATATAAGATTTAAAATAATCATATTCTAGTTTCAGCTGAATTATAGATGAGAATATTTTCTTTTTATATTTAATTAAATAAGATTTTCACTTGAGTTTTATCTTAAATCTTGAATAATGTATACTCTTCTTTTATTTCTATCAGCTTTTATTTCACTTATTTAAATAAGATTCTTTTATCTTTCTCTTTATAAAAGATTAAAACACTGTTTTTTAAATAGATCTGCTTAATTCTGATTTCTTTTTTACTACTGAATCAGTTAATTCATTGCTATGAATATTTATATAAGCAGAAACTTAGTGTAGATGAATCATCAGTTTTAATATTCTTCTCTATTAAATTTTTATAACAGAATTTAAAATCAGTTCAAGATTTATTTAATTATTATGAATTTAACTATTTCTAAGTCTTTATAAAGTAGCTTGATTATCAGAGAATATTTATATCTCTTTTAAACTATTATCTCTTTTATCAGATTTTATTTTAATAAGTTTGAAAGCTTTTACTATTGTAAATAGTTCAGTCTCAAAGACTTCAGATTCACAGTCTAAATTTTAGAAATCTGAGATAAAATTGATATTATCTTTAATATAAGTAATATCTGTATCTAATCTATTCAAACACTCATTTTTTAAGTTATCTGAGTAAACTAGAATAGAGTCTTTTATATTGATTGTAGAGATCTTCTTTAAATACTGTTTATATTCTCTCTCTTTAGATAGTTCACTTATTTATAAGTTTATAAGAGATTTCAGCTTTTCTCTTCAGAGAGATATCTTCTCATGATCAATTTTCTCAATATTTAATAAAGAAATTTGATTTTTAATCAGTGAATATAGTCTGTATAGTTGAGAGAGCATTTTCTTTGAAGAACTATTTTCATTTTAATTAAGAAATCTATTTCAATTCAGTTCATTTCCTGAGTTGATTAATAAAAATGAAGAAGAGACTCTTTCTCTGATTATATAACTTAAGCTCATCTTTATAACTCTTAAAACATAGTTTATTCAGATCTTTTTAAATTAAATAGTAGAAGAAGAAATTCAAGCTTCAATTTTCATTTCTTTTATAGAAGATGATTTGAATACTCTCAGAATTCTTCTCAAAGCTCTGTTTTACAGACTTTGAAAGAGTTCAGTGAAATTTTCTTGATTATTTCATTAAACTTAAACTTTATAATCAGCTACTGAGATAATACAGACTATATATGACTATATCATAGTCTGAAAGAATAGATCTCTCTCTGTATTTAATAGTCTGATTATACTATTTAATAGTCTTTCTATCTTAACAGTTCTTTGTTAAATATGAGATTTAAAATTTAACTTAGAGTTTAATCATACTCTCAGTTATTTAACATTCAAACTGAGTTTAATCTCTTTATTCAAAATAGTGAAACTTAGTTTTTTCTTATTAAATCTGAGAAAGAAATGAATTAACTCAGTTTTATTCATATTAAATTAAATTTAATTAATATCTGCTCTAATAAAGATTTTCTTTACTGCTTTTTTAATTACTTCTAAATTTTCTTTGATTATTTTTATACTATAGACTAGATCAATATTATCTATATAACTTGAAGATCTCATTATTTTCATATCTCTATTCTTGAATAGATATACAGTATATATTATAAATAAAACAGATAAGATTGAAGATTCTTACAGTACTTCTATTTTTAGCTCAGTCTTATCTTATTTTATTCTATCAAAGAATAATTATATAATTCTTTTAAATATAAAACAGTGAACTTATTTTATTAGAGAAAGTGATAGTTTTAACATCTTTAAAGTTTAAATTATCTTTGATCTTAAAACATAATTAAATATATCTTTTATATTAATAAAAACTGCACTTGAGATCAGATCTTCATACTTTGCTATTTAAATATTATAAATAACTGAAAGAACAGTGTTAATTACAGAATATTATTTTCTATCTCTTATTTATTCATTATATAGAGAAGAATCACTAATAGAGCTTATAAAAGATAGTCTAATAGCTACTATGTTTTCTAAAATCTTTCTCAGACAGTTCAATGAAGATATTACTCTATATAACTTAGAAATTGAAGTATTTTTATTAAGTTTTATAATAATCACTTCAGTAGCTTCTCTTCAGTATTCAGAATAATAATTAGTTTTTAAGAGATTAAAAAGAGCTCAAAATATTTATTCTTCAAGTAGAAATATATATTTTAAATGATTAAGTAATTGATTGAATCAGACTCTGCAGTAGTTTTAATTGAACTTGAGATAATAGCTGACTCTAGTTCATCATATGTAAGCTCAGATTATTCTCAGTTATTTTTATCAATATATTTATAAAATCATATATTCTCTTCTTCTCAATCTGATGAATTTTGAAAGAGAATTCTTATGAAAGCTTAATACTTTTTCTTAAAAGAGATTACTGTATATGATTTAGTCTTAAACTTATATTCTAAGGTTGAAAGTTTTACTACACTTCTTGATTTAGTATAGTTAAAGAGTTTAAAAACTTCTTTTTCTTATAGTTCTTTAAGAAATTTGTTTCAGCAGTCTATTTTAGCTCTTTTAATATCTGAAAGATATTTATTTCTGATAGCTTTGAACTCTTTATCAGATATTAAGTTATTCTTTCAATATCTCTTAGCAGTGACTAATTATTTTCTTTTAGAAGTGATATTCTTATTTTATCAAGATTTGAAATACTTAGAAGACTTTTTCTTTGAAATATTTTCTCTAATACTTGTTAGAAGAATAGATATAATCAGCTTTACTCTATTCTTATGTATTTCATTTGAGATATCTTAACTCTGATTTCAATAGAGCTCACTTCACTTTTCAGATTTCAGCTATTTTATACTTTCTTCAACTGATTTTTAATCAGCTTTTTCAAAGTTATATTGATTAGAGAGAACAGAATTTTCACTTATTTCTTTTTCACTTAGTTTAATATTAAATTAAATAATCTTATAATCTGATTCTGAGATCTCATTTAAATTAATAAATCAGTTTATAAGTCTTTTTTTAATTAGGTTTTATAATATGAAAGTTAAATCTATAATAGATTTCTGTTTCATATCTTTTCTAAGAAATGTTTATTAATCAGACTTGTTAACTAGATCTATTAAATACTCGAAGTTCATTTAAGTCAGTTTATCTACCACTGATACTCCTCTGCATCCTGAAGTTCATCGGAGTGTGTGGCTCGAAGTCATCATAATGAAGAAGCATGATAAGAAGTAAAAGACAGATCCAATGAGATC
>NW_025544774.1:2017244-2025887 GCF_000003525.1 Blastomyces dermatitidis ER-3
GATAGAATTGTTATATTTAATAAAGATTCTATTGCTGATTTTCAGATATTCTCATTCTCAATGAGAAATTTCATATAGAATTCAGGTATTGAAGTTAGAATAATAGAATTTTCAAAGAAAGATGACTTATTATTATTATTATTATTCTTCAATTATAGATGTATGCAGTTAGAGACTATGACATCTATCTAAGAACTTTTAGTTCTCAGGGGTTTTTCTATATCTGTAAAGTTAACTATTATACATTCATCAATTTCAGATATGCAAAATCAGAAAATTCCAGCCTAGAATACAAAAACTGTTTACAAATTACAGTGTTTTAACATCATCTCATACTTTGAAATTATTTGACAATATCATGACAAAGGAAAAGAGAACACAGTCATAAAGATAGACACATTAAATAGATAGACAGAAAGAAATTGAAAGAAAAAGATAAAATAAAGAAAGACTGTAATAAAACAAATTATTAAAAGATAGTATATAGCTGTTTTAACAGACTATATCTGATTGATTTTCTTCTCTTCATATTCAGATAATTCTGAATTTAGTCATTTTCTTATAGCTACTTGAGTTTCTGATAGAAAGTCTATTAAGTATTTAATTTCTGTCTCAGTTGAGAATAAGAATCTTATATTTAATTAATTTAGATTATACTTCTCTTTCAATCTGACTCTGAGACTATTGTATAATGTACAGTATATTACAATATACTCAGAATTCTCATTTATATTGTAGAATAAGCATTCTATTGAGTTAAATCTATCATCAAATCTTTGTATATAAGATTTGAAATAGTCATATTCTAGTTTCAGCTATATTATAGATGAGAATATTTTCTTTTTATATTTAATTAAACAAGATTTTCACTTAGATTTTATTTCAAATCTTGAATAATGTATACTCTTCTTTTATTTCTGTCAGCTTTCATTTCACTTATCTAAATAAGATTCTTTTATTTTTCTCTTTATAAAAGATCAGAATATAATTTTTTGAATAAATCTACTTAATTCTGCACTCTTTTTTACAGCTGAATCAGTCAATTCATTGTCATGAATATTCATATAAATAGGAACTTAGTATAGATGAATTATCAGCTTTGATATTCTTCTCTTTTGAATTTTTAAAACAGAGTTTAAGATCAGTTCAAGATTTATTTAATTATTATAAATCTGACTATTTCTAAGTCTCTTTAAAGTAGCTTGACTATCAGAGAATATTCATATCTCTTTCAAACAATTTTCTCTTTTATAAGATTTTATTTCAATGAGTTTGAAAGCTTTTACTATTATAAATAGTTCAGTATCAAAGACTTTACATTCAGAGTCTAGATTTCAGAAATCTGAGATAAAATTAATATTATCTTCAGTATAAGCAATGTCTGCATCTAATCTATTCAAGTTCTCATTTTTTAAGTCATCTGAATAAATCAGAATAGAGTCTTTTATATTGATTGTAGAAATTCTCTTTAAATACTGTTTATATTCTTTCTCTTTTGATAGTTCACTTATTTATAAGTCTATAAGAGATTCAAGCTTTTTTCTTCAGAGAGATAACTTCTCATGATCAACTTTTTCAATATTTAAAGAAGAAAATTGATTTTTAATCAGAGAGTATAGTCTGTACAGTTGAGAAGATATTTTCATTTTCTTTGAAGAATTATTTTCATTTTAATCAAGAAATCTATTTCAATTCAGTTCATTTTCAGAGTTAATTAATAGAAATGAAGAAGAGACTCTTTCTCTGATTATATAATTTAAGCTTATCTTTACAACTCTCAGAGTATAGTTCATACAGATCTTTTCAAATCTAATAGTAGAAGAAGAAATTGAAGCTTTAATTTTCATTACTTTAATAAAAGATAATTTAAATGCTCTTAGAATTCTTCTCAAGACTCTGTTTTACAGACTTTGAAAGAGTTCAGTAAAATTCTCTTGATTATTTTATTAAACTTAAACTTTATAATCAGCTACTGATGTAATACAGGCTATATATAACTATCTTATAGTCTGAAAGAATAGATCTCTATCTATATTTAATAGTCTGATTATATTATTCAATTGACTTTCTGTCTTAACAGTTCTTTGTTGAATGTGATATTTAAAATTTAACTTGAAGTTTAATTATACTTCTAATCATTTAATATTTACACTGGATTTAATCTCTCTATTTAAAAGAGTTAGAGATAGTTCTTTCTCATTGAATCTAGAAAAGAAATGAATTAACTCAGTTTTATTCTTATTAAATTAAATTTGATTAATATCTACTCTAATAAAGATTTTTTTTACAGCTTCTTCAATTATTTTTAAATTCTCTTTGATAGTTTTTGAGCTGTAGACTAGATTAATATCATTTATATAACTCAGAGATCACACTATTCTTATATTTCTATTTTTGAATAGATATGCAGTGTATATTGTAAATAAAATAAGTGAGATTGAAGATTTCTGTGATACTTCTATTTTTATCTCAGTCTTATCTTATTTTATTTCATCAAAGAAGAGTTATATAATTCTTTTAGATATAAAATAATTAACTCATTTTATTAGAGAAAGTGACAGTTTTAATATCTTTAATATCTGAATTAACTTTGACTTTGAAACATGATTAAATACTTCTTTTATATTAATAAAAACTGCAGTTGAGATCAGACTCT
This sequence comes from Blastomyces dermatitidis ER-3, assembly GCF_000003525.1. NCBI lineage: Eukaryota > Fungi > Ascomycota > Eurotiomycetes > Onygenales > Ajellomycetaceae > Blastomyces > Blastomyces dermatitidis. The sequence continues at coordinate 2,019,901 of NW_025544774.1, forward strand.
CATACTTTGCTATTTAAATATTATAAATAACTGAGAGAACAGTGTTAATTATAGAATACTATTTTCTATCTTTCATTTATTCACTGAATAAAAGAGAATCACTTATAAAGCTTATAAAAGATAGTTAAGTAGCTATTATCTTTTCTAAAATCTTTTCTAGACAGTTCAATAGAGATATTACTCTATATAACTTAGAAATTAAGGTTTTTCTATTAGATTTTATAAGAATTACTTCAGTGACTTCTCTTCAGTATTCAGAATAATATTCATTTTTTAAGAGATTGAAAAAGAGCTTAAAATATTCATTCTTTAAGTAGAAATATATATTTTGAATAATCAAGTGATTAATTGAATCAGAATCTGCAGCAGTTTTAACAGAACTTGAGAAGATAGCTGACTCTAATTCATCTTATGTAAGATCAGATCATTCTCAATCATTTTCATTAATATAGTTGAGAAGTAATATATTCTCTTTCTCTGAATCTGAATCTGAATCTGATGAGTTCTGAAAGAGAATTCTCATGAAAGCTTGATATTTTTTCTCAAAAGAGTTTACTGTATATGATTCATTCTGAAACTCATATTCTAAGACTGAAAGTTTTACTACACTTCTTGTTTTAGTAAAGTTAAAAACTTTAAAAACTTTCTTCTCTTATACTTCTTTAAGAAATTTATTTCAGCAGTCTGTTTTAACTCTTTTAATATCTGAAAAATATTCATTTCTGACAGCTTTGAACTCTTTATTAGATATTATATTATTCTTTCAATCTCTTCTAGCAGTAGCTAATTCTTTTCTTTTAGATGAGATATTCTTATTTTATTAAGATTTTGAATACTTAGAAGATTTTCTCTTTGAAATATTATCTCTAATACTTGTTAGAATAATAGATGTAATAAGCTTCACTCTATTCTTAAGCATTTCATTTAAGATATCTTGATCAGAATTTTAATATAGCTTATTCTATTTTTCAGATTTTAACAGTTTTATACTTTCTTTAACTACTTTTCAATCAGATTTTTCAAAGTTATACTGATTAAAGAGAAGAGAATTTTCACTTATTTATTTTTCACTTAGTTTAATATTAAATTGAATAATCTCATAATCTGATTCTGATGTCTTATTTAAATTCATAAATCAGTTTATAAGTCTTCTTTTCATTAGATTTTATGATATGAAGATTAGATCTATAATAAACTTCTGTTTTATATCTTTTCTAAAGAATGTTTGTTGATCAGACTTATTAATCAAATCTATTGAATACTCAAAGATTTATTCAATCAGATTATCAGCTCTCACTGTTCTCTTACATTCTGAATTTCATTAGAGATGATGTGTATTGAAATCTTCTACAATTATAGAGTTTCTTGATAAAGTTATGTTCAGAAATTCTCTATCAATTATTCAGATATTGTTATTTTTCTTCAATGACTTTTCATTATAGATATTTATAAGCTGTATAGTATCAAACTCATTTTCTTTATCTATAATATCACTCATCAGAATATCAGAGTCAGATATAATATTAAATCTTAGATTAAATTGATATCTTGATCTCTTTCTTTCATAAATTACTACTCTTGACTTTATCTCAGACTTTTGAGATAGAAAGCAGTAGTAGCTTGAATAAGAAATAATATAATTTTGCTCAGCATTAAAATTCAGTTTCTGAAGTAGTATAAAATTAACTTTTTATTCAAATACAATTTGAAGATAAGAATAAATACAATTTGAGTTTCTATTCACATTATTTTGAATAAATGTGATTTTTGAAGAGTTTTTAAACTTTTTTTATTATTTTTGTTGTATATTCATGCTAAAAGAGAGTAGAGATAAAGTAGAATCTAGTCACTATTATCAGATAGTAGATTATAACTATTTTGAAAAGTAGAAATCTTAACTGCTTGTATTATATCTAGTTTATTATCAGAGTCATTTCTCAATTCTCTAATCTTAACAGAAGTTTGAGAATTTAAATTCTATTTACATTTAGCTGAAGAATTGAAGTTTAAAGATTTAGATAGTTGAGAGTTTCTTCTTTTTAAGCTTACAGTTGTAAGTCTACTAGCTTGACTCTTCTCTTCAGTTCTAGATTGACTTTGAGCTTCATCTTTTCTTCAGTTCTTTTGAGTTCTAGAAGCAAACATACATTCTTTTGAGCTAGATGTATATTTTTCTTTGTAATTAGAGCACTTAAGTAGAGTGTATTAACATATTTCATCTCTTTTTAAGCATGTTTCACATTTATACTCACTAGTTTTGTAATCTCTAGCACAGAATGCATACTTTGAGTCTCTAAAATATAAGATTGTAAAGTATTCATATCTTTGACAGTTTGAACACTGTATTTGAGCTTTGAGATTCATTCTTAAGTCTTTGTATTTATGAACTCTCATTTTCAAATCTACTACTCTTACTTCAGAGATCTTTGACTGTTTGAGTGTTTTTATATATACTAGAACAGAGACATTTCTCCTGCTTTGTCTAAACTTAATTGAATTTAGTTATACAGACTTCTTTCTCAGTTGAATAGAGTTGTATTCTTTTAATTCATTTTTAAGAAGTAGTATTTCTTCTTGATAGTCAAAGATTTCAACTGAAATATTATAAAGAATGAATTTATCTCACTTTTCATCTCTTTCAGATAGAATTATTATATTTAGCAAAGATTCTACTACTGACTTTTAGAGATTCTTATTCAGAATAAGAAATTCAGCACTGAATTCAGACATTATAGTCAGAATGACAAAGTTTTTAAAGAATAATAACTCAATTAAAGCTATAACTGATTTTTGAACTTTAATATCAGTTATCAACTGAGAAAAGAACTGCTGATTAATTTCATTTCTGATTCTGAAAATGAGATTTAAGTTTAGCTTATTTCTTTGTAGAATATTCTAATTTAAGACTTTGAGAATAAGTCTTCTATTTCTGAAGATTTGAAAGTTTTTCTCTTTTTACATTTTCTTTTTCACTTTTCTATGAATAGAGATATGAGCAGTATTCTTCTCAGTTTTCTCAGAATTTTGAGCAGATTTTAAGATAGCAGATTTAGAGATAGCAGATTCAGCTATTTGAGTATATATTTTCTTCTGATTCAAAGAAGAAGAAGAAGAAGAAAAAAAAGAAGAAGAGTAAGATGAAGAGTCAGTGATTATACAAGGAATTTTCAATGTTTTTTGAACTGTGTTTGAGATTTCAAGTTTGAACTTGATCATCTTCTGTAGTTATCTAGTCTGAGTATGAAGAATTAACAGAACTTCTTCATTCATCTCACTCAGACACTGCTTTTCAAGAATCTTGCTTACTTTTTCAAGTTTCTGTATTTTAAGAACTTGTTATTTCTCTATTTCTTCTTTCTTTCTTCTCTTCAGAATTTCAATCTCAGAAATAGCATTTGAGAAAGCATCTTTTTTCATATTAACTAAGTGTATTTTTGAACTCATTATTCTCACTCAATGAAAAGTTGGTCAGACTGTTTCAATTGAGATATTTCTAAGTCTGTTTTCAATTGAAAAGTTGATCAGACTGCTTCAAAAGAAGAATAAAAGACTTTTATATATAAAATACCTGATTTTTTTCACACTAGTTCAGTAACTAGATTAGATTTTTGAAGAGAATCTAATAAACTAAAATTGATTTTTGAGATAAATCAATAAAATCTTTACAATCTCTTTCTTGAAATACAGTGAGAAAGAGTATGATATCAATTAATAATAAATCAGACAATATGACAGTTTTTGAGAGAAAAACTGACAAAAAATAGATCAATTTTTTTCAGAGAAATTAATTAAAACTATTCAATTTTATTCTAAATTATTCAATTCTTCTCACACAACAAGTGTGTAACTCAAATCAGTTAATAAAGAGTATAAAAAAGAATTAAGTATTAATGAAAGCTCTTCAGTCACTGAAAAAGTAATTCTTACTTAAAAGAATATAAAATTATGACAGAAAACAGCTCTGTTTTTAATTCTTTGTAAGAATATTATATAAAACTCAGAGAAAAATATCTTAATTTTTTAAGAGAAGTAAAAAACTATTTCTAAGATCTTTTTTTTGTATTAACTGCTGTAGAAGAATGAGATAGAAACTGCTAAGATATGTACTACTGTATACTCTTTATCAAGACTTTCTCTCTTCAGAGTCTTGATATTATAGAGAATATAAGTCTGTTTCTATATAATAATATAAATATTATCAGCAGAATGTAGAGGAACTGATTATTTATATCTCAAAATAGAAGACTTTGTCAATAATTATATTAATATAGAGTTAATTCTCAAATTCAATAGAAATTTAGTGTTGCTGTTCTCAATCTCTTGCAGAATCTATTGAATATTGAGATATTAAAGCTAGATTTAATATATCTCACTGTGCAGAGATCAAAGGCTCAGTCAGATCTTGAAGTATACTGATTTTATAGTTATTGATATACTGTTGATTTGTTATTCACTGATTATGTATTGAATGCTGTTGCTGAGGTATTCTTTTGTATTATTCTATCAGAGATAGGCCAGATTGAGAGAGGTAGTACAAGGGTGAGACTTGGTGTTGAAGTCTAGATACACTGATGACAGACTGTGAAGATTACACTTCAGAAGAGTCTGTTGATTATATACTTGATATTATTACTGAGATATCTTTTTGTATTTTTCTGTCAGAGATGGGCCAGATTGAGAAGGGCGGTACAAGGGTGAGACTTGGCATTGGTGTTTTGAAACATCACAGATGGACAGGGTTTTCGCGGAGGTCACTTCTTGAATATCTTCACAACTACAGATCAGGGATCTTTCAAAATTGAGAAGATTGATGCATATGACTAGGTCTCTTCACCTTACAATTTGTATGGCACTTTGGCCCGGGGTTGTGATGTGATAGAGAAGAATGGGGGATAATCCCACACAGGAGTTTTAAACAATGTCTGGTTTATGTTTGACTGAATAACTTCACCACCCCACAGGGTATGCAGTCAGTGATGGGGTCAGAATGCTCATATGATTAAGGGCTTTTCAATGGATCTATCAGTGGGTTCTTATTTGAAAAATCAAGTGAGTTTGTGATGAAGTGATTGACTTGCTGTTTAAAGAGAGTGTTGTAAAAAAATATTAAGTATTAATAAAAGCTCTTCAGTCACTGAAAGAGTAATTCTTACTTAAAAGAATATGAAATTATAATAGAAAATAACTTTGTTTTTAATTCTTTATAAGAATATTATATAAAACTCAGAGAAAAATATCTTACTTTTTCAAGAGAAGTAAAAAACTAGTTCTAAGATTTTTTTTTTTGTATTAACTGCTGTAGAAGAATGAGATAGAAACTGCTAAAATATATACTACTATATACTCTCTATCAAGACTTTCTCTCTTCAGAATCTTGATATTATAGAGTATATAAGTCTATTTTTATATAATAATATAAATATTATCAGTAAAATGTAGAGAAACTGATTATTATTATTATTATTCTTCAATTATAGATGTATACAGTCAGAGACTATGACATCTATCTGAGAACTTTAGTTCTCAGGGTTTTTTCTATATCTGTAAAGTTAACTATTGTACATTCATCAATTTCAGATATGCAAAATCAGAAAATTTCAGCTCAGAATACAAAAACTGTTTACAAATTGCAGTGTTTTAACATCTTTTGATACTTTGAAATCATTTGACAATATCATGATAAAAGAAAAGAGAGAAAGAACACAGTCTCAAAGATAGACACATTAAATAGATAGATAGAAAGAAATTGAAAGAAAAGATACAGAAAAGATAAAGTAAAGAGAGACTATACAAAATAATTATTTAAAAGAGAGTGATAAGCTGGTTTTAACAGACTATATCCTGATTGATTTTCTTCTCTTCATATTCAGATAATTCTGAATTTAGTCATTTTCTTATAGCTACTTGAGTTTCTGATAGAAAGTCTATTAAGTATTTAATTCCTGTCTCAGTTGAGAATAAGAATCTCATATTTAATTGATTTAGAT
>NW_025544774.1:2025987-2032615 GCF_000003525.1 Blastomyces dermatitidis ER-3
TATTGAGTCAAGTCTATCATCAAATCTTTGTATATAAGATTTGAAATAGCTATGTTCTAGTTCAGCTGTATTATAGATGAGAATATTTTCCTTTTTACATTTAATTGAACAAGATTTTCACTTGAGTTTTATTTCAAATCTTGAATAATGTATACTCTTCTTTTATTTCTGCCAGCTTTTATTTCACTTATCTAAACAAGATTCTTTTATTTTTCTCTTTATAAAAGATCAGAATATAATTTTTTGAATAGATCTGCTTAATTCTGCACTCTTTTTTACAGCTGAATCAGCCAATTCATTGTCATGAATATTCATATGAGCAGAAACTCAGTGTAGATGAATTCTCAGCTTTGATATTCTTCTCTTTTGAATTTTTAAAACAGAGTTTAAGATCAGTTCAAGATTCATTTGATCATTATGAATCTGACTATTTCTAAGTCTTTTTAAAGCAGCTTGACTATCAGAGAATATTCATGTCTCTTTCAAACAATTTCCTCTTTTATGAGATTTTATTTCAATGAGTTTGAAAGCTTTCACTATTGCAAATAGTTCAGTATCAAAGACTTCACATTCAGAGCCTAGATTTCAGAAATCTGAGATAAAATTAATATTATCTTCAGTATAAGCAATGCCTGTGCCTAATCTATTCAAGTTCTCATTTTTTAAGTCATCTGAATAAATCAGAATAGAGTCTTTTATATTGATTGTAGAAATTCTCTTTAAATGCTGTTCATATTCTTTCTCTTTTGATAGTTCACTTATTTATAAGTCTATAAGAGATTCAAGCTTTTTTCTTCAGAGAGATAACTTCTCATGATCAACTTTTTCAACATTTAAAGAAGAAAATTGATTTTTAATCAGAGAGTATAGTCTGTACAGTTGAGAAGACATTTTCTTTGAAGAATTATTTTCATTTCAATCAAGAAATCTATTTCAATCTAGTTCATTTTCAGAGTTAATTAATGAAAATGAAGAAGAGACTCTTTCTCTGATTATATGATTTGAGCTCATCTTTATAACTCTCAGAGCATAGTTCATACAGGCCTTTTCAAATCTAATAGCAGAAGAAGGAATTGAAGCTTCAATTTTCATTGCTTTAATAGAAGATGATTTAAATACTTTCAGAATTCTTCTCAAGACTCTATTTTACAGACTTTGAAAGAGTTCAGTGAAATTCTCTTGATTATTTCATCAAACTTGAACTTTATAATCAGCTACTGATGTAATACAGGCTATATATAACTGTCTCATAGCCTGGAAGAATAGACCTCTCTCTGTATTTGATAGTCTGATTATGTTGTTCAATAGTCTTTCTATCTTGACAGTTCTTTGTTGAATGTGATATTTAAAGTTCAACTTGGAGTTTAATCATACTTCTAATCATTTGACATTTATACTGAGTTTAATCTCTCTATTTAAAAGAGCTAGAGATAGTTCTTTCTCATTGAATCTAGAAAAGAAATGAATTAACTCAGTTTTATTCATATCAAATTGAATTTAATTGATATCTACTCTAACAAAGATTTTCTTTACAGCTTCTTCAATTACTTTTAAATTCTCTTTGATAGTTTTTGAGGTGTAGACTAGACTAATATCATTCATATAACTCAGAGATCATACTATTCTCATATTTCTATTTTTGAATAGATATACAGTGTATATTGCAAATAAAATGAGTAAGATTGAAGATCTCTGTGATACTTCTATTTTTATCTCAGACTTGTCTTATTTCATTTCATCAAAGAAGAGTTGTATAATTCTTTTAGATATAAAACAGTTAACTCATTTTATTAGAGAAAGTGACAGTTTTAATATCTTCAATGTCTGAATTAACTTTGACTTTGAAATATGATTAAATGCTTCTTTTATATCAATAAAAACTGCAGTTGAGACCAGACCATCATGCTTTGCTATTTGAATATTATAAATAACTGAGAGAACAGTGTTAATTACAGAACACTGTTTTCTATCTCTTATTTATTCACTGAATAAAAGAGAATCATCTATAGAGCTTATAAAAGATAGTCAAGTAGCTATTATCTTTTCTAAAACCTTTTCTAGGCAGTTCAATAGAGATATTACTCTATATGACTTAGAAATTGAAGTTTTTCTATTAGATTTTGTAAGAATCACTTCAGTGACTTCTCTCCAGCATTCAGAATGATATTCATTTTTCAAGAGATTGAAAAAGAGCTCAAAATATTCATTCTTTAAGTAGAAATATGTATTTTGAATAATTAAGTGATTAATTGAATCAGAATCTGCAGCAGTTTTAACAGAACTTGAGAAGATAGCTGACTCTAATTCATCTTGTGTAAGATCAGGTCATTTCCAGTCATTTTCATTAATATAGTTAAGAAGTGATATATTCTCTTTCTCTGAATCTGAATCTGAATCTGATGAGTTCTGAAAGAGAATTCTCATGAAAGCTTGACATTTTTCCTCAAAAGAGTTTACTATATATGATTCATTCTGAAACTCATATTCTAGAGCTGGAAGTTTTGCTACACTTCTTATTTTAGTATAGTTAAAAGCTTTAAAAACTTTCTTCTCTTATACTTCTTCAAGAAATTTATTCCAGCAGTCTGTTTTAGCTCTTTTAATATCTGAAAAATATTCATTTCTGACAGCTTTGAACTCTTTATCAGATATTACATCATTCTTTCAATCTCTTCTAGCAGTAGCTAATTCTTTTCTTTTAGATGAGATATTCTCATTTTATCAAGATTTTGAATACTCAGAAGATTTTCTTTTTGAAATATTATCTCTAGCACTTGTTAGAATAATAGATGTAATAAACTTCACTCTCTTCTTAAGCATTTCATTTGAGATATCTTGACCAGAATTTCAATATAGCTCATTCTGTCTTTCAGATTTTAACAGTTTTATGCTTTCTTCAACTGCTTTTCAATCAGCTTTTTCAAAGTTATACTGATTAGAGAGAAGAGAATTTTCACTCATTTGTTTTTCACTCAGTTCAATATTAAATTGAATAATCTCATGATCTGATTCTGATATCTTATTTAAATTAATAAATCAGTTTACAAGTCTTCTTTCTCTTAGATTTTATGATATGAATGTTAGATCTATAATAGACTTCTGTTTCATATCTTTTCTAAAGAATGTTTATTGATCAGACTTATTAATCAAATCTATTAAATACTTAAAGATTCATTCAATCAGATTATCAGCTCTCACTACTCTCTTGCATTCTGAATTTCATCAGAGATGATATGTATTGAAATCTTCTGTAATTATAGAGTTTCTTAATGAAGTTATGTTTAGAAATTCTCTATTAATTGTTCAGATATTGTTATTTTTCTTCAATGACTTTTCATTATAGATATTTATAAGCTGTATAGTATCAAACTCATTTTCTTTATCTATAATATCACTCATCAGAATATCAGAGTCAGATATGATATCAAATCTTAGATTAAATTGATATCTTGATCTCTTTCTTTCATAGATCACTACTCTTGACTTTATCTCAGACTTTTGAGATAAAAAGCAGTAGTAGCTTGAATGAGAAATGACATATTTTTACTCAGTATCAAAATTCAGCTTCTGAAGCAGTATAAAATTAACTTTTTACTCAAATATAATTTAAAGACAAGAATAAATATAATTTGAGTTTCTATTCACATTATTTTGAATAAATGTGATTTTTGAAGAGTTTTTAAACTTTTTTTGTTGTTTTTATTGTATATTCATACTAAAAGAGAGTAGAGTAGAATCTAATCACTATTATCAGATAGTAAATTATAACTGTTCTGAAAAGTAGAAATCTCAACTGCTTGCATTATATCTAGTTTATCATCAGAGTCATTTCTCAATTCTCTAATCTTAACAGAAGTTTGAGGATTCAAATTCTGTTTACATTTAGCTGGAGAATTGAAGTTTGAAAACTTAGATAGCTGAGAGTTTCTTCTTTTTAAGCTTGTAGTTATAAGTCTACTGAATTGACTCTTCTCTTCAGTTCTAGATTGACTTTGAGCTTTATCTTTTCTTCAGTTCTTTTGAGTTCTAGAAGCAAACATACATTCTTTTGAGCTAGATGTATGTTTTTCTTTGCAATTAGAGCACTTAAGCAGAGTATGTTGACAAATTTCATCTCTTTTTGAGCATATTTCACATTTATGCTCACTAGTTTTGTGATCTCTGACACAGAATGCATATTTTGAGTCTCTAAAACATGAGATTGCAAAGTATTCATATCTTTGACAGTTTGAACACTGTGTTTGAGCTTTGAGATTCATTCTTGAGTCTTTGTATTCATGAACTCTCATTTTCAAATCTGCTACTCTTACTTCAGAGATCTTTGACTATTTAAGTGTTTTTATATATACTAGAATAGAGACATTTCTTCTGCTTTGTCTGAACTTAATTGAATTTAGTTATACAGGCTTCTTTCTCAGTTGAATGAAGTTGTATTCTTTTAATTCATTTTTGAGAAGTAGCATTCCTTCTTCACAGTCAAAAATTTCAACTGAAATATCATGAAGAATGAATTTGTCTCACTTTTCATCTCTTTCAGATAGAATTGTTGTATTTAGCAAAGATTCTACTGCTGACTTTCAGAGATTCTTATTCTGAATAAGGAATTCAGCACTGAATTCAGGCATTGTAGTCAGAATGATTGAGTTTTCAAAGAATAATGACTCAATTGAAGCTATAACTGATTTTTGAACTTCAATATCAGTTATCAACTGAAAAAAGAACTGCTGATTAATTTCATTTCTGATTCTGAAAATGAGATTTGAGTTTAGCTTGTTTCTTTGCAGAATATCCTGATTTGAGACTTTGAGAATAAGTCTTCTATTTCTAAAGATTTGAAAGTTTTTCTCTTTTTACATTTTCTTTTTCACTTTTCTATGAATAGAGGCATGAGCAGTATTCTTCTCAGTTTTCTCAGGATTTTGAGTAGGTTTTGAGACAGCAGGTTTAGAGACAGCAGATTCAGCTGCTTGAGCATATGTTTTCTTCTGATTCAAACAAGAAGAAGAAGTAGAAAAACAGAAAGAAGAAGAGCAAGATGAAGAGTCAGTGATTGTACTAGAAATTTTCAAGGTTTTTTGAACTGTGTTTGAGATTTCAAGTTTGAACTTGATCATCTTCTGTAGTTGTCTAGCCTGAGTATGAAGAATTAATAGAACTTCTTCATTCATCTCACTCAGACACTGCTTTTCAAGAATCTTGCTTACTTTTTCAAGTTTCTGTATTTCAAGAACTTGTTATTTCTCTATTTCTTCTTTCTTTCTTCTCTTCAGAATTTCAATCTCAGAAATAGTATTTGAGAAAGCATCTTTTTTCACATCAACTGAGTGTATTTTTAAACTCATTGTTTTCACTCAATGAAAAGTTGATCAGACTGTTTCAATTGAGATATTTCTAAGTCTGTTTTCAATTGAAAAGTTGGTCAGACTGTTTCAAAAAAAGAATAAAAGACTTTTGTGTATAAAACACCTGATTTTTTTCACACTAGTTCAGTAACTAGGTTAGATTTTTGAAGAGAATCTAATAAACTAAAATTGATTTTTAAGATAAATCAATAAAATCTTTACAATCTCTTTCTTGGGATACAGTGAGGAAAAGTATGATATTAATTGATAATAAATCAGATGATATGACAGTTTTTGAGAGAAAAACTGACAAAAAATAAATCAATTTTTTGCAGAGAAATTGATTAAAACTATTCAATTTTATTCTAAATTATTCAATTCTCCTCACACAACAAGTGTGCAACTCAAATCAGTTAATAAAGAGTATAAAAAAGAATTAAGTATTAATGAAAGCTCTTCAGTCACTGAAAAAGTAATTCTTACTTAAAAGAATATAAAATTATGACAGAAAACAACTCTGTTTTTAATTCTTTGTAAGAATATTATATAAAATCCAGAGAAAAACACCTTACTTTTTCAAGAGAAGTAAAAAACTATTTCTAAGATCTTTTTTTTTTTTTGCATTAACTGCTGTAGAAGAATGAGATAGAAACTGCTAAGATATACACTACTGTATACTCTCTATCAAGACTTTCCCTCTTCAGAGTCTTGATATTATAGAGAATATAAGTCTGTTTTTATATAATAATATAAATATTGTCAGCAGGATGTAGAGGAACTGGTTATTTATATCTCAAAATAGAAGACTTTGTCAATGATTATATCAATATAGAGTTAATTCTCAAATTCAATAGAAACCTAGTGTTACTATTCTCAATTTCTTGCAGAATCTATTGAATATTGAGATATTAAAACTAGATTTAATATATCTCACTGTGCAGGGATCAAAGGCTCAGTCAGATCTTGAGATATACTGATTTTATAGTTGTTGATGTGCTGTTGTCTCATTGTCTGTTGATTATATGCTTGATATTATCGCTGAGGTATCTTTTTGTATTTTTCTGCCGGGGATGGGCCAGATTGGAAAGGGCGGTACGAGGGTGGGACTTGGCGTTGGTGTTTTGAAACATCAAAGATGGACAGGGTTTTCACGGAGGTCACTCCTCAGATATCTCCACAACTACAGATCAGGGATCTTCCAAAATCGAGAAGATTGGTGCATACAGCTAGGTCTCTTCACCTTACAATTTGTATGGCAATTTGGCCCGGGGTTGTGGTGTGGTAGA
>NW_025544774.1:2032715-2038543 GCF_000003525.1 Blastomyces dermatitidis ER-3
TCCCCACGCAGGAGTTCCGAACAACGTCTGGTTCACATTTGGCTGGATAACTCCACCACCACACGGGGTATGCGGTCGGCGATGGGGTCAAAATGCTCGTATGATCGAGGGCTTTTCGATGGATCTATCGGCGGGTTCTTATTCAAAAAATCGAGCGAGTTCGTGGTGGAGCGGTTGATTGGATTCTTAATATTAAATTGGTGAATAATTGTTTTCTAATAAGAAGATGATGTGTGAATAATTGTTTTCTAATAAGAAGACAATGAACATTTTTATAGTGTAAGAGGCCTACACTGAATAGATTGATATTATATTAATAGATCTTATATAACAAAGATAAAAATGTTAAAGAAGGAAAGAAAGAGAAAGTGTAAGAATCAGCAATTGAGATGGATATTTATACATGTATGTGGTGGCGTACGCGGTGGAGCTTCGGAGCGGAAGAATATACGCGCGTTCGTAGCAGCCGAGGATCGGCGATCGAGAATGGCCGAGGATCGGAGCGTACGTGAAATCTGTGAAGTGTAACGGAATAGTCTATATGATTGATCGGGCGCAGCCCGCCACATAAAAAAGTATAATATTTATATTTCTATTTTTAAAAATATGAATATCTTTCATCTGAATCACAAAGTTAAATAATAGATATTAGAGAATAGACTAATAAAAATCTATTATTCTGAAGAAATTTATCAGAGCATATATATCTATAATATTAAATTTAACAGTTGTAAAAAGTTTTTTAATATCTGTAAATATAATAACTTTATACATGATAAAACTTATAATGATTTCTCTTAAGAAACAGAAAAATTAGTGTCAGAAAGAGAGAATGAAAAAGAGAAGACTTATATTTTTCATACTATTGAAAAAGAAAATAAGTTTAAAAGATGAATATATGATTATTTTATCATGAATATGTAAAATAAATATAATAATCAGTGTTTATAACTGAACTTGAAATAGTTATGTTATATATAGTCATTGTACAATAAATTATTTTAGAAATTAGTAAAAAGAGTGAAAGTACATACTCTGAGAAATAAGACTCACTGAGCTTACACAGTATTTCTTTAAAATGAGAAGAGTCAGAAGTAGTAATTTAGATAATAGAAGTAGTAGAGATAATAGAAGTAGAAGTAGTAGTAGCAGAGATAGCAGAGACAGAGAGAGTAGAAGTAGTAAAAGTAAGAGAATCAGATACAGAAGTAGAAACAGGTATAGAAAATTAAAAGAGAGAGATAAAAAAAGAAACACTAATAGAAGAGAAAGTAGATATAGAAGACTCAGTTACAGATAATATTAATACTTTTTTTTCATTATTATATTACTCAAGTTCTTGATTAATAATTTAATATTAAGATGCTTTTTATTATCAGTGAATATAAATCTAATAATATATTTTACATGAATAAAAATAAATAATATCAGTATCTGCATTCATGCAAAAATTGTGTTAAAAAACATATTTAAATACTCACTGAGAAAAAGAGTTAAAAGTGTATAACAAAGTAAAAGAAATATGTTATTTATAATAATATATTCTGATAATCTTTAGAAAAATCAATTCTGATTATATTTCACAAAGTGTTTTATTTACTGTTAATGAACTGTCTGATATGAGCACTATAATAATACTTGTTTTGAAAATTAAAGACTATTATCAGAAATGTGTATAATGTAATAAATAAAAAATGAAAAAGTATTTAATAGAGAGAGAGTAAAAATCTTATATGAGATAATAATATTTAATAATAATAATAACAGAGATAATAGTTGAAAAATAGAAAAAGTTAATAAATAAGTGATGTAATATAGTGAAAGCTTCTTTGTAAAAGTGTAAATAAAATGCTAATTAAATCAGAAATAAGCTGTATAATTGTAAATAATAGCAGTACTTTAATCAGCATGAAGTTAAAGCTTATATCATAATTACATAAATATAACTAAATTTAATAAGAGAGAATATAATTCAGAAAAATGTACAGCTACTTCTGAATATACTTATAAATATAAGAAGCTCTAGTAGTCACTAATTAATTTATATATAAAAAGCCGGTATATGCTTATAATTTTACGCTAACTTAAGTAATCTTTGAATTATATATAAATAATATTGATTTAATCTACAGTTCAAAAACAATTAAAAATAATTAAAAAAGAATTGAAAAAATAGTAAAAGAAATCTTTTTTAAAACAGATATTAATTAAATTTAATTTAATATGAATAAAACTGAGTTAATTAAGTTTTTTTTCAAATTCAATAAGAAAAAACTAAGCTTAACTCTTTTAAATTCAGTTTGAATATTAAGTAATTGAAAGTATAATTAAATTTCAAGTTAAATTTTAAATATTATATTTAATAAAGAATTATTAAAACAGAAAGATTACTGAATAATATAATTAAATTATTAAATATAGAAAGAAATCTATTCTTTTCAATTATAAAATAATTATATATAATTTGTATCATTTTAATAGCTGATTATAAAGTTCAAATTTAATGAAATAATTAAAAAAAAATTTCAGTGATCTCTTTCAAAATCTGTAAAATAAAGTTTTGAAAAGAATTTTAAAAAAATTTAAATTATTTAAATTATTTTTTATTAAAATAATAGAAATTGAAGCTTTAATTTCTTCATTTACTATTAAATTTGAAAAAGTTTTTATAAATTATACTCTGAGAGTTATAAAAATAAGTTTAAATTATATAATCAGAGAAAGAGTTTTTTCTTTTTTTTATTAATTAACTCTGATGTAAGGGGCCTGCGCCGAATAGATTAGTATAATATTATAGGTCTTATATAACAAAGATAAAAACATTAGAGAAGAAAAGAAAGAGAAAGTGTGAGAATCAGTGATTGAGATGAATATTTATACATGTATGTGATGATGTATGTGATGGAGCTTCAGAGCAGAAGAATATACATGTGTTTATAGCAGCTGAGAATCAATGATCAGAAATGGCTGAGAATTGAAGTATACACTATACATGTTCATAGCAGCCGCAGATCAGTGATTGAGAGTGGCTGAGAATTGAAGTGTATACTACATGTGTTTGTAGCAGCCGCGGATCAGCGATCAGAAATGAAAGAATCTATGAAGTGTAATGAAATAGTCTATATAATTGATTGAGTGCAGCTCATCACATTAGTCCCCTCTTTTCAGAAGCAGTTCTCATCAGTCAAGAACTGCTATTTCAGATAATGCAGAACTCAGAGTTCAGATCAGTTGATTGTAGCTGACTTATTTCATCAGATATTGTCAGTCACAGCTGCAGAATCTCTTATCAAGAATATCTTCAATCTCTCACTCAAGCTCATTATCTTCTTCTATAATGCCTGGCAGCTCTCAGTTAGAAGTCAGCTGAGAAGGGAATGAATCAGTGACAGCACAGCAGAGCAAGCTTGTATGAAATATATCATGAATCTCTGATGATGTGTCAAGACAGTAGTTATGACTATCTAGAACTTCTATCACTTTATACCTGATATGATGATAGTCTAGCATATGAGATGAATGTTTGATTTGTATATTCTTGAGATTCAATTATACAAGGTCTTCTATCTTATACTGCTCTGCAGAATCTCATCAGATATTGATTTGATCTTCTTGATCTTGTTTCATAGTTGTCATGAAGACCTCTGCTCAGTCACAGATGTCTCAGAGCTTCATTACTATATTATCAGTGATCTGAATTGAACTGCAGAGGTTCAGTGTGCACTGTGTGATCTCTAGAAGATTCAACACTTTCATATGATACCTGTGTGTAAGGAAGAACAGGCTTACACCTGTTGAAATAATATCTTGATCATTGATAGTGATCTCTGCATGTAGAAGAAGGTCATATCAATCATCTTGTAAGTGATTATAGAACTTATGAAGATAATTCTTTACAGTCTGAATTGTTCATTCTGATGCATCATCAGTCTCAGAGTGATAGACAGTTGACAGATAATATATAATCTTAAGAACTTGACAGATTCTTGTTCAGAGAGTGCTCATGAATTAACAGTCTTAATCTGATACTATTGATCTCAGCAATTCATGCATTCAATAGAATGAACTCTGTAAGAAGGCTTTGATGACTTGTTCAGTGTTCATCTTATTGCAAGATTTCAATATTATGTTGACTCTTACGGCCGTTGCGGTTAGCGATCCCACTAGATCACGTGACCCATCACTATATTATGTTCCTGTAGATAGATCTATCAATACAACCTTCAACTATTCTACAGATTATAGCCCGGATGGCACATTTTTCTTTTTAAAACATTGAATCAACATTTTTGACACGGATAGTTCACCTTTTTTGAAAAGACTCTTACTCTTTATTAGAGATATTTCATTTTTCCTGAATCTGTCAGTCAGTGAATTCATATACTTTATTTTTTTTGAGAAAGTGTGTTCT
This sequence comes from Blastomyces dermatitidis ER-3, assembly GCF_000003525.1. Lineage (NCBI taxonomy): Eukaryota > Fungi > Ascomycota > Eurotiomycetes > Onygenales > Ajellomycetaceae > Blastomyces > Blastomyces dermatitidis. The sequence goes on from NW_025544774.1 coordinate 2,037,127, forward strand.
TCATTGTGAAGAATATCACTTTTTATCTTTTTTTTTTACACATCTAGAAGAAGCAGAGTCACCTCAATATGAGTGATACACCTGTTACTTCAGAGTTCAGCTCAAGGCTCAGGATCGCACACTTCACTAGACAACTCATTGATAGAATGACCACTTATTATGAGGAAGCTCCTGACTTGCAAGATGAGGCTGAGATCAGTTTTTACCAGAGTATGGAATTTGATGATGAGATAACAGAGAAACTTCAGGACAAAGAAAAGCAGAGTCAACCTTAACATTCATCTGCAGAATCTGTTCATTTCAACTCATTGAATTCTTCACTGTTCCTCACCCTTAGAATGCTAACTTTTAATGATGATCTGAATCAACCTATCTATTACACCGCAGGCAATCTTATGAATCTTATGCAGATGATGCTACAGAATCAGATAGCTGCGGCTGAAACCACTCAACATCTCACTACATCTGTATAAAGAGACATTACAAGGAATGAGTTGCAGGAATACCAGAAGAAAGTCAAATATGCACTAGACACCAAATCAGTGATCACATTTAATGACTCTAATTATGAAGCCTGGCATGTTGATATGTTGGCTGATGTGAAAGTTATTAATGAAACTGACATTCTATTGAAGACTCAACAAGAATCCTCTTTTACATGTCATATTGACTCTGAGAAGTGAAGAATCCATTTCAAGTCTCTATATAGGTGTATGCTATTGAGTCTTGTTGAAAATGTTTAAACTACTATTGAAACCTTGAAAGCTGACAATGCTGCAGCTCTGTGAGACAAGATCAATGTGAAATATGCAATATCACTGACAGAGGAATGAGTTAATATCTTCAAGAAATTGATAAAATTACAAGTTAAGGAGAATGATTATCTTACTTTTCAGAGATATTTTCACTATCTTATTGCTCATCACAAGAAGCTCTGTTAGAACACTGAGAATATATATCATGATCTCTTTCTCAACAATCTACAAGATTATCAAAGACTGTTTGTCAAGACATGTTTGAATGAGTTTTTCTCCACTGATCAGGAACTCATTATCAACATTGATATTGATGATTTGATGAAGTAACTGATCAATCATACATTCAAGAAGATCATCACTGAGTGGAAAAAGCAGCCTCAGGCTGATTCTGTGACTGTGAAAAAGGACAAGAACAAAGATAAGAACAAAGATGAGAACAAAAGCACACCTGTATAAAAGTGCATTCACTGCAGAAGATATGAACATACTGTTAACAGATGTTTTATCTTACACCCTGATAAAAAGAAAAGACGATGACAAGAAGATGACAGAGAAAGAGAGAGGATGATTTGATGAGTTCTCATCAGCAGTAATACAGCATTATGAGATGAGTTCTATTTCTCTTCATAGTCACTGGAAAATCATCCTCTAGATCTTGA
>NW_025544774.1:2038668-2046874 GCF_000003525.1 Blastomyces dermatitidis ER-3
TGAAACTGTCATCTTGAAGATTGAGAATGATGATGTTAACTTGCAGAATGTTCACTATATTTCTAATATTACAGTTAATCTGCTCTCATTTGTGAAGCTTGAAGATCAGGGATTCTGATTTACATTGTCTTTCACTATTCCCTCATTTTTCATTTGCAGAGCTCTGAATGATGTTATTTTTCATACAGTTCAGACTGCTCAGAATAACATATATAAGATTGATGAATAAGAGTTCAATGAGAATCCCAATCATCTGAATAAGGCAGTCAAGTATATTACAATGTCTCATGAGTATGATTTTGACTGAAAAGTTGATCTTTCTATGGCTGCTGTCACTACTGTTAATAATGTTGATTCTGTGAATGTGAAAACACAGACATCAAAGATATCAAAGACTCTTTTAAATTGACATTACAATCTCAGTCACATTCATGCTGATGCTATAATTGCTATGACCAAGAATCCTTATACTGAAGTCACAATTAAAGATTCTAAGACTAAGTTCTTTTGCAAGGAATATGTCAAGGCTGGTATGATGTGAGATTATTCAAAAACACTGATGTCTAGATCTATTCAACTCATTGAGAAGGTTCATATTGATCTTGCAGATAACAGATGTACATTGAAAGACCTCTCTGACCACTTCTTAGAGTCCTGTCAGAGAATGAAATACTGAATACTTATTATCTGTGATGCGACCTGCTATCATTGAGTGTATTTTTTAAAGTTCAAGAATGAGGCTGTTCAATACTTTGAGTTGTGACTCAGATTCATGAATAATCTCAGGTATACAGCCCCTGCTTTTCTACAGACTGATATTGATGATGTTTTTCAATCCACACATATGCACACAGTTATGAATTCATATGGTATCAAATGAGAATCAACAGCACCACATTCATCACACCAGAATGATGTTTCTGAACATGAGATTCATACTATCATAGAACAGGTTAGAGCTGCTCTTTTGAAAGATAATCTTTCTAAGAAGTTCTGAACAGATGTTCTAGAGACAGTGATTGTAATAATTAATAATACTCTCACATCTACAGTTCTTTATAACTTGAAATTTTGACTCTCTACTGCAGAGATCTCTGTGATTCCAAGTTTATATAAGATTTCTTAATGTGCACTTATGAATACCCTGCTGAATGTAAGGCATTTTCACTGATTGAGTGCAGAGATTTTTGTTCACTTGCATGAATCTCAGTGACCTGCAGATAAGCTTTCTTCACATGCTGATTTCTATTGTATCATTGAATTCAGTGACATATCAATATATTGTCTATGACATTCTGAATCTGACAAGATTATTGCCAGTAGTGATGTGAGATTCTCAATCACTGAAAAACCAGTTGTCACATCTGTGGCACCCATTAATAATGCCAGCGAACCGGAACTGGAACCGGAACCTGATATTCATCTGGTTGATGATGAAGATGCTTTCAATATTGATGATCCGAATTCCACATGATTGCAGCCTGCGAAATCGCTGGCTACTTACACTCTGAGCCCTGTCACAGGTAACCTCCCGAAGTCCTACAAGGATGCCGCATCACAGCCAGGGGGGGTAGAAGATTATTGAAAGAAGTTCATGCAACACGAGATTATTGACCTGAAGAGGCACAATACATGGAGTTTGATCCCTAGATCTGACATCTCAAGGGGTGAACTGATTGCTCCGGGCTGTTGAGTGTTTCTTGAGAAAGATAGGCCCGCGGACCTGAATGCTGATTCTGATGATATTCTTAGAAAATTGCATTGAGTGATTTGTGATAACTGGCTTAAGAAGAATTCTAGAGAAGAGATCTATGCTTCAGTCATCACTGATACTACTAATTGTATTCTTTTTACAATAGCAGTACTACACGGTTGAACACTCTGTCAGATGAATATAGTGATGGTATATCTTCATGAATACCTCACTAAGAAGGTCTATATGAGACAATTCACTGAATTTGAGACAGGTTCACTGAAAATACTTGTCTGTGTGATTGAGAGTAGTCTATACAGCCTGGACCCTGCAGTGAAGATCTGATATGATTACTTAACAGCTCTGTTAAGTAATCTTGAATTTACAGTCAGCACTCATGATTCAGCACTCTGATATCATACATTCAGATATCACCTCTATATGATGATCTATGTTGATGATCTCAATATCATATCTGAAGCTTCTGAGAATGTCAATTGACTAGTGAGTATACTCAGTGAGAAATTGAAAGTCAAGAATCTATGCCAGTCAATCAAGTATTTGAGTATGAAGATCAATTATTCAGACAAGAGAATTGATTTGACACATTGTTAATATATCAAATGCCTTGTTGAAGATTTCTACCTTGATGATGCAGCTGTTATCAGAACATCAATGAAGAATGAATTCTGCATTGATGATTTCTCTATACCTGAGAAAGAGGCTGATTTCATAATTCAGTGATATCAACATAATGTGAATTGCTTGCAATATCTTACAGTTAAAACACATTCTGATATTACTCACACTGCCTTGCTACTCACTTAACAGAACATTGATTTAACATCTCAATGTTGAAAGGCTCTATTACACATTATACATTATTTGAAAGAGATTATGAATCTGGGCATTTTCTACAGACATGGTCTGTATGAGGGATCTGTTTCTACTGTTCCTTTCATTTCTACTGTTTCTTCTGTTTCTTCCATTTCTACTGATTTTTCTGTTCCTATCAATCCTTCCATTACCCCTGATTTCCCCGATGATTTCTACCTACTCTTCAGCTACTCAGATTCCGATTGAGCTGGTCTCTTGAATGATGATAGAAAATTAACATCTGGCTACATTTTTAAGCTCACAGACAGCTCAATTTCATGACATTCAGTGAAGCAATCTTGTGTATCTCTAAGTTTCAATGAGACTGAATATGTGGCTCTCAGTGAGGTGATCTGCGAGGCAACATGAATTCAGAACCTCATGATTGAGCTTGACTTCATCACTACATCTCTGATACAGATTCTCACTGATAATAAGAGTGTCATAGATCTCACAAAGATGACAGTCATTATAGCCTGAAGCAAGCACATTGACATGCATTTTCATTTTTCATGTTGACAGTTGAATCAGAGGGTCATTGATTTAGAATACATTCTCACTGCTCAGATAATAGTGAATGAACTCACTAAATCTCTAGACACTGTGACATTTGCATGATTCATGATTTTACTAGGTCTTACAGGCATAAAAGTTGAGAATGTTTAATTTTACATTTGTATTTGATTTTGACAGACTATCTTGATGGTTTGAGTGTTTTTGTATTTGATTCTTGTTATCTTGAGAGAGGGTGTTGGCCCTTACGGCCGTTGCGGTTAGCGATCCCACTAGATCACGTGACTCATCACTATATTATGTTTCTGTAGATAGATCTATCAATACAACCTTCAACTATTCTACATATTACACTCTTACTTAGTCAGTCAATGATGATCAGAATGTTTCTGCAGTTCTTGCTCTCAGATAGATCAACAGTGAAGTCAATTACTACATCTTATCAGATTCTATCAGAGATATTAAGTGATTTCAGTAGATCTTTTCTACAGTTCTTTCATAAGATAATAGAAGAACAGTAATTACAGTTTCAGATGAAGTATCTGATGCTGTTTAATATCTCAGATCAGTAGAATTCTCAGAAGATCATTCTATACAGTTGTTCACAGCCTGAATAATCAGTTATACACAAATCATGTATCTCTTGCATTATTCAAGTGTATAAGAGTTCAGAGTGAGAGACTCAGCATTGTTTATAAAATTATAGAGTATTATTATCATTGATTAAGTATTCTGAGATATCAGTTCTGATATATAGTTCTGAGAGAAATCAGAATACTTCTTGATATACTGCTTCAGTGAGAATCTGAAGAAGTTCATCAGTCTGAACTGCTGTATATCATAGTTTATTCAGTGTAGAGAAAGTAAAGATATCAATGTCAGTTCTAATTGAAGAAGTATGTATGATGTCATGAGCTGTTCTATCTTGATTAATTAATATCTTCAGATTCAAGAGTCAGTGCTCTCAGTTCATTCAGTGAGTATCTGTTACATCAGATGATATATCTTGCTCTTATTATGAGAGAGCATCTGTCATTGAGTTCTGACTGTCAGAATAGTAGTGTATTGTAAAATGAAAGCAGCTTAGAAACTCAGATTATCATATCTGTCATTCAGTAAGTTTACAGATAGTTGTGAAGTATTTGAGATTCTTATGATCTGTGACTATCTTAAATTTGAAGATACTTTGAAGTTCAGAGTCTCATTCTTCTAAACAGTGTATAATTGTGAGAAGTTTCTTATCATAGATCTCATAATTGCATTCAGCAGAACTCAGTTTCTTAGATATGAAGATACATGATTATAGAACATCTTTATTATTATATTACAATATTACTTCTTCTGTTATATAGTCAGAGAAATCAGCTTCAATAACTGTCTTATGATCAGAATTAAATGTTATCAGTAGAGAGATATTAATAAACATCTTCTTCATCTGTGTAAATGCAGCTTCAGTGTTCACTGATCATTGAAATACTAAGTCTTTCTTAGTGAGATCTGTAAGTGATCTTGTAATATCTGAGAAGTTTCATATAAATCACTGATAGAAGTTAGTAAATCTGATAAAGCTTCATACATCTTTCACAGTATGCGGAGCTTCTCATTCAAGAATGACAGAGACTTTCTCAGAATTCATTCAAATTCTCTTATCAGCTTCTATAATAAAACTCAGATACTTGATACTCTTGACTTTAAAATCACACTTGTTAATATCTATCAGTAGTTCTGCTTCTTATAGCTGTTATAATATCTTTTGTATATATTCTTAGTGTTCTTTTCTGAATTCATTGATAAAGATGAGAATATCATCTAGATAAGCAGATGCAAACTTATTAAGAAAATCTCAGAGTACTCAGTTGATATACTTCTGAAATATACTGAGAGTATTAGTCAGTTCAAAGAGTGTGACTATTCATTCAAAGAGATTATAATATGTTTAAAATGCTGTAAGTCATTCATCTTCTTTGATGATATAAATCTTATGAAACACAGTGATGATATCTAGTTTTATAAATCATTGAGCTTATCTGATCTGTGCTAGAGTTTCATTGATGAGAGATAAGAGATATCAATCTTTCTTTGTCAATCTGTTCAGATCTCAGTAGTTCACACAGAATCAGAGTTCTTTATCTGATTTCTTTGCAAAGAGAATAGAGACTGCAGTGAAAGAGTTGCTAATGTATATAAATTCTTTATTCAACAGATTATTGAGTGTCTTTCAAAGAAGAAGAAGTTCATCTCAGAACATGTTATAAAGAGAGTCTTATAACAGTTCAGAGTTCTTATCATTCTTTTTCTCTAACTTGATACTGTGATTCACTTCAGAATCTCATAAGAGAGATATATTTGTAATATTGTCTTATCAGAAGACATCTAGATATTCATGATATTATTGAGAGAGTTTTGTATAAGAATCTGTTATTGTAATATGAAATAACTTTTCTAGAGTCTTTTTAATATCAGCCAGACTAGTGAAATAGATTGACATATAATCTTACTATCAGTGACTCTGTCAGTGATTTTAATAATAACTTCTTTTTCAGAGTATTTTATACACATTGACAGAGATCTGTATCAGATTCATGATCTTATGAATATTATCTTCATGAACTCTATTATTATTAGAGAATATCAAGCTTCTGTTTCAAGCATTTAATAAGATATCTTATTCAGATAGTCAGATAAGTTCTAATATAAGATTATAATCAAGATTATCAACTTTATATATATAGACATTCTCATATTGATGTTCTTCTACATCTATGATCAGCTTCATCATGTAACAGGTACAAATGTCTTTTAAATCATCAAATTCTGTAAGAAGTCAGAGTTTTGATAGAGAAATATACTGAAGATTATAATATCTTATAACTGAAGATTTTATCATTACATAGTGACATAGATCACTGTCTATTATAGTCTTCGTATTATACATGTTATTAATCACAGTGAATATAAGAATCACATTCATTATCATCTTCTCTTTAAATCATTGTTATCTGATCTCTTCAAGCTTCTGTTTATGAATTTGAATAGAAGCTAATCTTTTCTCTGTTTCACTGAGACATTCTTATAGTTATTCTCTGAATCTTTCTCTAATGCAATGTAATTGATGTAGACAGGCACTGATTCATTCTTCAAATGAGAAGACACTGATTCTTCTCTTAAATATGAAGATATATAGATTGATCAGCAGTTGAAAGCAATGTATTTTGATCAGTTATAGTTAATGCACACTCTATATTGATATTAATCAGTGACTTCTTCAGAAGTGATCTCAGGGACTCAGAAGCCTGTTTGAACAGTGAAGACTCTTGCTTATGTATAGATATTTGAGTCTACTCAATTTATGATATCTGCATCATTGTTATTCCTCAGCATGAGTGTATGAGTCACTGAAATGTAACATCTTCTATCACTGTTCTACATAATCTTGAGCTTGATAAGACAGTCATTCATTGTCTGAAGCTGTGTGCAGAAGCCTTTATAAGTTGAGTCTTTATCTGCACTTATAAGAGTCTGTAAGAGTTTAAAAGTCAATGTCTTCTTAAGCATGCTAATCTTTATTCAATTCTTTCAAGACTGATTACCTGCTTCTAGAATCTTAGTGTTGAAGTCAGGAATGAATGTTATAAGAGAAGTGTTTCTCTGTCAGACACTCTGTAATCAATCTAATACTTTCTGTTACATAACAGTGTCTCAGAACAGAATATCAAGATATTTCATAATATTATCAGATATTCATAACACTGATTCATATACTTTTATTCATGAATGAAACTTCTGTTTCATGTGATTCTTCAATCATTCATTGATATATTAATCTTGATTAATTAACAAACTGATGAAATCTTCATCTACACTCAGTTTTGTGAGCATTTCTATTCTCTATGATGAGTAGAGAGTGAGATCAGAAGTATTGAAATATACAGAAGTATCTAAGCATTCTTTCAGTGCTTTTATATTTGATTCTGTAAATGCTGGAATTGTATGAGTTTCTTGTTATAATAATTGTTAAATCTCTTTATATTAATATTATTGAGTTACATGCATATCAGCTATTTATTATTATTATAGTTTCAACATTGCTTAAAACCACTGTGACACTGCATCTATGCTCATGTTTGAGAGATTCATATTATTATTAGATATAGTTATATTGATTGTTGAATGTATGATATCTGTGAAATCTGAAGAAGTGTAATTATATTCTTATATATCTGAGTGTCAGAACTCTCAGATCTTTCACTGATATTCTCTTATAAGATCTTATTCTCTTTATAAGATCTTGTTATGAGACTAGAGTGACTGATGAGTAAGCTTCTATCTGAGAACTCAGTGTTCACTTAACTGTGTGACTGTTTCTCTATTTCTTATATATTATTACACATTCAAATATCTCTCAATGAATAATTGTTTCTAATGAGAAGATAATACTGAATAATTGTTTTCTAATAAGAAGATAATGAATGTTTTTATAGTGTTATTATTATTATTATTATTCTTCAATTATAGATGTATGCAGTCAGAGACTATGACATCTACCTGAGAACTTTAGTTCTCAGGGTTTTTTCTATGTCTGTAAAGTTAACTATTATACATTCATCAATTTCAGATATGCAAAATCAGAAAATTCCAGCTCAGAATACAAAAACTGTTTACAAATTGCAGTGTTTTAACATCTTTTGATACTTTGAAATCATTTGACAATATCATGACAAAAGAAAAGAGAAAAAGAACACAGTCTCAAAGATAGACACATTAAATAAATAGATAGAAAGAAATTGAAAGAAAAAGATAAAGAAAAAGATAAAGTAAAGAGAGACTATAACAAAACAAATTATTAAAAGAGAGTGTATAGCTGTTTTAACAGACTATATCTGATTTATTTCCTCCTCTTCATACTCAGATAATTCTGAATTTAGCCATTTTCTTGTAGCTGCTTGAGTTTCTGATAGAAAGTCTATTAAGTATTTAATTCCTGTCTCAGTTGAGAATAAGAATCTCATATTTAATTGATTTAGATCATACTTCTCTTTCAATCTGGCTCTGAGACTATTGTATAATGCACAGTGCATTACAATATGCTCAGGATTCTCATTTGTATTGCAGATGAGCATTCTA
>NW_025544774.1:2047032-2202342 GCF_000003525.1 Blastomyces dermatitidis ER-3
TTTTATTTCTGCCAGCTTTCATTCCACTTGTCTAAACAAGATTCTTTTATTTTCTCTTTATAAAAGACCAGGACACAATTTTTTGAATAGATCTGCTTAATTCTGCACCCTTTTTTGCAGCTGAATCAGCCAATTCATTATCATGAATATTCATGTGAGCAGGAACCCAGTGTAGATGAATTATCAGCTTTGATGTTCTTCTCTTTTGAATTTTCAAAACAGAGTTTAAGATCAGTTCAAGATTCATTTGACCATTATGAATCTGACTATTTCTAAGTCTTTTTAAAGCAGCTTGACTATCAGAGAATATCCATGCCTCTTTCAAACAATTTCCTCTTTTATGAGATTTTATTTCAATGAGTTTGAAAGCTTTCACTATTGCAAATAGTTCAGCATCAAAGACTTCACATTCAGAGCCTAGATTCCAGAAATCTGAGATAAAATTAATATTATCTTCAGTATAAGCAATGCCTGCGCCTAATCTATTCAAGTTCTCATTTTTTGAGCCATCTGAATAAACCAGAATAGAGTCTTTTATATTGATTGTAGAAATTCTCTTCAAATGCTGTTCATATTCTTTCTCTTTTGATAGTTCACTTATTTGTAAGTCTATAAGAGATTCAAGCTTTTCTCTCCAGAGAGATAACTTCTCATGATCAACTTTTTCAACATTTAAAGAAGAAAATTGATTTTTAATCAGAGAGCATAGTCTGTACAGTTGAGAAGACATTTTCTTTGAAGAATTATTTTCATTTCAATCAAGAAATCTATTCCAATCCAGTTCATTTCCAGAGTTAATTGATGGAAATGAAGAAGAGACTCTTTCTCTGATTATATGATTTGAGCTTATCTTTACAACTCTCAGAGCATAGTTCATACAGGCCTTTTCAAATCTAATAGCAGGAGGAGGAATTGAAGCTTCAATTTCCATTGCTTTAATAGGAGATGATTTGAATGCTCTCAGAATTCTTCTCAAGGCTCTGTTTTGCAGACTTTGAAAGAGTTCAGTGAAATTCCCTTGATTATTCCACCAAACTTGAACTCCATAATCAGCTACTGATGTGATACAGGCTATATATAACTGTCTCATAGCCTGAAAGAATAGACCTCTCTCTGTATTTGATAGTCTGATTATGTTGTTCAATAGTCTTTCTGCCTTGACAGTTCTTTGTTGAATGTGATATTTAAAATTCAACTTGGAGTTTAACCATACTTCTAATCATTTGACATTTACACTGGGTTTAATCTCTCTATTTAAAAGAGTTAGAGATAGTTCTTTCTCATTGAGTCTAGAAAAGAAATGAATTAACTCAGTTTTATCCATATCAAATTGAATTTGATTGATATCTGCTCTAACAAAGATTTCCTTTGCAGCTTCTTCAATTACTTTCAAATTCTCTTTGATAGTTTTTGAGCTGTAGACTAGACCAATATCATTCACATAACTCAGAGATTGCACTATTCTCATATTTCTATTTTTGAATAGATATGCAGTGTATATTGCAAATAAAATGAGTGAGATTGGAGATCCCTGTGGTACTCCTATTTTTTATCTCAGTCTTGTCTTGTTTCATTCCATCAAAGAAGAGTTGTATAATTCTTTTAGACATAAAACAGTTAATTCATTTTATTAGAGAAAGTGACAGTTTTAATATCTTCAATGTCTGAATTAACTTTGACTTTGAAACATGATCAAATGCTCTCTTTATATCAATAAAAACTGCAGTTGAGACCAGACTCTCATGCTTTGCTATTTGAATATCATGAACAACTGAGAGAACAGTGTCAATTGCAGAACACTGTTTTCTATCTTTCATTTGTTCACTGAATAAAAGAGAATCATCTATAGAGCTTATAAAAGATAGTTAAGTAGCTATTATCTTTTCTAAAACCTTTTCTAAACAGTTCAATAGAGATATTACTCTATATGACTTAGGAATTGAAGTTTTTCTATTAGGTTTTGCAAGAATCACTTCAGTGGCTTCTCTCCAGCATTCAGGATGATATCCATTTTTCAAGAGATTGAAAAAGAGCTCAAAATATTCATTCTTTAAGTAGGAATATGTATTTTGAATAATCAAGTGATTAATTGAATCAGGATCTGCAGCAGTTTTAACAGAACTTGAGAAGATAGCTGACTCTAATTCATCTTGTGTAAGATCAGGCCATTTCCAGTCATTTTCATCAATGTAGTTGAGAAGTGATATATTCTCTTCCTCTGAATCTGAATCTGAGTCTGATGAGTTCTGAAAGAGAATTCTCATGAAAGCTTGACATTTTTCCTCAAAAGAGTTTGCTGTATATGATTCATTCTGAAACTCATATTCTAAGGCTGGAAGTTTTGCTACACTTCTTGTTTTAGTATAGTTAAAAGCTTTAAAAATTTCCTTTCCTTGTGCTTCTTCAAGAAATTTATTCCAGCAGTCTGTTTTAGCTCTTTTGATATCTGAAAAATATTCATTTCTGACAGCTTTGAACTCTTCATCAGATATTACATCATTTTTCCAATCTCTTCTAGCAGTAGCTAATTCTTTCCTTTTAGATGAGATATTCTCATTCCATCAAGGTTTTGAATACTCAGAAGATTTTCTTTTTGAAATATTATCTCTAACACTTGTTAGAATAATAGATGTAATAAGCTTTACTCTATTCTCAAGCATTTCATTTGAGATATCTTGATCAGAATTTCAATATAGCTCATTCTGTCTTTCAGATTTTAGCAGTTTTATGCTTTCTTCAACTGCTTTTTAATCAGCTTTTTCAAAGTTATACTGATTAGAGAGAAGAGGATTTTCACTCATTTGTTTTTCACTCAGTTCAATATCAAATTGAATAATCTCATGACCTGATTCTGATGTCTCATTTGAATCAATAAACCAGTTTACAAGTCTTCTTTTCATTAGATTTTGTGACATGAAGATTAGATTTATAATAGACTTCTGTTTCATGTCTTTTCTAAAGAATGTTTGTTGATCAGACTTATTAACCAAATCTATTGAATGCTCAAAGATTCATTCAATCAGATTATCAGCTCTCACTGCTCTCTTGCATTCTGAATTTCATCAGAGATGATGTGCATTGAAATCTCCTGCAATTATAGAGTTTCTTGATAGAGTTATGTTCAGAAATCCTCTATCAATTGTCCAGATATTGTTATTTTCCTTCAATGACTTTTCATTATAGATATTTATGAGCTGTATAGTATCAAACTCATTTTCTTTATCTATAATATCACTCACCAGAATATCAGGGTCAGACATGATATCAAATCTTAGATTAAATTGATATCTTGATCTCTTTCTTTCATAGATCACTACTCTTGACTTTATCTCAGACTTTTGAGGTAAAAAGCAGTAGTAGCTTGAATGAGAAATAACATATTTTTGCTCAGCATCAAAATTCGGCTCCTGAAGCAGTATAAAATCAACTTTTTATTCAAATGCAATTTGAAGACAAGAATAAATACAATTTGAGTTTCTATTCACATTATTTTGAATAAATGTGATTTTTGAAGAGTTTTTAAACTTTTTTTGTTGTTTTTGTTGTATATTCATACTAAAAGAGAGTAGAGTAGAATCTAATCACTATTATCAGATAGTAGATTATAACTGTTCTGAAAAGTAGGAATCTCAACTGCTTGCATTATATCTAGTTTATCATCAGAGTCATTTCTCAATTCTCTAATCTTAACAGGAGTTTGAGAATTCAAGTTCTGTTTACATTTAGCTGGAGAGTTGGAGTTTGAAGACTTAGATAGTTGAGAGTTTCTTCTTTTTGAGCTTGCAGTTGTGAGTTTACTGGCTTGACTCTTCTCTTCAGTTCTAGATTGACTTTGAGCTTCATCTTTTCTCCAGTTCTTTTGAGTTCTAGGAGCAAACATACATTCTTTTGAGCTAGATGCATGTTTTTCTTTACAATTAGAGCACTTAAGCAGAGTGTGTTGACAAATTTCATCTCTTTTTGAGCATGTTTCACATTTATGCTCACTAGTTTTGTGATCTCTGGCACAGAATGCACATTTTGAGTCTCTAAAACATGAGATTGCAAAGTGTTCATATCTTTGACAGTTTGAACACTGTGTTTGAGCTTTGAGGTTCATTCTTGAGTCTTTGTATTCATGAACTCTCATTTTCAAATCTGCTACTCTTACTTCAGAGATCTTTGACTGTTCAAGTGTTTTTGTATATACTAGAACAGAGGCATTTCTCCTGCTTTGTCTGAACTCAATTGAATTTAGTCATACAGGCTTCTTTCTCAGTTGAATAGAGTTGTATTCTTTCAATTCATTTTTGAGAAGTAGCATTCCTTCTTCACAGTCAAAAATTTCAACTGGAATATCATGAAGAATGAATTTGTCCCACTTTTCATCTCTTTCAGATAGAATTGTTGTGTTTAACAAAGATTCTACTGCTGACTTTCAGAGATTCTCATTCTGAATAAGGAATTCAGCACTGAATTCAGGCATTGTAGTCAGAATGATGGAGTTTTCAAAGAATGATGATTCAATTGAAGCTATAACTGATTTTTGAACTTCAATATCAGTCATTAACTGAGAAAAGAACTGCTGATTAATTTCATTTCTGATTCTGAAAATGAGATTTGAGTTTAGCTTGTTTCTTTGCAGAATATCCTGGTTTGAGACTTTGAGAATAAGTCTTTTATTTCTGGAGATTTGGAAGTTTTTCTCTTTTTGCATTTTCTTTTCCACTTTTCTATGAATAGAGGCATGAGCAGTATTCTTCTCAGTTTTCTCAGAATTTTGAGCAGGTTTTGAGACAGTAGGTTTAGAGACAGCAGGTTTAGAGACAGCAGATTCAGCTGCTTGAGCATATGTTTTCTTCTGATTCAAAGAAGAAGAAGAAGAAGAAGTAGAAAAGAAAGAAGAGCAAACTGAAGAGTCAGTGATTGTATTAGAAATTTTCAAAGTTTTTTGAACTGTGTTTGAAATTCCAAGTTTGAACTTGATCACTTCCTGTAGTTGTCTAGTCTGAGCATGAAGAATTAACAGAACTTCTTCATTCATCTCACTCAGACACTGCTTTTCAAGAATTTTACTTGCTTTTTCAAGTTTCTGTATTTCAAGAACTTGTTATTTCTCTATCTCTTCTTTCTTTCTTCTCTTCAGAATTTCAATCTTAGGAATAGCATTTGAGAAAGCATCTTTTTTCACATCAACTGAGTGTACTTTTGAACTTGTTGTTCTTACTCAATGAAAAGTTGATCAGACTAATTCAATTGAGATATTTATTAAACTCTTTTGAATTGAAAAGTTGGTCAGACTGTTTCAATTAAGAGGTTTCTAAGTCTGTTTTCAATTGAAAAGTTGATCAGACTATTTCAAAAGAAGAATCGCAGACTTTTATGTATAAAATACCTGATTTTTTTCACACTAGTTCAGTAACTAGGTTAGATTTTTGAAGAGAATCTAATAAACTAAAATTGATTTTTAAGATAAATCAATAAAATCTTTACAATCTCTTTCTTAGGATACAGTGAGGAAAAGTATGATATCAATTAATAGTAAATCAGATAATATGACAGTTTTTGAGAGAAAAACTGACAAAAAATAAATCAATTTTTTGAAGAGAAATTGATTAAAACTATTTAATTTTATTCTAAATTATTCAATTCTTCTCGCACAACAGGTGTGCAACTCAAATCAGTTAATAAAGAGTGTAAAAAAGAATTAAGTATTAATGAAAGCTCTTCAGCCACTGAAAAAGTAATTCTTATTTAAAAGAATATGAAATTATGACAGAAAATAACTCTGTTTTTAATTCTTTGTAAGAATATTGTGTAAAACCCAGAGAAAAACACCTTACTTTTTTAAGAGAAGTAAAAAACTATTTCTAAAATCTTTTTTTTGCATTAACTGCTGCAGAAGAATGAGATAGAAACTGCTAAGATATGCACTACTGTATATCTTCTATCAAGACTTTCCCTCTTCAGAGTCTTGATATTATAGAGAATATAAGTCTGTTTCTATATGATAATATAAATATTGTCAGCGAGATGTAGAGGAACTGGTTATTTATATCTCAAAATAGAAGACTTTGTCAATGATTATATCAATATAGAGTTAATTCTTAAATTCAATAGAAATCTAGTATTGCTGTTCTCAATTCCTTGCAGAATCTATTGAATATTGAGGTATTAAAACTAGATTTAATATATCTCACTGTGCAGGGATCAAAGGCTCAGTCAGACCTTAGGGTATACTGATTTTATAGTTGTCGTGTCTGCTGATTATGTATTGAGTACAGTTGCTGAGGTATCTTTTTGTACTTTTCTGTCGGGGATGGGCTAGATTGAGAGGGGTGGTACAAGGGCGAGACTTGGCATTGATGTTCAGATACACTGAAGACAGACCGCGGAGGTTGCACTTCAGAAGTGGCTGTTGATTATGTGCTTGATATTATTGCCAAGGTATCTTTTTGTATTTTTCTGCCGGGGATGGGCCAGATTAGGAAGGGCGGTACAACGGTGGGACTTGGCGTTGGTGTTTTGGAACATCAAAGATGGACAGGGTTTTCGCGGAGGTCGCTCCTCAGATATCTCCACAACTACAGATCAGGGATCTTCCAAAATCAAGAAGATTGGTGCATATGGCTAGGTCTCTTCACCTTACAATTTGTATGGCACTTTGGCCCGGGGTTGTGGTGTGGTAGGGGAGAACGGGGGATACTCCCACACAGGAGTTTTGAACAACGTCCGGTTCACGTTTGGCTGGATAACTCCACCACCACACAGGGTATGCGGTCGGCGATGGGGTCAGAATGCTCGTATGATCGAGGGCTTTTCGATGGATCTATCGGCGGGTTCTTATTCGAAAAATCGAGCGAGTTCATGGTGGAGCGGTCGATTGTCACTGTGGTTTTTATAGTGTAAGAGGCCTGCACTGAATAGATCAGTATAATATTATAGATCTTATATAACAAAGATAAAAACATTAGAGAAGAAAAGAAAGAGAAAGTGTGAGAATCAGTGATTGAGGTGAATATTTATATATGTATGTGGTGATGTATGTGGTGGAGCTTCGAGGTGGAAGAATATACACGTGTTCATAGCAGCTGAGAATTGATGATCAGGAATGGCTGAGAATTGAAGCATACACTACACGCGTTTGTAGCAGCCGCAGATCAGTGATTGAGAGTGGCTGAGAATCGGAGCATATGCTACGCGCGTTCGTAGCGGCCGCGGATCAGTGATTGGAAATGGAAGAATCTATGAAGTGTAATGAAATAGTCTATATGATTGATCGGGCGCAGCCCGCCACATCTGAAAATAAACTAAATTAAAATAGATCTCTTAATTAAAATAAAAACAATTTTTTAAAAAAATGCTTTTTTAACTATATAAATTATATTCAATGATTAAAAATTAATTTTTCTTTTTAAATATTAAAAAAATTGAATATGAAAAAATATCTCTCTGAAGAGAAAAACTGAAATCTTTTATAAATTTATAAACAAACAAATTATTTAAAAAAAGCAAATATAAATAATATTTGAGAAAATCTCTGTAATTAATATAAAAAACTCAATTCTGATTTATTCAGATACTTTAAAAAATAAATATTTAAATAAATTAAATATAAATATTATTTATATTAAAAATAATATTAATTTTATTTCAGATTTATAAAATTTAAAAAAATAAATCTGAAGTTTTTAATACTGAATTATTTATAATAGTGAAAATTTTAAAACTTATTAAGATAAAACCTTATAAAAAATAAACTAGTTTGAAAGAAATATAAATATTCTTTATTAATTAAATTACTTTAAAAAAATTGAGAAATAATTAAATTTATAATAATTAAATAAATTTGAAACTGATTTTAAATTCTGTTATAAAAACTTAAAAGAGAAAAGTCTTAAAAATAATAATAATATAACTAATTTAACTGTAAAAAAAGTATAGAATTAAACAGATGTATTTAAAAAACAGTATTTTAATCATTTATAAAAAAAATAAAAAAACTTGTTTAAATAAATAAAATAAAAAAGTTGATAAAATTTAAAATAAAACTTAAATAAAAATCTTATTTTACTTATACATCTGTGCTGAAGAGAAGTAACAGCAATAATACAGATATAATAAATTGAAAATAAAATATAAAAAGAAAATATTCTTATTTATAATTCAATTTAAATTAAAATATAATTATTTTAAATTTTATATACAAAGATTTAATAACAGATTTCATTTAATAAAATATTTATTTTACAATTTAAATGAAAATTCTAAGTATATTATAATATACTATATATTATACAATAATTTCAGAGTTAAATTAAAAGAGTAATATAATATAAATTAATTAAATATAAAATTCTTATTTTTAATTAAAATAGAAATTGTAAGAAGTCTACACTAAATAGATTAATATAATATAGAGATCTTATATAACAAAGAGAAAAACATTAGAGAAGAAAATAAAGACAAAGTATGAGAATCAGTAATCAGAGTGAATATTTATACATGTATACAGTGATATATATAATGAAACTTCAGAGTGAAAGAATAGAAATTTCATAGATTTTTAACTAAGAATTAGTAACTGAGAATCAGAGCAGTAGAAATCTGTGAAGTGTAATAGAATAGTCTATATAATTAATCAGATGCAGACTGTTATATCAATTCTCTTCTCTTTTCTTAATTATATATAGCTTTCATCAGTCAAGAGCTGCAGTCTCAGATAATACAGAACTCAGAGTTCAGATTAAGTGATTATAACTGACTCATTTTATAAGATATTATCAGCTGCAGCTGCAGAATCTCTCATTAAGAATATCTTTAATCTCTTATTCAAGTTCATTATCTTCTTCTATGATCTTTGACAGCTATCAGTTAAAAGTCAGTTGAGAAGAGAACATATCAGTGATGATATAATGAAGTAAGCTTATATAAAAGACATTATGAATCTCTGATAATATGTCAAGATAATAGTTATAACTGTCTAGAACTTCTATCACTTTATACTTTATATAATAATAATTTAGTGTGTAAGATAAGTATGTAGTCTGTATATTCTTAAGATTCAATTATATCAGATCTTCTATCTTATATTATTTAGTGAGATCTCAGTGAATATTAATTTGATCTTCTTAATTCTGTTTAACACTTATCATGAAGACTTCTACTTAATTACAGATATCTCAGAGTTTTATCACTATATTATCAGTGATCTGAATTGAACTGTGAGAATTTGATGTGAAATGTATAATCTCTAGAAGATTCAGTACTTTCATATAATATCTGTATATAAGAAAGAACAGACTTATATCTGTTGAAATGACATCTCAGTCATTGATAGTGACTTCAGTATGTAGAAGAAGATTATATTAATTATCTTATAAATAATTACATAACTTACAGAGATAATTCTTTACAGTCTGAATTATTCATTCTGATGCATCATTGATCTCAGAGTGATAAATAGTTAACAGACAGTATATAATCTTAAGAACTTGACAGATTCTTGTTCAGAGAGTACTTATAAATTAACAGTCTTGATTCAATACTATAAATCTCAGTAATTTATACATTTGATAGAATAAGCTTCTTAGAAAAGCTTCAATGACTTGTTCAGTATTTATCTTGTTACAGGGTTTCAATATTACACTCTTACTCAATTAGTTCATGATGATCAGAATGTTTCTATAGTTCTTACTCTCAGAGAGATTAACAGTGAAGTCAATTATCACATGTTATTAGATTTTATCAGAGATATTAAGTAGTTTCAGCAGATCTTTTCTACAGTTCTTTCATAAGATGATAGAGAAATAATAATTACAGTTTCAGATGAAATATCTGATGCTATTTAATATCTCAGGCCAGTAGAACTTCTGAGAGACTATTTAATACAGTTATTCATAACCTGAATAGTCAGCTATATAAGAGTTATACATCTCTTGCATTATTCAGATATGTAAGAGTTCAGAGTGAGAGACTCAGCATCATTTACAGAATTATAGAGTATTATTATCATTGATTGAATATTCTGAGATGTTGATTCTTATACATAGTTCTGAGAGAAATCAGAGTGCTTCTTGATATACTGCTTCAGTGAGCACTTTAAAAAGTTCATCAGTTTGAACTGTTATATATTATAATTCATTCAGTGTAGGTTCAGAAGAAGTTGAGATATCAGTATCAGTATTAGTGTTAATATCAGTGATAGTTTGAAGAGAAAATGTTCTAATTGAAGAAGTACATATAGTGTCATAAGTTGTTTCATCTTGATTAACTAATATCTTCAGATCTAGAAGCTGATGTTCTCAGTTCATTCAACAGATATCTGTTATATTGAAAGACATATCTTACTCTTGTTATAAGAGAGTATCTATCATCAAGTTCTGACTGTCAGAATAATAGTATATTATAAAATAAAAGTGGCTTAAGAACTCAGATCATCACATCTATCATTCAGTGAGTTTGCAGATAGTTATAAAGTACTTGAGATTCTTATAATCAATGATTATCTCAAATTCAGAGACACTTCAGAGTTCAGAGTCTTATTTCTCTAAACAGTGTATAATTGTAAGAAGTTTCTTATCATAGATCTCACAGTTGTATTCAGCAGAACTTAGTTTCTTAGACATGAAGATATATAATTATAAGATATCTTTATTATTATATTATAATATAGCTCTCTCTATAACATAGTTAGAGAAGTCAGCTTCAATAACTATTTCATAATTGAAATTAAATATTATTAGTAGAGAGATGTTGATAAACATCTTCTTTATCTATGTAAATACAGCTTCAGTATTTACTGATTACTGAAATACTGAGTTCTTTCTGATAAGTTCTGTAAGTGATCTCATGATATCTGAGAAGTTTTATATAAATCACTGATAGAAGTTAATAAATTCAATAAAGCTTTATATATCTTTCACAGTATATAAAGCTTTTCATTCAAGAATAGCAGAGACTTTCTTGAGATTCATTCAAATTCTCTTACCAGCTTCTATGATAAAACCTAGATATTTAATACTTTTGACTTCAAAGTCATACTTATTAATATCTATTAATAGTTCTGCTTCTTGTAATTATTGTAATACTCTTTATATATATTCTTGATATTCTTTTCTGAACTCATCAGTGAAGATGAAAATATCATTGAGATATATAAATACAAATTCATTAAGAAAATTCTGAAGTGCTCAGTTAATATACTTCTGAAATGTGACCCGGTGGTGTAGTGATTAACTACGCTACTATGAAGCCTCAATTAGCGGCCTTCCCCCCGGGGAATGAATGTCAAGAGAGAGCAGATTCGAACCCTGCAAGAGTTATCTGTAAGAATAAGTGCTCACAGGCGATTATTCGGGTGTTTGCAGCTTGGCGTGATATGTACTGTTAACTACTAGAAGTATTCATGGTAGAAAGATAAAATGTAGAGATCAAATGTATAATAGCATTCAAGCTGAGTTATGAATAGTATTCATGAACTTCAGTCTATATAGTTGTGTGTAGCCAAGGGCTGCTAGCCCTATTGATTATATGAGAGATAGAAATAGAGATAAAGAATTCATAAGAAGTGAGATTTCTTACATATCTTCTTCTCTCTAAGGCTTCATCTGTGAAGCCTTTCACTGAGTGACTTCATAGAGTCAGCTCAGCACTGCAGTGATACTCACTAAAAACTCTTCATATCTATAAAAAATCTCAGTGAGAAAAAATCTCTTGTCATTATAAAGAGAAAAGAGTCTGTCACTCAGTTTCTTATTCTGTGAGATTCTTTATAATCTACAGATTCTTCTCTGACTATTACACAGATTCATCTCATATCTTTCATATAGAAGAATTTCAGTTAACTCTCAATTATTTTCATGAGATTCTTGTGTGATCATCACACAGATTCATCTCATAGATGAATCACTCTTTGTAAGATTATCTTCATTAAAGAGAAACATTTATAAGTTAATCTTTCACTCATTCTCATAAATCATTGTTCTTTGACACTGTAGAATTGTGAGGAATTTTTCATTCTTTCATTAACTCTGTAGAATTATAGAATCAAGATGTCTACAGTCTGCAATCACTCTTTGTAGTCATATAGAAAGATTCAGACCTGTGATTCATAATCACTCTTATTTACTAAAGTGATCTGACTGTTCTGTAGAATCACTCACAGTGTAAGCAAATCTCTCTAGAGTAGTATAAATATCTCAGATCTGTTTATGAAATCTCATCTTCTTTTCTCTTTTTCTGTAACAGCTTTCATTCTTATAAACTGTGAGTATCTCTATTCATTCATGAAGTGTTTTCACTCAGATAATAGAGAGAGAGTATTTCTGACAATGTTTGTATATTAATTCAAGAACTTCTCAAGAATAAAAAAATTTTTTAATTTTAATATCTTCATAACAATGTCTAACTGCTGCTGAGCTTCTTATGAGTGTCTCTGTGACTTCTCTGATCACTTTTTACTGGCTGATGAAGTGAGAGTGCTGCTGCTTATAACTGCATCTTCACTTTCTTCAGTCTCATCACTGCATTCAATCTTCAGGCCAGCAGCTCACTTCATTTCTCTCTCAGATCAGTCTCTAACTTCAAGCAGTGCAGTCTCTCTCTTTGCTGTAAGTCTTCTCATAAGTAATTTCTTACAGACTCTAACTGACAGTTCTTGTAAAGCTCTCAGTGTTGTCAGTGTCTTCTGCAGCTCTGTGAGTCTACAATCATCTCTTCTCTGCCTGCACAATCTCTGACCAGATATATGCAAATATGCCTAGATTCTCTATCAATGATTCTTACATCACAGTGCATTTCTGCAATCTCATTGTCAATGAGAGATAAGTCTCTGAGTACCTGTAAAATCCAGGTAATCAAGGCAATGTAAATATCATGAATTCATGACAGAAGTTGATCTGAGTAGATGAGCTCTCTCTCTGCATCTCAATTGTTTTCAGGCTGAATACTTCAGCATAACTAGAGAAGCAGATATAGCTTTGTGAGAAATATCTGATCACATACACAGATGATCAGTCTTTAAGACTCTGCTGCAACTGTACATACTCTGATGTTCAGCTTCTCTGAAGTCTGTGCATTTCTGACAGTTTTCATATCAAATGTAACAATTGTCTGTACTGTGAATATAATGCTTTCTGCTTCTTTGAAGAGAGAAATTAATAGTTGTGAGAAGATTGAGTGTCATAAGTGTTGAGAATACAGATGTGAGTTTTCTTTATTTTTTCTTTATTGATCTCTAAATTGTGTTCACAGCCCTGTTTATTTTCTGTTTTTTAGCTTTAATAAGAATATGATTTCTTCTTTTCTTATATACACTGCAGACTGTTCATCCCAGTAGAAACTCATCATCTTATAGACTAGAATTTGTAAATAACAGTGTTAATATCTTTATTATAATCAGGTTCTTAGTGAAGACTGCATCATTCTGACTTATCAGAATTCACAGTATAAAAGTCATATCTCAGCTTCTGCAGATGTCTTATCTGTCTGAATAATTCTTAAGTGAACTTATTCATCTTATCAGAATATTCTTATCACTGAATCTTGAATTAGAGCTCACAATCTCACTTCTCTAAGTCAATAATTTCTTTAATCTAGTATTCTCTTTCACTCTCTAGTACTTTATAAACAGAGTGATGAGTCACAGAATTCTCTTCTAAGAATTTCTTATATTTATGAAGTAAAGAGATATGAAAAACATTGTATATCTGTAATTCAGATAACAGTTTCAATCTGTAGAACTGTGAGCTGACTTTCTTCACAATCTTGTAAGACTCTGTTTACAAGAGATTCAGCTTCTTACTAGATCTCTATGTGATGATGTTTTCTAGACTCAGTCAGACTCTATCATCTTTCTTGAAACTCTTTATAATATGCTTAAAGTCATAGTATCTCTTCTAATACTCTTGAGTCTTTCTCAAGAATTCACAGACTTTCTTCTGAATCTTCTGAATTCTCTCAGTCTGTTTACAAGCATCATCACACTCTATAGTATACTCTTACAGATTTATCAAGATCATCTGTGAATAAGTCTCAGTAAGTATCTCAAAAAGGGTTTTATCTATGCTGACATGTTTTGAGTTGTTGTATATAAACTCTGTGAGTGATAATCAATGCACTCAGTTATTCTGATTATAATTGACAAAGCACTGCAGATACTGTTTCAATATACTTATCAGATATTCTGTCTGATCATCTATCTATTGATAAAAAGTCATGCTTAGATCTTGCAAGATCTTCAGTATAGTTATCAGATCAGATCAGAACTCTTCTATGAAAATTGAATTTCTGTCTGAGATAATATTCACAGACAATTCATACAATCAGACTACATTGCAGATAAAGATGTGAGTCAAATTCTTTGACTTCAAGTTCTTATGAATGAGTATAAAGTGTGTTATCTTGATGAAGTGATTTACTATCATCAGCATACTGTCAAAGCAGGCATTATATATGTTCTTACTTTCAGAGAGGCTCATAAGAGCATTCATTTCTAGCTGTTTTCAAGGTTTCTGTGAAATGAGTAGAGAAGTAAGTTCTTCATATAGTCTGAACTGCACTACTCACAAACTCTGATAAATAGCATAAGAATTCACTATCTTCTTCACAAGTTCTCATATCTTCAGTCAGAAGTATTTTCTTATAAGCAACTCATGAGTTCTAGTATCTGTAAAATAACTCACTAGAGAAGAGTCATGATGTCTTTTAATGAGTTCTATGCATAGAAACTCATTTACAGATACATAAATTCAATTCTCTCTTTGCAAGAGATTATTTAAGTCTCTTTAATTCTTTGTTTCTGCAGAGTTAATCTCTATCATGAGCAGTTTCTGAATATACTGAGTATATTTATTCTTCAGTTGTAGTTCAGACAATCTGAATAGAAGATCTTATAAAGACTTATACTCTGTTTTTTCTTATATCAGGTCTTCTGCAGTGCTTCTCAAAGCTCATAAATTCTTCAGATTATAGATACTCTCTTCAAGAATTCTTGCAGAGATTCTCAGAGTGTTGACTCTCAGTATTGTAGAGAGTAGTTATACAGGCTTCTTTTCTCTCTTTTCTCTCTTCTCTCACAGAGAATTGAGAGACTCTTCAGTCAATCTCTTTATAACACTCAGTTCAAGCATCTTACAAAGCTTTTCTATCTTCTCTAGTCTCTCTGTATCTGTCATTCTGGTCTTCTTAATATAGTCTGATCTGTAAGAGGATTCATTCACTAGGTTCTTAGTTCTCTTAATATATTCTATCTTAAATCAGAACTCACTCAGTCTCTGAGCTCAGTGAATCTGTCATTACAAGAGTTTCTTGATTAAAGTAAACTGTTACAAGCTGTCATGATCAGTTCTAACAGTAATTACTGTCATAAGATTCTCAAAGTAGTAATATCAGTGATGAAAGAATTTCACTATTATAAGAAGCTTCTGATTATGAATGTCATAGTTAATCTTCATGAGTTGTATCTTTCATAAGAAAAAGATCACTGAAACTCAGTTCTTATTTAACTGTAGTTATGAGACTATTTCTGAAATTATAAAGAAGAAGATATCTGTCTTCAATCTGATTAAGAGTAAGAGATCAAAGTGAAATAGTATCACTGTATTCATAAATATCTGTTTTAATCTTATAAAGACTCTGTAAGCTTCTGAGATAAGAAAGTTCTCACAGTTCTTTCTTCTCAACAATCTTTTCATTCTCTATTTATGAAATGACTTCTTCTTGTTTTCACTCTTCAGCATGTCTGTAAGGACCAAGAAGATTCTCACAAATACAAAGATAAACTGTCTATAGAAATTCATAAAGCTCAGAAAGATCTGAATCTCATGAATACTAGTTAACTTCAGTTATAATAGAATAGTCTCAACTCACAAAGATTTCATCTGAATATTATCTACAGTGATTACATATTCTAGGAAATTAATTCAGCAGACACTGAAGTTGCACTTTGTGAGCTTAATATATAGTTCTGTCTTATCTAAGATCTTCAACACACTTTGCACATGCTCAGTATGTTCTTTCTTCTTTATAAAGTACATTATCACATCATTCAGATATATTATTATGAAGATATTCAGATATGTGTGAAGTGTTTTATTGATGAAAGACTGGAATATTATGAAGATATTAGTCAGATTAAAAGACATCACTAGATATTCAAACAATCTCAGTGTGGTTCTAAAGACAGTCTTTCATTCATTCTCAGACTGTATTCACAGTTATATATATACATTGATCACATTCAGTTGTATGAATATGACAGCTCCTGTGAGACAGTTGATTACATTCTCAATCAGAGATAGAAGATAGCAGCTCTTTATTATCTTAAAGTTCAGGTCATGATAGTCTACACATAATCTGAGATCTTCATTCTTCTTCTTCATGAATATTACAGAGACTCTCACAGAGATCTGTAAAGATCAGATGAAGTCATTCTTCTGATTTTTCTTCATATAGATTTGCAAGATCTCTGTCTTATAGTAAGAGAGTTTATAGATTGATTCTCAGAAGGGTTTCTGCTCTTCTATCAAATCTATTATCAGATTCTTCTCACAGTGAGAAGAAAGCTCAGCTGCCTTAGCTGAGCTGAATATCTCTGCAAGATCTCAGTATTTCTCTGATATCTGAAGCTCAGTTTTCATGACTGTGAGATTCTCAGACACTTGTAAAGTTATTATATAAATGAGCTTGTCTTCTCTAATCAACTCTGCAGTATCAACTGCTTCTATCTCTGTGAGTAAGTCTGTTAACACTGATCAGAAGTATAAACCTGACTCATAGACAGCTATGTGCAGATTATATCTTTAAAGTTATACAAGTCTCAAGTACATGTTATCTGCAATATCTGTAATAATCACAGTTTCTGCAAATCTTCTCCAGATTTCAGAGAGATCTTGCAATTCAAAGATGACTCTTATGAGTCTCTCAGTTCTCAGATCTGAGTTCTCATGTTCTGCTTATTATAAGAGCAGATTCTCAGTCTTCATCTTTCAGCTCATTCACTTCACAAGCTTTAGAGACATTACAGTGATCTGGGATTCTGAGTTCATTAATACTTTTCATATCTGTGAGATAGCAGTACTGCAGTGCAGTCTCTCTCTGTAAGTAAGTATTTTCATCAGAGAAGTAACAGATTCAGATGTCAGCTTCAGAGCTCTTAAGAAGGCTGTTACTGACTCTGTTCATAACTTCTCAAATTTCTATTTTGATTTATCTGAACAATTTGTATGAAGATGTTCTGATTTAGAATAGATGAAGTAGAGTCTCTTTTTCTTAATCTCTCTGTTATATACTCTGTTTATAAGAGCTTATGAAGCTCTTTCTCTCTGCTCAGCAGTCAGATATGAATCTCTCTGTATCTTATCATCTTTTCTCAGTAAATCTGTTCTCTGTTATTCTAGCTCTTACAGAGCTGATCAGTGATCTGCTCTTCACAGATCTGTGACTCTCACAGTGATTTATAAGCAGTGAATGAGAGTTATCAGTTTCTTCAGAGTCAAGAACTTAGAGTCTTACTCAATGAGCTTGTTCTGCATATCTTTATTCAGCTTCTTTATAAACATCATTATTCAGATCTTATTTCAGAACTCTGTTTTCACAGATCTCAATTCACATCACAATTTCATAAAGTACTGTGAGTAGTCTTTATCAGATTTCTTATCTCTTTTTCTAATATTAATGATTACAGTTCAGATGTTCTCTGTCTAGCTCACAGAGTCTCTTAACTTATTCTCTAGATAAATCTTGAGAATAGATTATCAGAATCTCTCATAATCATTCTCTAAATAGTTCAGTCAGTTCTTGACTTCAGTGTAATAGAGGTCTGTTATTATATAGATAACAGCTTCTTCATCTTTCATATCACACAGTCAGGCTTGTAAGTCAATTTTAAATACAAACTCACAAAAGCTTTTATAGATTGTGATTCAATAAGTGATCTTAAGTGATTGCAGCTTAAGAAAGTTTCTTTTCAGTTCATGAATATCTCTGAAGATCATGTCTAGAGACTCAGTTCAAGAATGTTTGCAGACAGTAAGCATTTCTTGTAGAAAAATAGCTTAGTTCTGTGAGAGATACTCAAGAATGTTCTTCACTGAGATTGATTCATTCATGAATTCAGAGAGTTTCTCTGTCACAGATGCAGAGAATGATATTCTGTAAGTGATTGATAAGTTCTCTGAGACTTCTTTCATAAGAGTTATTCATGATTCAGATGGCTGCTTCTGAGTGTCTGCAGTAGAGTTCACAGGAATTGAAGTATATGAGTTTCTAGTTCTTTCAGTTATAATGAGTGATTGCTGACTGACTGAGCTTGAAATGTAAGAATAAGTACTCACAGGTGATTATTCAGGTGTTTGCAGCTTGATGTGATATGTACTATTAACTACTAGAAGTATTCACAGTAGAAAGATAAAATGTAGAAATTAAATATATAATAGCATTCAAGCTGAGTTATGAATAGTATTCGTGAACTCCAGTCTATATAGTTGTGTGTAGCCCAGGGCCGCTAGCCCTATTGATTACACAAGAGATAGGAATAGAGGTAAAGAATCCGTAAGAAGCGGGATTTCTTACATTATCTTAATCACAGCTTTCACTGTTAAGTTATAAAACAGTACTGAGAGCTCTCAGGTATACTATAGTGAATCATCATCAAGCTTAAGATATTTATCTCAGAGATTCTCAGATGTTAATTCTCACTGATCTTAGAATTAACAGTTCTCTGAGTGCTTCAAGTTAGATCAGTACTAGAGTGATTGAGATCTAGAATACTTATAAAATAGTGAATCATTATTAAGCTTAACTGATCAGATCTCATCTCTCTCACTCTAGACACTCACTTTCAGAGAATGAGATTTAAAAACTATCTGATTAGAACACTCTGAGTCTAGTAAGAATCTAGATGAGACAAGACTTAGACACTCTTAATAGATGATTAATGTAAGTAAGACTGTGATGATCAATTGATAGACTGAAATACTGAGATTAACAGCTGAAAGATTAGACACTTAACTAGAATTGAGTAGCTCTGATATTATTCTTAGTGAGAATCTCACTTATGAGTGAGCTAATTACAGAAGCTAGCTGAGTGATGACTCTTTAGAGAAAATGATAATCTCTGAAGCAGACTCAAGAGAACAGAGACAGCAGTCAGTTATATAGAGTGTTAAAATATGTATATAGCTTAAGATATAAACTGCAGAGATCTTATTCTGTAACTCTCTTTACTTTATCTTTTTCTTTCAATTTCTTTCTATCTATCTATTTAATGTGTCTATCTTTAAGACTGTATTCTATTTCTCTTTTTCTTTGTCATGATATTGTCAAATGATTTCAAAGTATCAGAAGATGTTAAGACACTGTAATTTGTAAACAGTTTTTGTATTCTAAGCTGAAATTTTCTGATTTTATATATCTGAAATTGATGAATGTATAATAGTTAACTTTACAGATATAGAAAAAACCCTGAGAATTAAAATTTCTCAGGTAAATATTATAGTCTCTGACTGTATACATCTATAATTGAAGAATAATAATAATAATAATAATAACTTCTGAAATCTACTGAGAGTATTAACCAGTTCAAAGAGTGTAACTATTTATTCAAAGAGACTATAATATGTTTGAAATACTGTAAGCTATTCATCTTCTTCAGTGATATGAATTTTATAAAACACAGTAATGACATCTAGTTTTGTAAATTATTGAGCTTATTTAATACAAGTTAGAGTTTTATTGATAAGAGATAAAGAATAGTGAGTCTTCTTAATTAATCTGTTCAATTCTTAATAGTTCACACAGAATTGAAGTTCTTTATCTAATTTCTTTGTAAAGAGAATAGAAGCTGCAGTAAAAGAGTTACTAATACATATGAATTTCTTATTTAACAGATTATTGAGTGTCTTCTGAAGAAGAAGAAGTTCATCTTAAAACATATTATAAAGAGAGTCTTATGATGACTTGAAATTCTTATCATTCTTCTTTTCTAACTTGATACTGTGATCTACTTCTGAGTCTTGTAAAGAGAATATATTTATAGTATTATCTTATCAGAAGATATCTAGATATTTATAATATTATTAAAAGAGTTTTGTATGAGAATCTGTTATTATAGTATAGAATAACTTCTCTAGAGCTTTCTTAATATCAGTCAGACTAATGAAATAGATTATTATATAGTTCTGCTATCAGTGATCTTTTCAGCAACTTTCTTTTCAGAGTATTTCATAGATATTGACAGAGATCTGTGTCAGATTCATAGTCTTGTGAATGTTATCTTTATAAACTCTATCATTGACAAACTGACCGTGTGACCGTGTCTGAGACCAGAATCAGAATTTTTGATAGTTTCATTATCAATTCAACAGATTTCATTACACAGTTCTAATATTAAATAGTAGTCTCATACTGTTTCAGTGAGACTTACTGTCTACTCTTATCACATTTTTCAAATGAGATCATGATTTTCACTTCTCAATTTAAATTATTTTTATTGCTTTAAATGACTTTAAATCTTATTTAAGTGTTATCAAAAAGTGTTACTTTTTAAAAAATTAAAAATAGTCTAAAAAAAACCTTAAAATGTCTAAAAATAGTAACTTTATGTCAAGAATGGAACTAAATGAGATCAAATAGAATCACTTTCTCATTTTTTTCAAGTCATGGTTTCATTTTGAGATCTGATATATAGTCACTTTGCATGTTTATTTAATAATTAGTCCTAGCAGGATTCACGCCAAGAAATGTATGAAATCAGACCAAATGAGATCAAACATGAAATTCATAGTTCCAGCGGCTAGTCTAATCATTGTTAGAAAATATTAAGCTCCTGTTTCAAGTGTTTAATAAAATGCCTTATTCAGATAGTCAGGTCAGTTCTAATATAAGATTATAATTAAGATTAGTAACTTCATATACATAGATATCTTTAGACTGACTGTGTGACTGTGTCTGAGATCAGAACCAGATTTTTTGATAGTTCTATTATCAATTCAACTGATCTCATTACACAGTTTTAACATTAGATAGTAATCTTATACTGTCTCAGTGAGACTTACTGTCTACTCTTGTCACATTTTTCAAATGAGATCATGATTTTCACTTCTCAATTTAAATTATTTTTATTGCTTTAAATGACTTTAAATCTTATTTAAGTGTTATCAAAAAGTGTTACTTTTTAAAAAATTAAAAATAGTTCAAAAAAAATCTTAAAATGTTTAAAAATAGTAACTTTATACTAAGAATGAGACTAAATGAGATTAAATGAGATCACTTTCTCATTTTTTTCAAGTTATGATTTCATTTTAAGATCTCATATATAGTCACTTTGCATGTTTTTTTAATCACTAGTCTCAGTGAGATTCACATCAAGAAATGTATAAGACCAGACTAAATGAGATCAAATGTGAAATTCATGATCTCAGTGATCAGTCTAGATATCTTCATGTTAATATTCTCTAACATTTATGTTCAACTTCATCATGTAATGAGTATAAATGTCTTTTAAGTCATCAAATTCTGTGAGAAGTCAGGGTTTTAATAAGAGAATATACTGAAGATTGTAACTTCTTATAACTGAAGATTTAATTATTATATAATAACATAGACTGCTGTCTATCATGACTTTCATATTATATATATTATCAATCACAGTAGATACAAGAATTACATTCATTATCATTTTCTCTTTAAATTATTATCATTCAATCTCTTCAAGCTTCTGTTTATGAATTTGAATAGAAGCTAATCTTTTCTCTGTTTTATCAGAGTATTCTTATAGTTATCTTCTAAAACCTTCTCTAATATAATGTGATTAATATGAACAGATTATTATTATTATTATTATTATTATTATTATTCTTTCATTATACTTATATGCAAGCAGAGCTAGACTGATCATATGACCGTGTCTGAGATCAGAATCAGATTTTTTGATAGTTTCATTATCAATTCAACTGATCTCATTACATGGTTTTAACATTAGATAGTAGTCTTATACTGTCTCAGTGAAACTTACTGTCTACTCTTATTACATTTTTCAAATGAGATCATGATTTTCACTTCTCAATTTAAATTATTTTTATTGCTTTAAATGACTTTAAATCTCATTTGAGCATTATCAAAAAGTGTTACTTTTTCAAAAATTAAAAATAGTCTAAAAAAAACCTTAAAATGTCTAAAAATAGTAACTTTATGCCAAGAATGAGACTAAATGAAATCAAATAAAATCACTTTCTCATTTTTTTCAAGTCATGATTTCATTTTAAGATCTGATATATAGTTACTTTACATGTTTTTTTGATAGTTAGTCTCAGCAGAATTCATGTCAAGAAATGTATGAGATCAGATCAAATGAGATCAAATATGAAATTTATAATCTCAGTGACCAGTCTAAGCAGAGCTTATGATAAGTTCTTACATGATGTTAAATACAGGTCAAGTATTGATTATATAGAAGAAAATACAGGTGTTGAGACTATGTCAAGATAATAAGAACATAGAAAATACAAAGAAGTGACAATTAGATACATGTGATAATAACTTCTCAGTCTAGAAACATAGAGTGATTTTATTGAAGTGATTTGTACATCTCTGTATTTATTAGAAATCTGAGGTGCTTGAGTTCCGGATTTAATGTATCCCCTGCGGGTTTCGAACTCACACACCTTGGTTTCTCATATCAAGGCGCTACCGGGTGACCGCATTAATCATACGGCCACCGGGGCAATATGAACAGACACTGATTCATTCTTTAAGTGAGAAGATATATAGACTGATTGACAGTTAAAAGCAATGTACTCTGATCAGTTACAGTTAATACATACTTCTTATTAATATTAATTAGTGACTTCTTCAGAAGTAATCTCAGAGACTCAGAAGTCTGTTTAAATAATAAAGACTCTTACTTATATATAGATATTTAAGTCTACTCAGTTCATAGCATCTGTATTATTATTATTATTTCTCAGTACAGATGTATAAGTAACTCAGTTATTTCTCAGTACAGATATATAAGTGTAATATCTTCTATCACTGTTCTATATACTCTTAAGCTTGATAAGATAATTGTTTAATATCTGAAGCTGTGTATAGAAGTCTTTATAAGTTAAGTCTTTGTTTACACTTATAAAAGTCTGTAAGAGTTTAAAAGTTAATATCTTCTTAAATATACTAATCTTTATTCAATTCTCTCAAGATTGATTACCTACTTCTAAGATTTTAATGTCAAAGTCAGAGATAAATATTGTAAGAGAAGTGTTTCTCTGTCAGATACTCTGTAATTAATCTAATACTTTCTATTATACAGCAGTGTCTTGAAACAGAATATTAAGATATTTAATAATATTATTAGATGTTTATAACACTAATTTACATAC
The DNA here is from genome assembly GCF_000003525.1 of Blastomyces dermatitidis ER-3. NCBI lineage: Eukaryota > Fungi > Ascomycota > Eurotiomycetes > Onygenales > Ajellomycetaceae > Blastomyces > Blastomyces dermatitidis. The sequence goes on from NW_025544774.1 coordinate 2,070,387, forward strand.
TTTTATTCATGAATAAAACTTCTATTTTATACAATTCTTCAATTATTCATTAATATACTAATCTTAATTGATTAGTGAACTGATGATATCTTTATTCATACTTAGTTTCATAAGTATTTTCATTCTTCATAATGAGTAGAGAGTGAGATTGAAAGTATTGAAATATATAGAAGTATCTAAGTATTCTTTCAGCACTTTTATATTTAATTCTATAGATGTTAAAATTACATGAATTTCTTATTAAGTTAATTATTGAATTTTCTTATATTAAAGTTATTAAGTTATATGTATATTAGCTATCTATTACTATTGTAATTTTAACATTACTTAGAGTTACTGTGATATTACTTCTATACTTATATTTAAGAGTTCTCTTATATTATTATTAAACATGTTATTCATTGAGTGTATAATATCTATGAAATCTTGAAGAAGTGTAATTATATGAATATTTTATATATCTGAGTGTTAGAACTCTTAAATCTTTTACTAATATTCTCTTTATAAGATCTTATTATGAGATTAGAGTGACTAATAAGTAAGCTTCTATCTGAAAACTCAGTATTCACTTAACTATATTTCTCTTTCTTATGTATTATTACATGTTCAGATATCTCTTAATAAATAATCATTTCTAATGAGAAGATGATACATGAATAATTATTTCTAATAAGAAGATAATAAATATTTTTCTAGTATAAGAGATCTACACTGAATAGATTGATATAATATATAGATCTTATATAATAAAGAGAAAAACATTAGAGAAGAAAAGAAAGAAAAAGTGTGAAAATCAGTGATCAGAGTGAATATTTATACATGTATATAGTAGTATACATAGTGAAACTTCAGAATGAAAGAATAGAGGTTTTTTATACATAATAAAGCTTCAGAGTGGATGATATGTTATACAACCGCTCCACCACGAACTCGCTCGATTTTTCGAATAAGAACCCGCCGATAGATCCATCGAAAAGCCCTCGATCATACGAGCATTTTGACCCCATCGCCGACCGCATACCCCGTGTGGTGGTGGAGTTATCCAGCCAAACGTGAACCGGACGTTGTTCGAAGCTCCTGTGTGGGATTATCCCCCGTTCTCCCCTACCACACCACAACCCCGGGCCAGAGTGCCATACAAATTGTAAGGTGAAGTGACCTAGCCATATGCACCAATCTTCTCGATTTTGGAAGACCCCCGACCTGTAGTTGTGGAGATATCCGAGGAGCGACCTCCGCGAAAACCCTGTCCATCTTTGATGTTCCAAAACACCAACGCCAAGTCTCACCCTCGTACCGCCCTTCCCAATCTGGCCCATCCCCGGCAGAAAAATACAAAAAGATACCTCGGCGATAATATCAAGCACATAATCAACGGACTCTTCTGAAGTGCAACCTCCACAGTCCGCCGCCAGTGTATCTAGACTTCAACACCAAGTCTCACCCCTGTACTACCCCTCTCAATCTGGCCCATCCCCAGCAGAACGATACAAAAAGATACCTCGGCAACAGTATTCAATACATAACCAGTGGACAACGAGTCAACAGCACATCAACAACTATAAAATCAGTATACCCCAAGGTCTGACTGAGCCTTTGATCCCTGCACAGTGAGATATATTAAATCTAGTTTTAATACCTCAATATTCAATAGATTCTGCAAGGGATTGAGAACAGCAACACTAGGTTTCTATTGAATTTGAGAATTAACTCTATATTGATATAATCATTGACAAAGTCTTCTATTTTGAGATATAAATAACCAGTTCCTCTACATCTCGCTGGCAATATTTATATTATCATATAGAAACAGACTTATATTCTCTATAATATCAAGACCCTGAAGAGGGAAAGTCTTGGTAGGGGGTATACAGTAGTGCATATCTTAGCAGTTTCTATCTCATTCTTCTGCAGCAGTTAATGCAAAAAAAAAAAAGATCTTAGAAATAGTTTTTTACTTCTCTTGAAAAAGTAAGGTGTTTTTCTCTGAGTTTTACACAATATTCTTACAAAGAATTAAAAACAGAGTTGTTTTCTGTCATAATTTCATATTCTTTTAAGTAAGAATTACTATTTCAGTGACTGAAGAGCTTTCATTAATACTTAATTCTTTTTTACACTCTTTATTAACTGATTTGAGTTGCACACTTGTTGTGTGAGGAGAATTGAATGATTTAGAATAAAATTGAATAGTTTTAATCAATTTCTCTGCAAAAAATTGATTTATTTTTTGTCAGTTTTTCTCTCAAAAACTGTCATATTATCTGATTTATTATCAATTGATATCATACTTTTCCTCACTGTATCCCAAGAAAGAGATTGTAAAGATTTTATTGATTTATCTTAAAAATCAATTTTAGTTTATTAGATTCTCTTCAAAAATCTAACCTAGTTACTGAACTAGTGTGAAAAAAATCAGGTGTTTTATACACAAAAGTCTTTTATTCTTCTTTTGAAACAGTCTGACCAACTTTTCAATTGAAAACAGACTTAGAAATATCTCAATTGAAACAGTCTGATCAACTTTTCATTGAGTGAAAACAATGAGTTCAAAAATACGCTCAGTTGATGTGGAAAAAGATGCTTTCTCAAATGCTATTCCTGAGATTGAAATTCTGAAGAGAAGAAAGAAAGAAGAAATAGAGAAATAACAAGTTCTTGAAATACAGGAACTTGAAAAAGCAAGCAAGATTCTTGGAAAGCAGTGTCTGAGTGAGATGAATGAAGAAGTTCTGTTAATTCTTCATGCTCAGGCCAGACAACTACAGGAGGTGATCAAGTTCAAACTTGGAATCTCAAACACAGTTCAAAAAACCTTGAAAATTCCTAGTACAATCACTGACTCTTCATCTTACTCTTCTTCTTTCTTTCTTCCTACTCCTTCTTCTTCTTTGAATCAGAAGAAAACATATGCTCAAGCAGCTGAATCTGCTGTCTCTAAATCTGCTGTCTCAAAACCTGCTCAAAATCCTGAGAAAACTGAGAAGAATACTGCTCATGCCTCTATTCATAGAAAAGTGGAAAAGAAAATGCAAAAAGAGAAAAACTTCCAAATCTCTAGAAATAGAAGACTCATTCTCAAAGTCTCAAACCAGGACATTCTGCAAAGAAACAAGCTAAACTCAAATCTCATTTTCAGAATCAGAAATGAAATTAATCAGCAGTTCTTTTCTCAGTTGATGACTGATATTGAAGTTCAAAAACCAGTTATAGCTTCAATTGAGCCATCATTCTTTGGAAACTCTATTATTCTGACTACAATGCCTGAATTCAGTGCTGAATTCCTTATTCAGAATGAGAATCTCTGAAAGTCAGCAGTAGAATCATTGCTAAACACAACAATTCTATCTGAAAGAGATGAAAAGTGGGGCAAATTCATTCTTCATGATATTCCAGTTGAAATTTTTGACTGTGAAGAAGGAATGCTACTTCTCAAAAATGAATTGGAAGAATACAACTCCATTCAACTGAGAAAGGAGCCTGTATGACTAAATTCAATTGAGTTCAGACAAAGCAGGAGAAATGCCTCTGTTCTAGTATATACAAAAACACTTGAACAGTCAAAGATCTCTGAAGTAAGAGTAGCAGGTTTGAAAATGAGAGTTCATGAATACAAAGACTCAAGAATGAATCTCAAAGCTCAAACACAGTGTTCAAACTGTCAAAGATATGGACACTTTGCAATCTCATGTTTTAGAGACTCAAAATGTGCATTCTGTGCCAGAGATCACAAAACTAGTGAGCATAAATGTGAAACATGCTCAAAAAGAGGTGAAATTTGTCAACATACTCTGCTTAAGTGCTCTAATTGCAAAGAAAAACATGCATCTAGCTCTAAAGAATGTATGTTTGCTCCTAGAACTCAAAAGAACTGGAGAAAAGATAAAGCTCAAAGTCAATCTAGAACTGAAGAGAAGAGTCAAGCCAGTAAACTCACAACTGCAAGCTCAAAAAGAAGAAACTCTCAATTATCTAAGTCTTCAAACTCCAATTCTCCAGCAAAATGTAAACAGAATTTGAATCCTCAAACTCCTGTTAAGATTAGAGAATTGAGAAATGACTCTGATGATAAACTAGATATAATGCAAGCAGTTGAGATTCCTACTTTTCAGAACAGTTATAATCTACTATCTAATGATAGTGATTAGATTCTTCTCTACTCTCTTTTAGTATGAATATACAACAAAAACAACAAAAAAAGTTTAAAAACTCTTCAAAAATCACATTTATTCAAAATAATGTGAATAGAAACTCAAATTGCATTTATTCTTGTCTTCAAATTACATTTGAACAAAAAGTTGATTTTGTACTGCTTCAGGAGCCGAATTTTGATGCTGAGTAAAAATATGTCATTTCTCATTCAAGCTACTACTGCTTTTTACCTCAAAAGTCTGAGATAAAGTCAAGAGTAGTGATCTATGGAAGAAAGAGATCAAGATATCAATTTAATCTAAGATTTGATATCATGTCTGACCCTGATATTCTGGTGGGTGATATTATAGATAAAGAAAATGAGTTTGATACTATACAGCTCATAAATATCTATAATGAAAAGTCATTGAAGGAAAATAACAATATCTGGACAATTGATAGAGGATTTCTGAACATAACTCCATCAAGAAACTCTATAATTGCAGGAGATTTCAATGCACATCATCCCTGATGGAATTCAGAATGCAAGAGAGCAGTGAGAGCTGATAATCTGGTTGAATGGACCTTTGAGCATTCAATAGATTTGGTTAATAAGTCTGATCAACAAACATTCTTTAGAAAAGACATGAAACAGAAGTCTATTATAGATCTAACATTCATGTCACAAAATCTAATGGAAAGAAGACTTGTAAACTGGTTTATTGATTCAAATGAGACATCAGGATCAGGTCATGAGATTATTCAATTTGATATTGAACTGAGTGAAAAACAAATGAGTGAAAATCCTCTTCTCTCTAATCAGTATAACTTTGAAAAAGCTGATTGAAAAGCAGTTGAAGAAAGCATAAAACTGTTAAAATCTGAAAGACAGAATGAGCTATATTGAAATTCTGGTCAAGATATCTCAAATGAAATGCTTGAGAATAGAGTGAAGCTTATTACATCTATCATTCTAACAAGTGTTAGAGATAATATTTCAAAAAGAAAATCTTCTGAGTATTCAAAACCTTGATGGAATGAGAATATCTCATCTAAAAGAAAAGAATTAGCTACTGCTAGAAGAGATTGGAAGAATGATGTAATATCTGATGAAGAGTTCAAAACTGTCAGAAATGAATATTTTTCAGATATTAAAAGAGCTAAAACAGACTGCTGGAATAAATTTCTTGAAGAAGCACAAGGGAAGAAAGTTTTTAAAGCTTTTAACTATACTAAAACAAGAAGTGTAGCAAAACTTCCAGCTCTAGAATATGAGTTTCAGAATGAATCATATACAGCAAACTCTTTTGAGGAAAAATGTCAAGCTTTCATGAGAATTCTCTTTCAGAACTCACCAGATTCAGATTCAGATTCAGAGGAAGAGAATTTATCACTTCTCAACTACATTGATGAAAATGACTGGGAATGGCCTGATCTTACACAAGATGAATTAGAGTCAGCTATCTTCTCAAGTTCTGTTAAAACTGCTGCAGGTCCAGATTCAATTAATCACTTGATTATTCAAAATACATATTCCTACTTAAAGAATGAATATTTTAAGCTCTTTTTCAATCTCTTGAAAAATGGATATCATTCTGAATGCTGGAGAGAAGTCACTGGAGTGATTCTTGCAAAACCTAATAGAAAAACTTCAATTCCTAAGTCATATAGAGTAATATCTCTATTGAACTGTTTAGGAAAGGTTTTAGAAAAGATAATAGCTACTCGACTATCTTTTATAAGCTCTATAGATGATTCTCTTTTATTCAGTGAACAAATGAGAGGTAGAAAACAGTGTTCTGCAATTGACACTGTTCTCTCAGTTGTTCATGATATTCAAATAGCAAAGCATGAGGGTCTGGTCTCAACTGCAGTTTTTATTGATATAAAAGGAGTGTTTGATCATGTTTCAAAGTCAAAGTTAATTCAGACATTGAAGATATTAAAACTGCCACTTTCCCTAATAAAATGAGTTAACTGTTTTATGTCTAAAAGAATTATACAACTCTTCTTTGATGGAATGAAACAAGACAAGACTGAGATAAAAATAGGAGTATCACAGAGGTCTCCAATCTCACCCATTTTATTTGCAATATACACTGCATATCTATTCAAAAATAGAAATATGAGAATAGTGCGATCTCTGAGTTATGTGGATGATATTGGTCTAGTCTACAGCTCAAAAACTATCAAAGAGAATTTGAAAGTAATTGAAGAAGCTGCAAAGGAAATCTTTGTTAGAGCAGATATCAATCAAATTCAATTTGATATGAATAAAACTGAGTTAATTCATTTCTTTTCTAGATTCAATGAGAAAGAACTATCTCTAACTCTTTTAAATAGAGAGATTAAACCCAGTGTAAATGTCAAATGATTAGAAGTATGATTAAACTCCAAGTTGAATTTTAAATATCACATTCAACAAAGAACTGTCAAGGCAGAAAGACTATTGAACAACATAATCAGACTATCAAATACAGAGAGAGGTCTATCCTTCCAGGCTATGAGACAGTTATATATAGCCTGTATTACATCAGTAGCTGATTATGGAGTTCAAGTTTGGTGAAATAATCAAGGGAATTTCACTGAACTCTTTCAAAGTCTGTAAAACAGAGCCTTGAGAAGAATTCTGGGAGCATTTAAATCATCTCCTATTAAAGCAATGGAAATTGAAGCTTCAATTCCTTCTCCTACTATTAGATTTGAAAAGGCCTGTATGAACTATGCTCTGAGAGTTGTAAAGATGAGCTCAAATCATATAATCAGAGAAAGAGTCTCTTCTTCATTTCCATCAATTAACTCTGGAAATGAACTGGATTGGAATAGATTTCTTGATTGAAATGAAAATAATTCTTCAAAGAAAATGCCTTCTCAACTGTACAGACTATGCTCTCTGATTAAAAATCAATTTTCTTCTTTAAATGTTGAAAAAGTTGATCATGAGAAGTTATCTCCCTGGAGAAAAAAGCTTGAATCTCTTATAGACTTACAAATAAGTGAACTATCAAAAGAGAAAGAATATGAACAGCATTTGAAGAGAATTTCTACAATCAATATAAAAGACTCTATTCTGATTTATTCAGATGACTCAAAAAATGAGAACTTGAACAGATTGGGCGCAGGCATTGCTTATACTGAAGATAATATTAATTTTATCTCAGATTTCTGGAATCTAGACTCTGAATGTGAAGTCTTTGATGCTGAACTATTTGCAATAGTGAAAGCTTTCAAACTCATTGAAATAAAATCTTATAAAAGAGGAAATTGTTTGAAAGAGACATGAATATTCTCTGATAGTCAAGCTGCTTTAAAAAGACTTAGAAATAGTCAGATTCATAATGATCAAATGAATCTTGAACTGATCTTAAACTCTGTTTTAAAAATTCAAGAGAGAAGAACATCAAAGCTGAGAATTCATCTGCACTGAGTTCCTGCTCATATGAATATTCATGACAATGAATTGGCTGATTCAGCTGCAAAAAAGGGTGCAGAATTAAGCAGATCTATTCAAAAAATTGTGTTCTGGTCTTTTATAAAGAGAAAAATAAAAGAATCTTGTTTAGATAAGTGAAATGAAAGCTGGCAGAAACAAAAGAAGAGTATACATTATTCAAGATTTGAAACAAAACCCAAGTGAAAATCTTGTTCAATTAAATGTAAAAAGAAAATATTCTCATCTATAATACAGCTGAAACTAGGACATGGCTATTTCAAATCTTATATACAAAGATTTGATGATAGATTTGACTTAATAGAATGCTCATTCTGCAATACAAATGAGAATCCTGAGCATATTATAATACACTGTGCATTATACAATAGTCTCAGAGTCAGATTGAAAGAGAAGTATGATCTAAATCAATTAAATATGAGATTCTTATTCTCAACTGAGACAGGAATTAAATACTTAATAGACTTTCTATCAGAAACTCAAGCAGCTACAAGAAAATGGCTAAATTCAGAATTATCTGAATATGAAGAGGAGGAAATCAATCAGATATAGTCTGTTAAAACAGCTATACACTCTCTTTTAAGAATTTGTTTTGTTATAGTCTCTCTTTACTTTTTCTTTTTCTGTATCTTTTTCTTTCAATTTCTTTCTATCTATCTATTTAATGTGTCTATCTTTGAGACTGTGTTCTTTCTCTCTTTTCTTTTGTCATGATATTGTCAAATGGTTACAAAGTATCAAAAGATGTTAAAACACTGTAATTTGTAAACAGTTTTTGTATTCTGGGCTGGAATTTTCTGATTTTGTATATCTGAAATTGATGAATGTACAATAGTTAACTTTACAGACATAGAAAAAACCCTGAGAACTAAAGTTCTCAGGTAGATGTCATAGTCTCTGACTGCATACATCTATAATTGAAGAATAATAATAATAATAATAAGCTTCAGAGTGAAAGAATAGAAATTTCATAGATTTTCAGCTAAGAATTAATAACTGAGAATCAGAGTAGTAGAAATCTGTAAAGTGTAATGAAATAATCTATATAATTAATCAGACACAGCTTATTATAGAAATTAAATATTTAATAAATTTTTCATTAGAAACTTAAATAATTATAATAAAAAAACTATATTTAAAACTATTTAAATATAAAGAAATAAAAATTGATTAAATATAATTTATTAAAATAATTATATATTATTTTATTTTTTTATATTTTTTTTATATGTCTTTTTATATATTTATTAATATATATTTATTTTTAAAACTTTATTTCTTTTCTTTTATCATATTATTTTTTAAATAATTTTAAAAATATTAGAAAATGTTAAAAATACTGTAATTTATAAAAGATTTTTATATTCTGAGCTGAAATTTTCTGATTTAATATATCTGAAATTAATAAATATATAATAGTTAGCTTTATAAATACTAGAAAAACTCTGAGAATTAAAAGTTTTCAGATAAATGTTATAGTCTCTGACTATATTTATTTATAATTGAAGAATAATAATAATAATAATAATAATAATAATAATAATAATACCAGGCTGCAGAGCCTGTTCATGAATTTGATGAGATGCATGTGATATCATGTGAGGTGATGTTACAGGGCATTTTACTCGGACAAGTTGGTTTTTCTATAATAAATGAAGAGATTATCTTCCCTCTTCATATATAGCATTCAAGAATACCTTCAAAACACTCTTGTTTCCAGTGCTCAGACATGCTGAGATTCACATTCAAACCACAGGTAAAGAGTCGCAGCAATTAATTCAATGTATCTTTATTTGAACTGTCTCATTTTATTTACGTCAAGATCGTGCGAAACTCATTTACTTATACATATACATAGTTCCAGAGGCACTGCGCCCTTAATTCCTGTTCAACTTCTCTTCCCCGCCGCGCAGGAACCGCTTCCTCCCGTTACGTATCCACATCCACATCCACATCCACACCTCCGCCCACCAAGAACAGCAGTAGGACAATACTACGCGATCCAAAAAATGAGCCCGCAAACACCCCGTCGTCGCCAATATCTCACATAGCGCAGTCGCTCCAGTCGCGCGCCTCGCGCACGACAGAGACGTATACGGCATATGGAGCTACGAAGAAGATGTTCGAGGCTTGCCAGCTACAGGCGGACTATAAGATTCCTCAGGCGTCGCAGGCCGGCGGAATTGTACCGAAGACGGCCAATGGTGAGGATCTAGGTGTAGGCGAGGGGGCGTGGTATAAAGGTTTGTTATTTTCTTTCAACCTTCCTTCGTCAGGATTTTGTTTGTGATGTATTTAGGAAGAATATAAAAGTACCAAATACAACAATTCTACCCTTGCATAGCAGACAAAAACTAACGACATATAAAAAATAAAACAGAACTTGGCCTCCTCCCGACCTTCTCCACCTGGTCCCAGATCACCTTCCTACACATGTACCTCCTAACCGTCCGCCTCCGAACCCTCCCCTCACCCGAGAGCTTCCGCACTTATTCCCAACACCTCCTTGACAACTTCTCCCACAACGCTGAACATCGCATGACTATCTACCACGGCATGACCATGCGCGGTATTCGCAACCGCTACCTCAAAGACCTGTTCATCCAATGGCGCGGCGTGTTGGCTGCATACGACCAAGGCCTAGTGTCCGGAGATGCAGTACTCGGGGCTGCTGTGTGGAGAAACATTTGGAAAGCGTCACATGTGGAACCGAAGGCGGCTGATGATGGGAATGCTCCGGGGGAGATGGATTGGAGGAAAGTGGCAGTTGTGGTTGGTTATATGAGGCGGGTGTTGGCGGAAATGGGTCGGGCGCCGGATGAGGGGTTGGTGGATTTGGTTATTGGGAAGAAGGCTTTTGGACTAAATCGGCAGGACTGGGGATTGGTTGGGACTGTGAGTCGGGGGATGAATGAGCCGTTTGGCTGACTGACTGAAGGAGAGAAAAAGGAATCATGAAGGGGGGTTGATGGTGGTGTGTAATGTGATAAATCTTGTTATTTCCTTTGAGATGGGATCCTAAGGATTATTATATTTTGGGTTTGACCACTACTATACAATTCAGTATATATCATCTCTACATAATTTACATGGTATGAATGTTCGAAGCATCTTCTTAGAGGCATTGTAGTAATGGGGCTAATGGCACAAATTGGTAAAACATGTAATCAGCTGTGGGCTCATTTTTGTATCTGTATCCTGTGCCAGAGGCGTACACTAATTCCCCTTATCCCCAAACAGATCCTTCTTCAACAAACCTCTGCAGATGGGATGGTAGAAATTTTTGTTCTTCTCAAATATTTCAAGAGCGATGTTGCGATCAAATTTCTCTAGTGCGCGGTATCTTTGTGTGTTCGGAACCAAGTCAGCCTCGTGATAAACCAGACGATAGAGGTAGTGGTAGCTTTAAACAGTCCCTTACAATGGGCGGACCATTTTCATTCGTCCGATGCTTGCCAATAACACGGCAGTGGGCTCGACGACGGCCTTATCACCGGCCTTCAAGCCGACTTGGAAGTACAAGTTCAAAACTTCGGAATTCCTACTCTTCCCGAGCCCATATATATCGCCCATCAACCTCGACTGCTCTGCTGAAAGAGGCTTCTCAAATGAGATCAGCTGCTCGAGGAATACTACCAGTTGGTTCGCGCTTAAGCCCTTAACATCAGCTGCGGTCGGAACAAATTCCGACTCGGGGGCGGTTCGCCATTTCTCTGCCAGGTCGTAAACGATGTCAACCAGTGAGGTGTCGAAGTCTGGTTTGGGTGGCAGTCCGGGGCTGTAGAACCATGTGTCCCAATCGAGGGAGGCGAGTAAGGCATGGTCTTCTGAATCATTTGAGAAGAAATCGAGCATGCTCGACTTGAATTCATACGAGTCAAGGGATAGCTCCTTGTATTTCGTAAAGTACTTTTGTAAAAAGAATTATCGTCAATATGCCAGTAGGTTTTACCAAAACTTAGCTGCAGGATCGAAGGGAGAACGTACGTGTGGGATAAACTTGTCAAATTTGGCTTTGCCAATGAGATTCTCAAGGTAGAACAAGAATATGAACCCCTTTTCATACGGGATGCTGGAGAAAGCATCGTCTGGGTCCTTTCCTTTGAGGTCCACAATCAGCTTTGTGAACTCATGGTCATTGCCGAAACGTTCCACGGACTCAGTTAGGCTCTTCCATCCGATGATAGCGGAGAAATGGCGATAGGGCTCGCCGTGCCTGTTATTAACACATCAGTAATCCGGGGAAACCTCTTTATGGTTCGAATGACGACTCTTACACAGCAGCAAGGATCTAGAAAATGACAATTAGTTTCTCTGAATACAATATTGTAAGTTTACGCGGGCATCTTCGTTACCCTTCTTTCCAAGTAGGTTGTCCAGCCCTCGTTAAGCCAGAAATGTTCCCAAGAAGCATTCGTGACAAGGTTACCACTCCAACTGTGGGCGAGCTCATGGGCAATAACGTCAATGTTTTGTCGGTCCTAACAACAATGTGTCAATTGAAGCTTGGAAAAAGAAACAAATGAATCGATATCTTACTCCTGAGATCAAACTGGGAGTAGCGAATGTAAAAATCGGGTTCTCCATCCCTCCGTACGGGAAGCTTGGAGGCAAGATTAAAACATTATATTCCCCCCAGATATACGGGAAGATAATTTTCTATAGAACTTCGAAGTCAGTTTTTCGTTTTTGTTTCTCTCCTTTGCTGAAAAAAACCTAGAGATTTTCGGAAATTTTATACGTCAATTGCCTGTATAAACTTTTCCGTATCTGCTTCAAGTTCCCACTTGGAGCCCTCAAGCATGTCAGGGCTTGCGGCGACCCTACTTCGTGGGCCGATCGGGGCCTCAGCAATTTCCCTATTCCGATTAGTTATGGACCCCGTTCCCACGAAATGCCACAGAACCATCGCGAAAGAAAGAAAGAGGGGAAAAAAAGGAAAAGAACGCCGTTAGGTACGGCGATTAAACCCCAGCATAGCACTTACCCACTAGCAATCGCGAAAAGATAAGCTGGAATAGGTACCTTCTGGTGGAATTTATAAACCTTGTTGCTAGATTCCGAAGACGATGAAGAGCCATCTCTAACTGGTACACCGCTAGCAATGACAGGAAGTGGTGACGAGATATTGAAATCAATGACAGCCTTGACATCTGGGGTGTCCTGGCATGGGAATATAGATCTGGCATGAATCGCCTGACATTGGGTAACTAAGAGTGTAGAAGGTGTAGATAGTTAGAGCGTGCAACTGATATAGCCCATTTTACTGAAAACAAACCATTTCCTCGCGAGAATAGAAGATGCTCACACATATAGGGGTGCTTTTGGGTAGATGTCTGGGCTGGCGTGAGCCATTGCAAGGCGGTGCAACTCTCAGTTGTCTCAACGGCGATATCGATATCAACTGTTTTGCCCATAGCGACGCCCTCAGCCAAGGGTATTTTCAACGCACTGCCATAGGGCTCTTGTCGAGGCAACAGCTCGAACTTGTTCTGCGCGCCGTCAACTTTGACATCACGAATATTAAGGAAGCTAGAGTCTAATATGACTTCACGGGCCTCGCCATTGAGTGATTTTAGTTGATGGATGACATTCCCGGTGAGTTGCTGCTTATCGAAGAGGATATTGAAATTGACTGTCGTATGAGTAGTACGAAAGGCACTGTAGTTGGACAGGGTATTGGGATCCCTTAGAGGGTTGATAGTTGCGTCCATGGTGTATTCTCTGCGGATCAAAGCGACTTGAAACTGGACTTGGGATCTGTGAAGCTTGCGAAGACGGCGCAATGGCTGGTGAAAAAAATGCTTTGATAGGTTGAATCAGTGAGCGGCAAACCGCCGCCATCAAGGCATCGCCGATGCTACCAAGTATTGTGGCGGACATATTACTTGCGAAAACAGAATTTTCCCAGCCCCCCCTGAAAATTAGTAGCAAAACACCACCAAAAAATCAAACAATCCATGTTTCTCTAGAATCATTCAATATCATTCAATACGCGTCTTTTTCAATCAAATATCATTCAATACGCGTCTTTTTCAATCAAATATCATTCAAATACGCGTCTTTCTTACCTTTATCATCAAATCCACATATATCAATCAACCCTTTTTTCAATATGCCTCACAACGCCCGCTGTTCTGCTGCTTTGCAAGCCCATACAAAGACTCCTACCCTGTGCCTCAGTCTCCCCAAACTACCTGTTCCAGAAGTTCCGGATAATGGAGAGGATCTGGTCAATGATGAGATGAAGAGCAGATGAGTGAGAAGAATATAGATAGACTGGCCGCCGGGACCATGAATTTCACATTTGATCCCATTTGGTCTGGTCCCATACATTTCTTGGCGTGAGTCCCACCAGGACCAAGCCTCAAAAAAATCTGAAAATGGACCATTTCTGAGAGAAATGGTGTGAAAAATGACCAGATTTAATTCAAGAACAGTGAAATGAGAGTAATTTTCCAGAATAAACAGTGAAAGATGATCATTCTTTCAAAATCAGAATAAAACTGAGACTGAAGATCAAAATCAGTCTTATTCAGTTTATTCAGTGATTACTTATATAATCAGAATTTGATAATAATGTTAGCCCTTACGGCCGTTGCGGTTAGCGATCCCACTGGATCACGTGACCCACCACTATAATATGTTCCTGTAGATAGATCTATCAATACAATCTTCAACTATTCTACAGGTTATAGCCTGAATGGCATGTTTTTCTTTTTAGAATGTTGTATCAACATATTTTTGACATGAATAGTTCATCTTTTTTGAAAAGACTCTCACTCTTTATTAGAGATATTCTATTTTCCCTGAATCTGCCAGTCAGTGAATTCATATACTTTATATTTTTGAGAAAGCACATTCTCCATTGTAGAGAATATCACTTTTTACCTTTTTTTTTACATATCTAGAAGAAGCAGAGTCATCTCAATATAAGTGATACATCTGTTACTTCAGAGTTCAGCTCAAGGCTCAGAATCACACACTTCACTAGACAACTCATTGATAGAATGATCACTCATTATGAGAAAGCTTCTGACTTGCAAGATGAGACTGAGATCAGTTTTCATCAGAGTATGAAATTTGATGATGAGACAACAGAGAAACTTCAGAATAAAGAAAAGCAGAGTTAACATTCATCTACAGAATCTGTTCATTTCAACTCATTAAATTCTTCATCATCTCTCATCTCTGAAATGCTGACTTTTAATGATGATCTGAATCAATCTATCTATTACACCGCAGGCAATCTTATGAATCTTATGCAGATGATGCTATGAAATCAGATGACTGTGACTGAAATCACTTAACATCTCACTACATCTGTACAAAGAGACACTACAAGAGATGAGTTACAGAAATATCAGAAGAAAGTCAAATATGCACTAGATATCAAATCAGTGATCACATTTGATGACTCTAATTATAAAGCCTGATATGTTGATATGTTGACTGATGCAGAAGTTATTAATGAAACTGACATTTTATTAAGAACTCAACAAGAATTCTCTTTTACACATTATATTAACTCTGAGAAGTGAAGAATTCATTCTAAGTCTCTATATAAGCATATGCTATTGAGTCTTGTTAGAAATGTTTAAATCACTATTGAAACCTTGAAAGCTGACAATGCTGCAGCCCTGTGAGACAAGATCAATGTGAAATATGTGATATCACTGACAGAAGAACAAGTTAATGTCTTCAAGAAATTGATAAAATTATAAGTCAAGAAGAATGATTATCTTACTTTTCAGAGACATTTTCACTATCTTATTACCTGTCATAAGAAGCTCTGTCAGAGCACTGAGAATGTATATTATAATCTTTTCCTCAACAATCTGCAGAATTATCAAAGATTGTTTATCAAGATATATTTGAATGAGTTTTTCTTCACTGGTCAGAGACTTATTATCAACATTGATATCAATGATTTGATGAAGTAACTGATCAATCAGACATTCAAGAAGATCATCACTGAGTGAAAAAAGCAGTCTCAGACTGATTCTGTGACTGTGAAAAAGAACAAAGATAAGAATAAAGATGAGGACAAAAGCACATCTGTATGAAAGTGTACTCACTGCAGAAGATATAGATATACTGTTAACAGATGTTTCATCTTACACTCTGATAAAAAGAAAAAGAAGGATGATAAGAAGAATGATAAGAAGAAAGAGAAGAAGAATGACTTGATAAGTTCTCAATCAGCAGTAAATACAGTAATTACAAAGATTGAGTTCTATTCCTCTTTCACAGTCACTGAAAAACCATTCTCTAGATCTTGATATTTGAACACATGTGTAAGCCTGAATATGACAGATGAGCTTCATTCTTTTTTAAATATTAAATCTTTTAATGATAATATCTCTGTCAATTCTGTGACTGAGAAAACTGGGTTTATTAAGAAGATTGAGACTGTCATCTTGAAGATTGAGAGTGATGATATTAACTTGCAGAATGTTCACTATATTTCTAATATTACAGTTAATCTGCTCTCATTTATGAAGCTTGAAGATCAGGGATTCTGATTTACATTGTCTTTCACTATTTCCTCATTTTTCATTTGCAGAGCCCTGAATGGTGTTATTTTTCATGCAGTTCAGACTGCTCAGAACAACATATATAAGATTGATAAATAGAAGTTCAATGAGAATCTCAATTATTCAAACAAGACAGTCAAGTATATTACAATGTCACATAAGTACAATTTTGACTGAAAAGTTGATCTTTCTGTAGCTGCTGTCACTACTATTAATAATATTGATTCTGCAGATATGAAAACACAGATATCAAAGATATCAAAGACTCTTTTGAATTGATATTATAATCTCAGTCATATTCACACTGATGCTATAATTGCTATGATCAAGAATTCTCATACTGAAGTCACAATTAAAGATTCTAAGACTAAGTTCTTTTGCAAGAAATGTGTCAAGACTGATATAATATGAGATTATTTGAAAACACTGATGCCTAGATCTATTTGACTCATTGAGAAGGTTCATATTGACCTTGCAGATGGCAGACATATATTGAAAGATCTCTCTGACCATCTCTTAGAGTTCTGCTAGAGAATGAAATACTGAATGCTTATCATCTGTGATGCAACTCACTACTGTTGAGTGTATTTTTTAAAGTTCAAGAATGAGACTGTTCAATACTTTGAGTTGTGACTCAGATTCATGAATAATCTTGAGTATACAGTCCCTGCTTTTCTACAGACTGATATTGATAATGTTTTCCAATCCACATGTATGCACACAGTTATGAATTCATATGATATCAAATAAGAATCAATGGCATCACATTCATCACATCAGAATGATATTTCTGAACATGGGATCTGTACTATCATGAGACAGGTTAGAGCTGCTCTTTTAAAAGGCAATCTTTCTAAGAAGTTCTGAGCAGATGTTCTAGAGACAGTAATTGTAATAATCAATAATACTCTCACATCTACAGTTCTTTATAACTTGAAATTTTGACCCTCTACTGCAGAGATTTCTGTGATTTCAAGTTCACATAAGATTTCTTAATGTGCACTTACAAATACCCTGCTGAATGTAAGGCATTTTCACTGATTGAGTGCAGAGATTTTTATTCACTTGCATGGATCTCAGTGGCCTGCGGATAAGCTCTCTCCATGTGCTGATTCCTATCATATCATTGAATTCAGTGGCACATCAATATATCACCTATGGCATCTCAAATCTGACAAGATTATTATCAGTAGTGATGTGAGGTTCCTGATCACTGAAAAGCCGATTGTTACATCTGTGAAACCCATTAATCATGTTGTTGAACTGGTTGTCACATCTGTGGCATTCATTAATAATGCTGGCAAACCAGAACCTGATATTCATCTGATTGATGATGAAGATGCTTCTGATATTGATGATCTGAATTTCACATGATTGCGGCCCATGAAATTACTGACTACTTACACTTCAAGCCCTGTTACAGGTAACCTCCCGAAGTCCTACAAAGATGCCACATCTCAGTCAGAGAGGGTAGGAGATTATTGAAAGAAGTCCATGCAATGTGAGATTACTGACCTGGAGAGACACAATACATGGAGTTTGATCTCTAGATCTGATGTCTCAAGAGGTGAACTGATTGCTTCAGGCTATTGAGTGTTTCTTGAGAAAGATAGGCCTGTGGACCTGAATATCAATTCTGATGATATTCTTAGAAAATTGCATTGAGTGATTTGTGATAACTGGCTTAAGAAGAATTCTAGAGAAGAGATCTACACTTCTGTCATCACTGATACTGTCAATCATATTCTTTTTGCAATAGCAGTACTACACAGTTGAATACTCTGTCAAGTGAATATAGTAATGATATATCTTCATAAGTGCCTCACTAAGAAGATCTATATGAGATAATTCACTGAATTTGAGACAGATTCACTGAAAATGCTTGTCTGTGCAGTTGAGAGTAGTCTATACAGCCTGGACTCTGCAGTGAAGATCTGGTATGATTACTTAACAGCTCTGTTGAGTGATCTTGAATTTACAGTCAGTGCTCATGATTCAGCACTCTGATATTATATATTCAGATATCACCTCTATATAATAATCTATGTTGACAATCTCAACATCATATCTGAAGCTTCTGAGAATGCTGATTGACTAGTAAGTATGCTCAGTGAGAAATTGAAAGTCAAGAATCTACATCAGTCAATCAAGTATTTGAGTATAGAGATCAATTGTTCAGACAAGAAAATTGATTTGATACATTATCAATATATCAAATGTCTTGTTGAAGATTTCTATCTTGATGATGCAGCTGTTACTAGAACATCAATGAAGAATGAATTCTGTATTGATAATTTCTCTATATCTGAGAAAGAGGCTGATTTCACAATTCAGTGATATCAATATGATGTGAGTTGCTTGCAATATCTTGCAGTTAAAATATATTCTGATATCACTTGTGCTGTCTTGCTACTCACTCAACAGAATGTTGATTCAACACCTCAATGTTGAAAGGCTCTATTACATGTTATACATTATTTGAAAGGGATCATGGATCTGGGTATTTTCTACAGACACAGTCTGTATAAGAGGTCTGTTTCTACTGTTCCTTCCATTTCTACCATTCCTTCTGTTTTTTCCATTTCTACTGATCCTTCCATTACCTCTGATTTCCCTGATGATTCCTACCTACTCTTCAGCTACTCGGATTCCGATTGAGCCGGCCTCTTGAATGGTGATAGGAAATCAACATCTGACTACATTTTTAAGCTCGCAGGCAGCCTGATTTCATGGCATTCAGCAAAGCAATCTTGTGTATCTCTAAGTTTCAATAAGGCTGAATATATGGCTCTTAGTGAGACAGTCTGTGAGGTAACATGAATCTGGAACCTCATGATTGAGCTTGGCTTCATCACTACATCTCTGATACAGATTCTTGCTGATAATAAGAATGTCATAGATCTCACAAAGGTGACAGTCATTACAGCCTGAAGTAAATACATTGATACACATTTTCATTTTTCACATTGACAGTTGAATCAGAGGGTCATTGATTTAGAGTACATTCTCACTGCTCAGATAGCAGCAGATGAACTCACTAAATTTCTAGATAATATAACATTTATATGATTCATGGTTTTGCTAGGTCTTACAGGCATAAAAGTTGAGAATGTTTAATTTTACATTTGTATTTGGTTTTGACAGACTATCTTGGTGGTTTGAGTGTTTTTGTATGTGATTCTTGTTATCTCAAGAGGGGGTGTTGACCCTTACAGCCGTTGCGGTTAGCGATCCCACTGGATCACGTGACCCACCACTATAATATGTTCCTGTAGATAGATCTATCAATACAACCTTCAACTATTCTACAAATAATTATTAATAACACTTATGAAACAACTAAATACATTCTTATACAAGTTTATTCTTCACTTTCTCATGAAAACTACACTTCTCTGATATACTGTGATCAGAGATAGACTGACTGTGTGACTGTGTCTGAGATCAGAATCAGATTTTTTAATAGTTTTATTATCAATTTGACTGATCTTATTACATGGTTTTAACATTAGATAGTAGTTTTATACTGTCTCAGTGAGACTTACTATCTACTCTTGTCACATTTTTCAAATGAGATCATGATTTTCACTTCTCAATTTAAATTATTTTTATTGCTTTAAATGACTTTAAATCTTATTTGAGTGTTATCAAAAAGCATTACTTTTTAAAAAATTAAAAATAGTCTAAAAAAAACCTTAAAATGTCTAAAAATAGTAACTTTATGCTAAGAATGAGACTAAATGAGATCAAATGAAACTACTTTCTCATTTTTTTCAAGTCATGATCTCATTTTAAAATCTGATATATAGTTACTTTACATGTTTTTTTAATAGTCAGTCTCAGCGGGATTCATGCCAAGAAATGTATAGAATCAGATCAAATGAAACTAAATATGAAATTCATAGTCTCAGTGATCAGTCTAGAGATATTAAACTGTCTGATAATTTTATATTTTATAATTATGAGTTTCTTGATTGTTTCTTCTTATAATTGTTCTCAGTGATAGTGATAAATATCTTGACTTGAGTTGAACTTTCACTTCATTCTCATCTCTGTCAATGAAATTATCAGAATATCATGTATTATCAGTATAACAGTTGAATATATACTCTTAACAATTTTTCATAACTCTAGAATTGATTTGATGTGTAAATTCATCAGATTATCTTGAAGATAGTGATCAAATTCAGTTTTATAAGTATATAGTTTTATCTGATTTTTAATTATAATCAATGTATGTAAGTTCTGTTTCAAAGTTAGTATTATAGTTCTATATAATATAAAGCATTATCAAAGATTATTACTTACTAGAGAATTGTATTTCACTGTCTTCACATCTTGAATATCTGCTTATTCAAATCTCTGATAGTTGATATTGTAGTAGTCTCAGGTTAATTTGATATATAAGTCTCATTTCTTCTCTGTTCAATCTTGAGAAGTGTAGATATTAACTTGATAGAAGAGATCTAGTAGAGCTGCTACAGTATAGTACTCTGTAAAAGATTGTTTCATTTTACTGTAGTAATATATCAGTTTATCTCTTACAGTAATAATAGTCTACACTATAGCATTATTCTAGACTGAATTTCTTTTTAAGTGATTCAACTGCTTCTCAAGATAAGTAAATAAACTGTTATACACTCATCAGACTGACTGCAGCATTGATATATAAGTGATTAAGACTGTCTTTATTATCTTATAAAACTGAAATAGTAAATCAATCATATATTTCAACTGAGTTTACTTCATATTAGAAAGTTTTAATATCTGAATCTTTTTCTGATCAGAGTATTACACTCAATAATTAATTATCTGACATAATTGAAGAGTCTGAACAGTTATCTTATATATTGAACTTTACTGTGTTCTAACATTCTGTATCATATTCAGTGATATGACTGATTTATTTATTTATTGAATATCATGAAATTGTTATTATTATTTAGAAGAGATATAAATCATATTAGCAATGTTTTAAATCTATGATATTTAAATTATTAGTCAATCTATTCAAAATTAACAGTAGTGTTATCAAAAAGCATTATTAAAAAGCAATATTAAAAAGTGTTATTAAAAAATATTATCTTTTATAAAGTAAATGTAAAAGTTACTTGAGTAATCACTTTCATCTTATTCTCATTTCAAGAATCAGTCATCTTATTATTCTTCATCTCAATATTAAGATTCTTTATCAGTGTTTGTATCACAAGTTGAATCACATGAATAATGCAGAGAATATGACCTTATTTATCATTTCAGAAATACAAAGTCAATTTTTGCTTCAAGCTCTTTACTATAGTGTAGTTATTCACAGTATTATCAGTTATAATTGTAAGAAGACTGAGACTAATATCTTAATAGTCATTTTTAATCACAGTCATTAATATCTCTATTATATAATTTTCAGTATGACTACTGATCAATGATTTAAATTCAATTAATGTCTCTTAATAAGTTCAGTTCTTATCAATGTAATAACATGTAACTCTTATAAATGTAAGATTATTTATACTAGTTCATGCATTCACTGTGAGAGACACTCTTCAATGATTCTTCAACTCTGATTCTAGATATTGTATATTGACTTTGTAGTGTGTCTCAAGATTGAACTGAAGACAGAATTGATATGAAATATGAAGATTTGAATTAAGCATTTGAAGAAGTGTTCAGAATTCAAGGTTTTCAATTGATTGAAGAGAAAGATTCAGAGATATATACATGCAAAGTAATTGTTTATGAAAGTTATTAGATGAGAGTTATGAAATCAGAGTACTGATACAGAGTCATTTTTACATAATTTTCTTCAAATTAGAAAGTTAGTGTTATCAAAAATCATTATCTAGTAGAGTAACTTATCAGCTCAGTAGTAATTTTCTAATTATTTTTCTTTTATTATCTGCATTCTGATAACTTCAGATGTCAGAAAATTTCTTCAGAGTCATGATCAGTTTATGATAAATATTTCTGAATAAAGTTACAGTGATTGTAGTAGAGAGATGACTCTTCAGTAATCTGCAATATAATTTATTAATAATTATTTCATAGTTCATCTTGATATTTGTGTTGAGTTTTTCATAAATTTTGTGACCTGGAATCAGATGTGAAGAATGAAGTGATTATTCATTATAATTGAAAGAGAGCATTATGTGTTGAATTATAAATAATATAGACTTTGTAATTTACAGTGATTTCTTGAAGAGTTTATGAATCTTCAATAGAAGTAAAAGAAGTAAAAGAAGTGAATTCAGAAGACATGATAATAATTTGAGAAAGATGATAATTTATTTTCAATAACTGATTACTGATGTGTGTAAGAAGAATTAATATAAGAGAAAATAATCTTGTTTCTTAGCTTAGTTATAATTTTAGTACTAACTCAGATTGAATATCATTGATGTATAAAAGTAAATAAATAATCTTGATTAATCTCTGTTATATTTCTTGAAATATATTAATATTGTGAAAGAGAGTGTTACTAAATTGCATTATCAGATAATATTATTAAAAATATATTAATATTATAAATATCAATGTTGAAAAAATGTTGATACTTATATATTATAGTGATTTGTGAATCATGATAGTTAAATATATATATATATATATATATTGTTTCTGACTTGATTACAACTTGTACAATAATTTTTAAAAACTCAAAATTAATTTCAATTATTAATAATTATGAACTTATAACTAATTAATATAAAAAGAAAAAAACTTTTTCTATTTATTATCTTTCTTCTCTTTCTCATTCTTCTTATCATTCTTTATAATTCATTTCTCATTCTTCTTCTTCTTCTTCTTCTTCTCATCTGAGATAATAATCATCTCAAAATCTCTCTTCACTATCTTCTCAGAGAAGAGTTCTCACTGCTTCCTCTCAGCCAGGTCAATCTGTGCCTTAAAATCCCGCATTTTCTGATCTACTATCTCAGGTTTCATCTCAGCAGCAAGCAGATTGACATGCTCAGAGAGTAGAGCTGTCTTCTCAATATTCTAAATCATGAAGCATATTCAAGACCTGAACAAGGTCTTAATTCTCTTCTTCTCTGCCAGCTTCTGCTAATTAATTAGAGAACAGAAGTATTATTAAAAATTATTATCTCTTAATAAATAAAAAACTTATTAGTTTTGACTTCTTTATCTCTCATTTTAACATCTTCTTAATCTTCTTCTGCTGCTGTTTATTTACAGTAATACTCTTCTTCTCTTTTTCTCTCTTCATCTTGATCTTAAATCATTCTTAAGACTTCTTCTGATTTTATCACTGCTGTATAAGACTCTTCACTGTCTTCTTTTTCAATCTCTTACAGACAGCATCATCTGCATTATTTCTATACTTAGTTCAGTCTAAATCTATCAGAAGTGTTACTTAAAATTATTATCATTCTACTTTCTTATAAAGTCTCTTCAAGGCATTATAACATGTCTTACAATCTGTCTTCTCTTACTTAAATGCCTTCTTCTTCTCTCTCTTTAATCTGTGACAGTGCTCACATACCTTGATGATCCGCAGGACCGCAGAATATTTGAAGAGAAATGACATAATTGATTTCAGTAAGTGTTGAAGAGAGGTGAAGACAGAAGAGATAGCTAGAAATGATATAATAATAATAATAATGATGATAATAATAATGATGATAATAATGATAATAATAATAATAATAATAGTGATGATGATGATGATGATGATAATAATGATAATAATGAAAGAGAAAGTGCATTGAAATATATTACTGACTTATCAAATATAAAGAGACTTAAAGAAAATATTAACAGCTTTCAGCAATGTACAGAAACAGCTACAGTGTTGTATAACAACATTATCTTCATTCAATACATGCACTGTTGATATTCTTTATATACAGTTATCATATAATCTGTATCAGAGATACATGCAGAAAACAGATCTTTATTACTAGAATAAATAATTGCAGCAATTCTCTGTTTTCATATTATAAAGATAAGTTATTCTCATTTCTTTCTTCTCTCTTTTCTCTTCTTCAATCAATCACTAATTTCAAGCTGATATGAAAACTATTAAAACACTCTCAGAAACTCTCAAATTGAAGAGTATAGACTAATCAAATTTTAAATGCAGAAGAAATCAAATTATCTTCTACAGATTCAATTACTCACTCTCTCTCAAATAAAACAGCAGTTGTGTCCCTCTTCTTTCAATCAAACAAAACATAGCCTGCGAAAAGTGAGTACCATGCCAGGTCATAATGACCAACACAGTCTCAGCACACAGAACTGTATATACACAGTGCATGCTGAACTGAGAGACTGTGTGAGTTGCAAACTGACAGCAGCATTTCAGGAAGAGTCATACAGTGTGAGAAAGCTGTAACTCTCAGTCACATGTGCAGAGAGTGAATTGCTGCAGTAAGTGTATATGCATTAAAGTAATACTTTTTGATAATGCTCAGTCTCTGATATGATGAAAATAGAGTCTCTTTATGAGATTCATTTCTATCAGAAGTCAGAAAATCTTATATTTTCTAAGATTATCTTCACACATCTTGTCTGTGAAATCAATGAGAGAAATCATTGATTTCAGTATTCTGTTCTTGATACTATTCAAGTGACAGCAGAGTTCACCCTGACCACACTTTTTAAGTGTATGTTTTCTAATTATTGTCACGCTCCCGGCCGCGCCAAGGCCCTGTTGCGGTTTCACACGGCCCATTGCTTTCATGCGGATGATTCCATTCTGTCTGAACCGGTTTTCAATCACTCTATAACATCATTCAGATGTATCATAGAAAGATCTGATTGATGAATATGAGAACCCCGCTTTTATATGAGGTCAGCAGATTACTCTTTCTTGGCAATGAGGCACTACTGAGGTATCACTTCAGCTATTCTCACTTGTGAAATAGAAGAAGAGTATTCATTCATTGTCTATATAGAATAGCTAGATGCTGGCTTCTCATCAAAGAAGTCAGTGATTTGTTTTTCTTCTACTGAAATATATATGAGAGTTACTGCATATCTCATATAATCTTCTTAGTATACTAAGTACTATATCTGTGATATTCTCATAATAATCTTGTAGCCTATGAGCTCACTATTCAAGCAAGATAGTCAAGCTCACTCATACAGCTTTCTAAATAACTACTTCTATGTGATGTCACTGACTAGTCACTGCTTCAGTTCTGTTATGTTACAATTTGAATTACTTAACCTGATTATACATTTGAATCAGTCAAGCTCTAACAGACTGATATGATTTCATACACCTGTGCTGAGACTGACCTGATCTCACTCTCTGGAAGAAACACTACATCATTCTCTAGAGTGTGTACACCTCTATCTCAGCAGGAATCTGAGATTCCTGAACTCACTGCATATTTTGACATGAGCTCTTCAATCACTCTGTCACTGCTGCAGCCTCTACACATCTACATCTATTATGAAGATAGAGAGATTAAGGTCAGAGATTCTCTGAGATATAAGAAAAACATCTTGTCTGAATTTCACAGCTTTATCTGTACTCTTGAACAGAAATTCCACCTTAATCTGAGTCAGTATAATACTCATAAGATATGAGTAATATATGCTGTCAACCTTCTTGAAGGCATCTCTGCAACTACTTAAGTTATTAAGAAGAGAAAGCTTGAGCATATCAATACTACTGTGACTTGAGAAGAATTCAAGGACTTTCTACTTGATCAAATTGAAGATCACTGCAATCACAGCTTCACAGTGATGCAGCAGTTCAACTTATTATATCAATGAGATGATGAGAATTCTTCTGATTTCAATGTAAGATTTGAAGAATATTGAGAGAAATTAACTGATAATTTGAATCAATTAAAAACACAGCTTTATCTCATAAAGCTGACTTACAAGGTGTGAACAATAATATCATAATATCAGAGTTCATTAATCAATCACACTGAGCTTGTCAATCTGACTTTCTGAATCTATTTGAATAATCAATTCTCTAAGAAAAAGATTAATAAGATCTCTTCTAAACAATCAATAACAGAATCTAAATGACATTATGACAGCTTCAGTGTGAAGAAAGTAAAGAAGAATTTCAAGTATTCTGATTCTTCACTTACTGTGAAGAAATGTTAAAAAAGATTTGATAAAGATCTCTGTTTCAACTGCAGAGCTGGTGATTACTATATCAGTGATTGTAAGAAGCTGAAGAAGAGAAGAAACTGAGAAGACATCTTCTCAAAGTTAACTTCTCTTCTGATAAATGTATTCACAGAAGATAAAGAAGAGAAAGAAAAGAATTGACAATTCTTACATCTCTGAGTTCATGTTACAATCACAATGCATACTCTGAATGAAGAGATATCAGTGAGATGTCTACTTGACTTCAGAGCAGATATTAACTTCATATTCTATTTCTTTTCTTTAATGAAGAATTGAAAGAAGATAGATCTGTCAGATCATATGAAATTTACAGATGAAATGAAATGTCATTATTTTGACATAATCTAAGCAAAGTGTGTAATCACAGACTCAGAAGAAACCTTCAAGAAAAGCAGTCTGCTTCTTCACACAGTTAATATTATAGATGAGAATATCATTCTAGATCTTCTATAATTGAGAGAAAACAATTCTCTCATTGACTGAGTTACTCAGATGTGATGATACTGTCTCACTGATGAAGAGACAGTGATAGAGAAATCTGAAGAGTTTCATTGAAAGAATCTTGAGAAAAAGATTGAGTCAATATACTATATAACAGGTGATTGAGACTTAAGAATAGATGAAGAAGTTATCACTCTTGCTACAAGATTAGCAGCAGTATCTGTTATTGAAGATGAATATATATAATGTCTCTTTACAGATTTTAAGAATGTCTTTTCAGAAAGAGAAGCAGTGAAGTTTTCTGATATCAAGATATGATATAAGATTTGTCTTAAAGATGATGTAATGACACTGTACAGATCTCTTTATAACTTATCTGTAAAGAAGTTGAATGTTCTGTGCAAATATCTTGAAGAAGTGCAATCAAAGAACTGAATATATTTATCAAAGAGTCTGACAGAGGTGTCTATACTCTTTATGCTCAAGAAGAATGATAGACTACATCTATGTATAGACTACAGAGATCTTAATAAGATAACAGTTAAGAATTGCTATTCATTACTGTTAATTGATGAGATGATTGATTGATTATCTGAAGCAAAGATGTTCTCAAAGATTGATATATGAGATGTCTATCATAGAATCAGAGTTAATGAAGACAATGTTTGAAAAACAGCTTTTTGTATCAAGTACAGCAATTTTGAATATCTTGTTTTATCTTTTAATCTTTGTAATGCTTCAGTCATCTTTCAGATCTATATAAATGAGATGTTGTGAGGCCTTGTCAATATCTTCTGTATAGTATACTTGAACAACATTCTAATCTTCTCAAAAATGAAGAAAGAACATGATACTTATATTCAAGAAGTGTTGAGTTGCTTGAGACAGTATCAACTCTATATAAACACTGAAAAATGCTCATTCTACATGCAGGAGATTGATTTCTTAGATTATATTATTGAGATGAATGACATTTCAATGAACAGAAGTCAGGTCTTTATCATTGAGAACTGATCAGCACTGTGAATGTACTGTGAGATGCAGGTGTTTCTAGAATTTGTGAATTTCTACAGATGATTCATCTATGCATATTCACAGATTACTGTTCTTCTTACAGATCTGTTGAAGAAAAGTGTGAAAGACAGAAAAATGAGACTATTTATTCTCACTCAAGACACTGCACAGATGTTTGCAGAATTGAAACAAGCTTTTATAGATGTCATAATGCTGAATCACTTTAATCCTGACTTACTCAGTCAGTGTGAGACTGATGTATCTGAGAATGAGATCTGTGAAATCTTTTCACAGTTGACACTGAAGACCTTTCAATGTTAAAAGAATTAGAGAATAATCATCTCTGAGAAAACAGATAATGAATTATCTGTGAGAGAAGACTTTTTCACAGAGTCTATAAGACATTATAAATAAAGATCAGTGACCTTCTTCTTCAAGAAGTTATCACTCATGCAGAGAAGATATGATACTCATGATCAGAAGATGTTAGTAATTGTTAAATTCTTTAAGATCTGACAACATTATCTTCAGAGTAGTAAGTACTCAGTGCAAGTTCTTACTAATCATGTAAATCTGTGTTACTTCTTGATAACAAAGAGCTTGACAGAACATCAAGCCAGATGAGTGAAGCTGCTTTCAGAGTATGATTTCTATATCTGATACTGTTCAGATCAGCTTAATTCTATTAACATGCTGTCTAGATGACCTGATTATAATATTATTAATGTGGAGAAGAATTCTATAAAAGAATCTCTGTCATCACTGCAGAAGAAGCTGGCTGCAGAGAATTGAGATTCTCTAAAGCTCAGAAACAGCATCAGAGAGACAGCTGTGTGACTCAGTATAGAAGGTGAAAGAGAACCTGAGTTTCTGCAGAGAACTGACACTGAAGATCATGAGCTTCTCATGTTATATCTTACAATTATTGAATTGATAAAGGATGAAATGATCTACAATCTTTCAATCTGACTATTTTTAAAATTCATTGATAAGTTATAGAAGAAGGATGTCTCTACTGCAGCTTGAATTCAGAAGTTGAAGAAGAAAGAGTTCAGTTTGAACTTGAAAGAGACAGATTCTGAGCAGGACAGTACTGCTAAGAAATCAAGTCACTGATAACTAGAAGAATGTAAACTTCTACTGCTGAATAATTCAGTCTTTGTCCCTTGTAGTAGAGTGATGCATTAGAAGTTATTGAGAATTCATTATAATAATTCTCATACAAGGCACTTTGAGTTAGAGCAGACTGAGAAGCTTCTAAAATATAAATACACTTGAGACAAGCTTCAGACAGATGTCAAAGAGTATATTGAGACTTATAATATCTATCAAAGAATAAAAATCCTGCAGTATAAGCAATACAGTGAGTTAACATCACTGCCTATTTCAAAGAGCTTATGACAGAATCTATCAATGAATTTCATAGTTGATCTGCTGAAGTTGACAAGAGTTAAAGAATATAACTTGATTTTAATCATTGTTGACTGCTTCATGAAGATGATCAGATATATCTCTACTTATAAAAAGATTAAAGCCTCTGAATTGACTGATCTGTTTTTAGATATCATCATTTGTAATCACAGTGCTCTGAAATTGTTGATAACAGATTAAGAATCTCTCTTCATCAGTAAATACTGATCAGCTTTTTACTATCATCTTATAATAAAATGTCTTCTCAGTACTGCATTTCATCTGCAGATTGATAATCAGACTGAATATCAGAATCAGACACTAAAATAGCATCTCTGAGCATTCTATTCATATCATCAGAATGATTGACTCAAACATCTTCTGATCACTGAATTCATATATAATAATGCAAAGAATGCAATCTTAAAGGTATCTTCTTTCTATGCTTGTTATGAATATAATTCTTCATTATTCAGTGATGTCATGAATGATGTTTCAAAGAAGAGAATAGACAGTCAGAATGTCAGACAGATACAGAGAATGAAGTATCTCTCAGTGTCAGAAGTAAAAGTGAGATTGAAACTTTTGAATAAAATTTATGAGAAGACAGTGAAAAGCATTCATCACACTCAGAAGTAACAGATGAAATACTATAATTGAAAACATCTTTCAATGAAGTTCTTAATAGAGAATCAAGTACTACTTTCAGCAAAGAATATCAAGATAATAAGACTGTGTAAGAAGCTCAGTGAGTAGTGACTAGAATCTTTTCTAGTAATAAGAGTGATGAGTAAGCAGGTATATGAGTTGAAATTACTCACAGAATTGAAATCAATTCATTCTGTTTTTCACATTTTCTATTTAAAGCTCTATAAGTAATATCTCAGAACAGAGCTGTCTCAGCTGAATGATATTGAGATTGAGAGTGATACTGAATATCTTATGAAGAAAATATTATTATTATTATTATTATTCTTCCATTATACTCATATGCAAGCGGAGCTTATGATGAGTCCTTGCGTGATGTTAAATACAGGTCAAGTGTTGGTTATACAGGAGGAAATACAGGTGTTGAGACCACGCTAAGATAACAAGAACATAGGAAATACAAAGGAGTGACAATTAGATACATGCAATAATAACTTCCCAGCCCAGGAACATAGAGCGATTTATTGGAGCGATTTGTACACCTCTGTATTTATTAGGAACCTGAGGTGCTTGAGTTCCGGATTTAATGTATCCCCTGCGGGTTTCGAACCCACGCGCCTTGGTTTCCCACGCCAAGGCGCTACCGGGTGGCCGCATTAACCATTCAGCCACCGGGGGATGAAGAAAATATTGAATAAATGAATATATTACAGTAAGCTTTAATATCTTGTTAAATGAGAAGATTATTCATTGTCAGAGAATTTATGAGAATCACTTAAGTATTTGAAAAATGCTGAGGAAGAGATTGTAATCTATGAGATGACTAGTAGAGACTGCCCTGTTACATATCAGAGATGTTAGATAAGAAATACTGCTTAAGACTTCTTGTTTTTCTCAAAGAGTTTTTTTAGAGATAATCTTATAATGATGAGTCAGTGTCTTGTAGACTCTGTAGCACTCTTCTTCTATTTTCTTTCAAAGAGTTTTTAGAAGTTTAATGAGACTACACAAGTGTAAAATTCCTGAAGTGATTAGAGAAAAGAAATATTGAAAATTAATAAAATAATTAATATTATTGATCTGCAGGCTGCTGCTATTCTAATAGAGCTACAGCCTGCTGAAAAAGTAAAAAGAGAGATCAGAGTCTACTCATCAATAATTACATCTTTATCAAACTCATTCTTCACTGTTGAAGTCTCTGACACTGATATCTTTATCTGCTGAGAAGTTAGTGCTGTGATGCTGCAGAGAAGCATGCTGCAGAAGAGTATAAGAGATGCTGAAAGTGTTAACTTATTAACTTATAAAGTATCTTAATCATCTGCTTCAACTGAAGTGAGATTCTCTTTAATCAGTGATTGATCTCTGTGATACTTTCAATGACAGTGTTAGCTGATCTCTTCTTAAGATCAGTCATTCTGAGGTGTTTTTTCATCTCAGAGATTCATGCTTTCATCTTCTTTTACAGATGAGTAAGAGAGACCTTCTCAGTCTTGATAGAATTCATCAATACTTAAAGCTCTGAGATTCTCACTCTGTACTACTTAAGCATCTAGACTTCTTATCAGAATCAACATGATATCTTTCTGTAAGATAATACTTACAGAAAGACAGAAGTCATTGTTGCAGATGTAACAGAAACAACAGAAGTGAGAGAAGAAGTAAGTGTATAAAATCCCTCTCTTCTTCAGCTGCTTAATGCAGCACAGACAAGTAGTGATACTGATCAGAGACTGTATCAGAGCCTTCTCACAGAGAGAAGATGAAGAAACTGTGAGACTCTGCAGACTCAACTCAGCAGTATTCTGAGCAGAGCTCAGACATGCTGTGAAAGAGAAACTACAGATTGAGCTTCTCAGAGTCACTGTTCTCAGAATCAAGCTCTTCTTAAGTTCCTCTCTGAATGACTACACAGGGTCATACATCACTGTATTAACTGAGGGGGGGGGCAGTGTTGCAATGGCGGTGAGAGAAGTGAGAGACAGACTGAACACAGATGAACTGATCAGCAGAAGGAATGACACTTCACTGCAAGGCATGATGACTATCACTGCAGCTGCAAAAGAAGCAGAAGAAGAAGAAGATGTAATAATGAAAGCAGTACTTCTGCAGCTCATTGACACTGCTGTCTTCATCTTCAATCTGGCTTTCTTGACAGTCATGAAGGCCGCCGTCGCACCATGAAGATGTTTATTACTCACTAGAAAACATCAGAATAAGTTCTTGATTGTTCTTCAAGAATAATACTCTCATACACTCACTGTTGCAATTGAGAGAGAGAGAAGAAAAATGTTTTATAGAGAGAAGAATCTTTTCAAAAAATCCTGTCACTACTGTTAGCTTTGTCTCTAAAACACATCACTTTTACAGAGAATTTCATATATAGAATGAAATATATTGAGAGATCTGCAAGTCACTTGTTAACTACATTTTTCACATTTCAAATCAATATATAAGAAACTCACTTATCACATATTTAATTTGAATGATGATGAGAAAAGAAAGATCTATGCAGTCAGCAGAAAAACTCATTTATTTCTTTATATCATACACAGTACATACACTGTTAATCAGTTGATAATCATTACTATATAACAAAGATAATTTCTAATTCAGTAATCTTGAGAACATAGAAACTATGCTCTTAAAGAGAAGAGTATTATCACACTCTCAGTCATGTCAAGACTCTGTTGCAGTTTCACACAGTTCATTGCTTTTATATGAATAATTTCATTCTATCTGAACTGGTTTTCAACCACTCTATAACATCATTTGAATGTATCATAGAAAGATTTGATTGATGAATATAAGAATCTCACTTTTATACAAGATCAGCAGATTACTCTTTCTTAGTAATGAGGCACTGCTGAGGTATCACTCTGGCTATTCTCACTTATGAAATGAGAGAAGAGTATTCACTTATTGTCTATATAGAATAGCTAGATGCTGGCTTCTCATCAAAGAAGTCAGTGATTCATTTTTCTTCTACTGAAATATATACAAGAGTTACTGCATGTCTCATACAATCTTCTTAGTATACTAAGTATCATATCTGTGATATTCTCACAATAACCTTGTAGTCTATGAGCTCACTATTCAAGCAAGATAGTCAAGCTCACTTATACAGCTTTCTAAACAACTACTTCTACATGACACTGCTGACTAGTCACTGCTTCGGTTCCGCCATGTTACAATTATTCACATTTATATAGATATATACTGATTATTTATTAGATGATATTAAGACAATAACTCATCACAGCTGTGTTACTCTCACTGTGAGAGATACACAGTTAATGATGAATATTATGAAGATTCTGAGAAGTGAGTATTTTGAGAATGCTGCAGCTCTGTGATCTTGATTTTTTTTTGTTTTTATTTTTTATTTTTTTCTTTTTCTTTTCTTTTTTTTTTTTTTGTTTTTCTTTCTCTTTCTGTCTCTTTTTTTCTTTCTCTTCTTTTTTTCTTTCTCTTTTTTTTTTTTTTTTTTTTGTTGTGATTTTTTCTTGTTTTATTTTTTATTTTTTTGTTATTTTTTGTATTTTACATTTTTTTTTTTAATTAAAATGATATTATTGATTATGATCTGTATTCAGAAAAGTAATGATATTTGATAACACTCTCTGTTGAATTTTCAACAAATGAGCACTATGTTATGATATTATATAAGTGAGAAATGATTTCATAGTCTTATTTAATGCCATTTTCAATAATGAAATCAGAATGAAAATGTGACTAAGAATTCAAACATATTCTTTATCTGAAACTAGATTTTTATTTGAAAAGTGAATCTGAGATCTTTAATATTTGAAATAACAGGATTTGAAATCAATGTGATGAACACAAACTATGACCAGAAGTAATGCTTTTAGATAACATGACAACTGTAAAGTTTGATCCTGGTCTCAGACACGGTCACACGGTCAGTCTAAATATAGAGACTAGACTGACTGTGTGACCGTGTCTGGAACTAGAATCAGAATATTTGATGATCTCATTATCAATTCAATTAATCTCATTACACAGTTTTAACATTAGATAGTAGTCTTATACTGTTTCAGTGAGACTTACTGTCTACTCTTATCACATTTTTCAAATGAGATGATGATTTTCACTTCTCAATTTAAATTATTTTTATTACTTTAAATAACTTTAAATCTCATTTAAGTGTTATTAAAAAGCATTACTTTTTAAAAAATTAAAAATAGTTTAAAAAAAATCTTAAAATGTCTAAAAATAGTTACTTTATACTAAGAATGAAACTAAATGAAATTAAATGAGATTACTTTCTTATTTTTTCTAAGTTATAATCTCATTTTGAGATCTGATATATAGTTACTTTACATGTTTTTTTAATAATTAGTCTCAGCAGAATTCATATCAAGAAATATATGAGATTAGATTAAATAAAATTAAATATGAAATTTATAATTCTGATAATCAGTTTAATAGAGACTCAGTCTGAGAATTCTATATCTATAAATCTCTATTTCTGAACCTGACATCTCATACAGATTATATAAACAGATAATTATTAATAAGATAAAGAATAAGAGAGATGATAAAATAATTAATAAGTAGAAAGAAGAAGAAGAATTAAAAGAATGAATTTATTACTTCTAT
Organism: Blastomyces dermatitidis ER-3; assembly: GCF_000003525.1. Lineage (NCBI taxonomy): Eukaryota > Fungi > Ascomycota > Eurotiomycetes > Onygenales > Ajellomycetaceae > Blastomyces > Blastomyces dermatitidis. Next base: position 2,104,758 of record NW_025544774.1, read on the forward strand.
AATCAATTCTTTTATACAGATCTTTTAAATGTCAGTGATTATATTCTCTTCTTCAGCTCTGACAGCTTTAACTTTATTTAATATAATATTTTCAAGTGAGATAATCAATGTAATAATAATGAAATATATAATAAAAGAAATAAAAGAACTAAATTTATAATCTCATTATTATTCACATTCAGATCTACTATTGAAATCTTTTATTAAATTCACTGTTGAAATCTTTTATTAAATTCTTTATTAAAATCTTTTATTGAATTCTTCATTGAAATCTTTCATTAAATTCACTATTGAAATCTTTTATTAAATTCACTATTAAAATCTTTTATTGAATTCTTCATTGAAATCTTTCATTGAATTCTTCATTGAAATTTTTTATTGAATTTATTATTGAATCTTTTATCAAATTCACTGTTGAAATCTTTTATTAAATTCTCTGTTAAAATCTTTTATTAAATTTACTGTTAAAATCTTTCATTGAATTTACTATTGAATCTTTTATTGAATCTGCTGTTAAAATCTTTCATTAAATTCATCTTTAATTCAAAGCAGTTCAATACCTCAATTTAATGAATACTTCAATTGATTGACAAGAGAACAGTTGCTTGATATGAATATTAAAAAGAGTATATTTCAAATTATAAAAGATAAGTTAAAAAGTTCATTATAATAGATTAAATTGCAGAAATTCAAATCATCTCTATTAACTGCTGATAGTGATAAGAGTAGATCTTATACTGCTTTCATCTCTAAATCTGTATTATAATTGAATGAATTGCAATCTGAATCTTTCTAGTTATTATAATACTATTCTATATAAGCAGATCTGAAATATTCTTTTATATCTTTTTCTCTTATAAAGTTCTCAACTGTATGATGTAAAAAAGTTTTAAATCTCTAAATCTTCTAATTGATTTCTTCAATGTGTGAAAAGACTTCTCTATAGAATTGTAGTCAGATGAATATAATAATAAGAATACTAGTTTAATATCTGTATCTCTGCAAAGATTCTTCAATTCTTGAAATTAATAAGTATTGCAATTAGTTATCACTAAGTAGTGATAACTTCAATGATATTTAAGCAGTATCTGAATGTATACAAATTTATTAAATCACTCTGTATTATAGAATCTCTGATATATATTATAATTAAAATATCTATTAATAGTTATTATAAGTAAGATTAATTATCTTCAAGATTGTTTACAGAGTCTTTTAATATAATAATAAAATTTTGTGCTTAATTATTTATATCATTGATTCACTGTATATATATTCACAGTACTTTTATTTAAAAAGATTAGTTGATTAGAGAGATACTGAGTAAGTTAAATATATTATTCAGCTCAAAGTTCTTTATTATATTAAGTAACTATGAGTTCAGTCTATATTATAAAACTAATAAATTAGTAGATGCTATATATTAAGTAATATTTAATTATAATATTAATTATCTTCTTTTATATTAAATTCAGTTTCTTCAACAATCTATATATTAACTGCAGATGAATATCAATATTAAATTTATTCTTTATAAAGTAGACAGTCTTATTATAATATATAGTTAAATATACTTTGAAAAAATTCTTCAATTCTGAGAAGATATCTGATGTGATTTTTAACTTTATACTACATATTAAATAAAGTTCTCTAGCAGTTTCAAAGCAGTAAAGATTTTGTTAAATTTAATATACAGTAGTCAGATAATAATCAATACTTTATATAATCTCAGCAGATATATAATTGTTCTTAAGAAGATGTACAATCTCATTAATAATAAAATCACAGAGTTGAGATAATATATTAATAAGGAAGATAAGAAAGACATGTATTTAAATAATATTTAATTGAAAAAGATATGTATTGAATGATATTGAGTAATTCTAGAGAAACATGAATATTTTGATTTTTTAATAATGTTTTACTACTAATTTTCAGAGAGGGCTGAGAAAATTCTGTTTTTATAAGTAATATATCTGTTATAATACTGCATCACTCAACCAACTGCCCCACCACGAACTCGCTCGATTTTTCGAATAAGAACCCGCCGATAGATTCATCGAAAGCCCTCGATCATACGAGCATTTGGACCCCATCGCCGACCGCATACCCCGTGTGGTGGTGGAGATATCCAGCCAAACGTGAACTAGATGTTGTTCAAAACTCCCGTGTGGGATTATCCCCCGTTCACCCCTACCACACCACAACCCCAGGCCAAAGTGCCATACAAATTGTAAGGTGAAGAGACATAGTCATATGCACCAATCTTCTTGATTTTGGAAGATCCCTGATCTGTAATTGTGGAGATATCTGAGAAGTGATCTCCGCGAAAACCCTGTTCATCTTTGATGTTTCAAAACATCAACATCAAGTCTCACCCTCATACTGTCCTTTCCAATCTGGCTCATCTCTGACAGAAAAATACAAAAAGATATCTCAGTGATAATATCAAGCACATAATCAATGAACACTTCTGAAGTGCAATCTTCATGATCTGTCATCAGTGTATTTAGACTTTAACACCAAGTCTCACCCTTGTACTACCTCTCTTAATCTGGCTCATCTTCAGCAGAATAATACAAAAAGATACCTTAGTAACAGCATTCAATACATAATCAGCAGACAATGAGTCAACAGCATATCAACAACTATAAAATCAGTATATCTCAAGATCTGACTGAGTCTTTGATTCCTGTACAGTGAGATATATTAAATCTAGTTTTAATATCTCAATATTCAATAGATTCTGTAAGAGATTGAGAATAGTAATACTAGATTTCTATTGAATTTAAGAATTAACTCTATATTAATATAATCATTGACAAAGTCTTCTATTTTGAGATATAAATAACTAGTTTCTCTACATCTCACTGACAATATGTCACGCTCCCGGCCGCGTCAAGACTCTGTTGCAGTTCCACACGGCTCATTACTTTCATGCAGATGATTTCATTCTGTCTGAACTAGTTATCAATCACTCTATGACATCATTCAGATGTATCATAGGAAGATTCAATTGATAAATATGAGAACCTCACTTTTATACAAGATCAGCAGATTACTCTTTCTTAGCAATGAGATGCTGCTGAGGTATCACTTCAGCTATTCTTGCTTATGAAATGAGAGAAGAATATCTGCTCATTGTCTATATAGAATAGCTAGATGCTGACTTATTATTATTATTATTATTATTATTCTTCTTCCATTATACTCATATGCAAGCGGAGCTTATGATGAGTCCTTGCGTGATGTTAAATACAGGCCAAGTGTTGGTTATACAGGAGGAAATACAGGTGTTGAGACCACGCCAAGATAACAAGAACATAGGAAATACAAAGGAGTGACAATTAGATACATGCGATAATAACTTCCCAGCCCAGGAACATAGAGTGATTTATTGAAGCGATTTGTACACCTCTGTATTTATTAGGAACCTGAGGTGCTTGAGTTCCGGATTTAATGTATCCCCTGCGGGTTTCGAACCCACACGCCTTGGTTTCCCACGCCAAGGTGTTACCAGGTGGCCGCATTAACCATTCGGCCACCGGGGCGCTAGATGCTGACTCTTCATCAAAGAAGTCAGTGATTTATTTTTCTTCTACTGAAATATATACAAGAGTTACTGTGTGTCTCATATAATCTTCTTAGTATACTAAGTATCATATCTGTGATATTCTTGTAATAACTCTGTAGTCTACAAGCTCACTATTTAAGCAAGATAGTCAAGCTTATTCATACAGCTTTTTAAAACAACTATCTCTATATAACACTATTAACTAGTCACTGCTTCAGTTCTGTTATATTATAATTTAAATTACTTAACCTGATTACATGTTTGAATCAGTCAAGCTCTAACAGACTAATATAATCTTATACATCTATGTTGAGACTGATCTGATCTCACTCTCTGAAGAAAACACTATATTATCTTCTAGAGTGTGTACATCTCTACTCTAACAGAAATCTGAGATTTCTGAAACTGCTGTATATTTTGATATAAGCTCTTTAATCACTCTGTCACTATCATAGTCTCTACATACCTACATCTATCATAAAGATAGAGAGATTAAGATCAGAGATTTATCAAGATATAAGAAAAACATCTTATCTGAATTTCACAGCTTTATCTGTACTTTTGAACAGAAATTCTGTCTTAACTTAAGTTAGTATAATACTCACAAGATATAAGTAATATACACTGCTAATCTTCTTGAAGACATCTCTGTGACTACTTGAGTTATTAAGAAGAGAAAGCTTGAGTGTATCAATACTATCATAACTTAGAAAGAATTCAAGAACTTTCTACTGAATTAAATTAAAGATCACTGTAATCACAGCTTCACAGCAGTGCAGTGATTCAACTTATTATATTAATAAGATAATGAGAATTCTTTTAATTTCAATATAAGATTTAAAGAATATTGAGAGAAACTGACTAATGACTTAAATCAATTAAAAATGCAGCTTTATCTTACAAAGCTGACTCATAAGATGTGAACAATGATATTATAATATCAGAGTTTATTAATTAATTACACTGAGCTTGTCAATCTGACTTTCTGAATTTATTTAAATAATTAATTCTCTGAGAAAAAGATTAATAAGACTTCTTCTAAATAATTAATAATAAAATCTAAACAGTGTCATGACAGCTTCAGTGTGAAGAAAGTAAAGAAGAATTTCAAGTATTCTGATTCTTCACTCACTGTAAAGAAATATTAAAAAAGATTTAACAAAGATCTCTGTTTCAACTGTAAAGCTGATGATCACTATATCAGTGATTGTAAGAAGATGAAGAAGAGAAGAAACTGAGAAGATATCTTCTTAAAGTTAACTTCTCTTCTGATAAATGTATCTGTGAAAGATAAAGAAGAGAAAGAGAAGAATTAATAATTCTTATATCTCTGAGTTCATGTTACAATCACAATGCATATTCTGAATGAGAAGATATCAGTGAGATGTCTACTTGACTTCAGAGTGAATATCAACTTTATATTCTATTTCTTTTCTTTGATAAAGAATTAAAAGAAGATAGATCTGTCAGACTATATGAAATTTACTGATGAAATAAAATATCACTGTTTTAACATAATTCAAGTAAAGTATGTGATCACAGACTCTGAAGAAATCTTCAAGAAGAGCAGTCTGCTTCTTCATACAGTCAACATCATAGATAAGAACATTATTCTAAGTCTTCTGTGATTGAGAGAAAACAATTCTCTTATTAACTGAGTTACTCAGATATGATGATATTATCTCACTAATGAAGAGACAGTGATAGAGAAATCTGAAGAGTTTCATCAGAAGAATCTTGAGAAAAGAATTGAGTCAATATACTGTGTAACAGGTGATTGAAACTTAGAGACAGATGAAGAAGTTATCACTCTCACTGCAAGATTAGCAGCAGTATCTGTCATTGAAGATGAATATATACAACATCTCTTTACAGATTTTAAGAATATCTTTTCAGAAAGAGAAGCAGTGAAGTTTCCTGACATCAAGATATAATATAAGATTTGTCTTGAAGATGATGTAATAACACTGTACAGACCTCTTTATAACTTGTCTGTAAAGAAATTGAATGTTCTGTATAAATATCTTGAAAAAGTGCAATCAAAGAACTGAATATATTTATCAAAGAGTTCAGCAGAGACATCTATACTCTTTATACTTAAGAAGAATGATAGGCTATATCTATGCATAGACTACAGAGGTCTTAATAAAGTGATGATTAAGAATCACTATTTATTATTATTGATTGATGAGATGATTAATTGATTATCTGAAGCAAAGATGTTCTCAAAGATTGATATACAGAATATCTATCATAGAATCAGAGTTAATGAAGATGATATTTGAAAAACAGCTTTTTATATCAAGTACAGCAATTTTGAATATCTTATTTTATCTTTTAATCTCTGTAATACTTCAGTCATCTTTCAGATCTATATAAATGAGACACTGTAAGGCCTTATCAATGTCTTCTACATAGTATATCTGAATAATATTTTAATCTTCTTAAAATCAGAGAAAGAATATGATACTCATGTTTGAGAAGTATTAAGTCACTTGAGACAGTATCAACTCTATGCAAACACTGAAAAATGCTCATTCTACATGCAGAAGATTGATTTCTTAGATTATATTATTGAAGTGAATGACATTTCAATGAACAGAAGCTGAGTCTTTATCATTGAGAACTGACTGATGTCACAGATGTATCATGAGATGCAGATATTTCTAGAATTTATGAATTTCTACAGACAATTCATCTATATATATTCACAGATTACTGCCTCTCTTACAGATCTGTTAAAGAAAAGTGTGAAAGACAGAAAAATAGAATCATTTATTCTCACTCAAGATACTGTGCAGATGTTTGTGAAATTAAAACAAGCTTTCACAGATGCTACAATACTGAATCACTTTAATCTCAACTTACTCAGTCAGTGTGAGACTGATATATCTGAGAATGAGATCTGTGAAATCTTTTCACAGTTGACACTGAAGGCCTTTCAATATTGAAAGAATCAGAGAATAATCATTTCTGAGAAAACAGACAATAAATTGTCTGTGAGAGAAGACTTTTTCATGAAGTCTATAAGATACTGTGAATAAAGATCAGTGATTTTCTTCTTCAAGAAGTTATCACTCACACAGAGAAGATATGATACTCATGATCAGAAGATGTTAGTAATTGTTAAATTCTTTAAGATCTAGTAATATTATCTTCAGAGTAGTAAGTATTCAGTGTAAGTTCTCACTGATCATGTAAATCTGCATTACTTCTTGATAACAAAGAGCTTGATAGAACATCAAGTCAGATGAGCAGAGCTGCTTTCAGAGTATGATTTCTATATTCAATACTGTTCAGATTGACTTAACTCTGTCAATACATTATCTAGATGATCTGATTATAATATTATTGATGTAGAGAAGAATTCTATAAAAGAATCTCTATCATCACTGCAGAAGAAGCTGGCTGCAGGGAATTAAGATTCTCTAAAGCTCAGAAACAGTGCTGGAGAGACAGCTGTGTGACTCAGTATAGAAGATAGAAGAGAATTCAGATCTCTGTGAGAAACTAATACTGAAGATCATGAGCTTCTTGTATTATATCTTACAATCATTGAATTGATAAAGAATAAAACAGTCTACAATCTTTCAATTCAACTACTTTTGAAATTCATTAATAAATTATAGAAGAGAGACATCTCTACTGCAGTTTGAATTCAGAAGTTGAAGAAGAAAGGATCTGATTTAAACTTGAAAGAGACAGACTCTGAGCAGAGCAGTGCTGCTAAGAAATTAAGTTACTAATAACTAGAAGAATGTGAACTTCTACTGCTGAATGATTCAGTCTTTATCTCTTATAGTAGAACAGTATATCAGAAGTTATTGAGAATTTATCATAATAATCTTCATGTGAGACACTTTGAGTTAGAGAAGACTGAGAAGCTTTTAAAATATAAATATACTTGAGACAAGCTTCAGACAGATGTCAAAGAGTATATTAAGACTTACAATATCTATCATAGAATAAAGATCTCACAGTATAAGTAATATAGTAAGTTAGTGTCACTGTCTGTTTCAAAGAGTCTATGACAGAATCTATTAATAGATTTCATAGTTGACCTGCTGAAGTCAACAAGAGTCAAAGAATATGACTTAATTTTAATCATTATTGACTGCTTTATAAAGATAATCAGATATATCTCTACTTATAAAAAGATTAAAGCCTCTGAATTAACTGACCTATTTTTAGATATCATCATTTATAATCACAGTGCTCTGAAATTATTAATAACAGATTAAGAATTCCTCTTCATCAGTAAATACTGATCAGCTTTTTACTATTATCTTACTATAAGATATCTTCTCAGTACTGCATTTCATCTACAGACTGATGATCAGATTGAATATCAGAATCAGACACTAGAATAGCATCTTCAAGTGTTTTATTTATATTATTAGAATGATTGACTCAAACATCTTCTGACTGCTGAATTTGTATATAACAATATAAAGAATGCAATCTTAAAGATATCTTCTTTCTATGCTTATTATGAATATAATTCTTCATTACTCAGTAACATTATGGATAACATTTTAAAGAGAGAGATAGACAGTCAGAATGTCAGACAGATACAGAGAATGAAGTATTTCTCAGTACTAGAAGTAAAAGTGAGATTAGAACTTTTGAATAAAATTCATGAGAAGATGATGAAAAGCATCTTGTGGCGGGCTGCGCCCGATCAATCATATAGACTATTCCATTACACTCCATAGATTCTTCCATTCCCGATCGCCGATCCGCGGCCGCTACGAACGCACGTAGCATACACTCCGATTCTCAGCCACTTCTGATTGCCGATCCGCGGCCGCTACGAACACGCGTAGCGTACGCTCTGATTCTCGGCCATTCCTGATCACTGATTCTCGGCTGCTATGAACGCATGTATATTCTTCCGCCCTGAAGCTCCACCACATACACCATCACATACGCGTATAAATATCCATCTCAATCACTGATTCTCACACTTTCTCTTTCTTTTCTTCTCTAACATTTTTATCTTTGTTATATAAGACCTATCAATATTATACTGATCTATTCAGCATAGGCTTCTTACACTATAAAAATGTTCATTGTCTTCTTATTAGAAAACAATTATTCACACATTGTCTTCTCATCAGAAACAATTATTCATTGAGAGATATCTGAACATGTAATAACATGTAAGAAACAGTCACACAGTTAAGCAGATATCAAGTCCTCAGATAGAAGCTTGCTTGCCAGTTACTCTGGCTCTGTAACAAGATCTTATGAAGAGAATAAGATCTTATAAGAGAATATCAGTAAAAGATCTGAGAGTTCTGACACTCAGACATATAAGAATACAATTACACTTCTTCAGATTTCACAGATATCATACATCTGACAATCAATATAACCATGTCTAATAATAATATGAAACCCTTGAACATGAGCATAGACACAGTGTCACAGTGGCTCTAAGTAATGTTGAAACTATAATAACAATAAATAGCTGATATGCATGCAACTCAACAACATCAATATGAAGAGATTCAACAATTATTATAATAAGGAACTCATGCAATTTCAGCATCTACAGAATCAAATACAAAAGTGCTGAAAGAATGCTTAAATACTCCTGCATATTTCAATGCTTCTGATCTCACTCTCTACTCATCATGAAGGATGAAAATGCTCATGAAACTGAGTGTAGATGGAGATTTCATCAGTTTATTAATCAATCAAGATTGATATATCAATGAATGATTGAAGAATCACATGAAACAGAAGTTTCATTCATGAATGAAAGCATGTGAATCAGTGTTGTGAATATCTGATAATATTATGAAATATCTTGATGTTCTGTTCTGAGACACTGTCATGTAACAGAAAGTATTAGATTAATTACAGAGTATCTGACAGAGAAACACTTCTCTTATAACATTTATCTCTGACTTCAACATCAAGATTCTAGAAGCAGGTGATCAGTCTTGAGAGAATTGAATGAAGATTAGCATGCTCAAGAAGACATTGACTTTCAAACTCTTACAGACTCTTGTGAGCACAGATGAAGACTCAACTTATAAAGACTTCTATATACAGCTCTGAACAATGAATAACTGTCTTATCAAGCTCAAGAATATACAGAACAGTGGCAGAAGATGTTACACTTCAGTAACTCATATACTCACACTGAGAAATAACAATGATGCAGATGCTATAAATTGAGTAGACTTAAATGTCTATATATAAGCAAGGATCTCTGCTGTCTGAACAGGCTTCTGAGTCCCTGAAATCACTCCTGAAGAAGCTGTCAATCAATGTCAATGTAGAGTGTGCATTAACTGTAACTGATCAGAATACATTGCTTTCAACTACTGATCAATCTATGTGTCTTCATATTCAAGAGAAGGATCAGTGTCTTCTCATTTAAAGAATGAATCAGTGCCTGTCTGCATCAACCATGTTGCATTAGAGGAAGATTCAGAGAATAACTATAAGAATGTCTCAGTGAAACAGGGAAAAGATTAGCTCCTGTTCAAATTTGCAAACAGAAGCTTGAAGAGATCAGATGACAATGATTTGAAGAGAAGATGACAATGAATGTGATTCTTGTATTCACTGTGATTAATAACATGTATAATATGAAGACCATGATAGACAGTAATCTATATCACTATACAATGATAAAATCTTCAGTTGTAAGACATTATAACCTTCAGTGTATTTCTCTATTAAAACTCTGACTTCTTGCAGGATTTGATGATTCAAAAGACATTTATACCTGTTACATGATGAAGCTGACTATAGATGTAGAAGAACATCAACATGAAGATGCCTATGTGTATGAAGTTGATAATCTTGATTATGATCTTATGTTAGAACTTGCCTGACTATCTGAACAAGGCATCTTGTTAAATACTTAAAACAGAAGCTTGATATTCTCTAACAATGATAGAGTTCATAAAAATGACATTCACAAGATCATGAACCTGACACAGATCTCTGTCAACATGTATGAAATACTCTGAAAAAGAAGTCATCATCAAAATCACTGACAGAGTTACTGACAGTAAGATTATGTATCAATCTATTCTGTCAGTCTGACTAATATCAAAAAGACTCTAGAAAAGTTATCTCATGTTATAATAATAGATTCTCATACAAAACTCTCTCAATAATATCATGAATATCTAGATATCTTCTAACAAGATAATATTATAAATATACTCTTCTTACAAGATTCTAAAGTGAATCACAGTATCAAGTTAGAGAAAAAGAATGATAAGAACTCTGAACTGTCATGAGACTCTCTTTATAGCATGTTCTGAGATGAACTTCTTCTTCTTCAAAAGACACTCAATGATCTGTTGAATAAAGAATTCATATATGTTAGTAACTCTTTCACTGCAGCCTCTATTCTCTTTGCAAAGAAATCAGATAAAGAACTCTGATTCTGTGTGAACTACTGAGATCTGAACAGATTGACAAAGAAAGATCAATATCTCTTATCTCTCATCAATGAAACCCTAGCACAGATCAGACAAGCTCAATGATTTACAAAACTAGATGTTATTATCATGTTTCATAAGATTTATATCACTGAAGAAGATGAATAGCTTACAGCATTCTGAACACATTATGATCTCTTTGAATGAATAGTCACACTCTTTGAACTGGCTAATATTCTCAGTACATTTCAGAAATATATCAACTGAGTGCTCTGAGATTTTCTTGATAAGTTTGTATCTGCTTATCTAGATAACATTCTCATCTTCACTGATGAATTCAGAAAAGAATATCAAGAACATGTGTAAAAGATATTACAATGACTACAAGAAGCAGAACTACTGATAGATATTGACAAGTGTGATTTTGAAGTCAAGAGTATCAAGTATCTGAGTTTTATTATAGAAGCTGATAAGAGAATTTGAATGAATTCTGAGAAAGTCTCTGTCATTCTTGAATGAAAAGCTCTGTGTACTGTGAAAGATGTACAAAGCTTCATCAGATTTGCTAACTTCTATCAGTGATTTATACAAAACTTCTCAGATATTGTGAGATCACTTACAGATCTCACTAAGAAAGACTCAGTATTTCAATAATCAGTGAACACTGAAGCTGCATTTATATAGATGAAGAAGATATTCATTAATATCTCTCTGCTGATAATATTTGATTCTGATTATAAGACAGTTATTAAAGCTGATTTCTCTGACTATGTGATAGAAGAAGTGATATTGTAATATGATAATAAAGATATTCTACAATTATGTGTCTTCATGTCTAAGAAACTGAGTTCTGCTGAATACAATTATGAGATCTATGATAAGAAACTTCTCACAATTATACACTGTTTAAAAGAATGAGACTCTGAACTCTGAAGTGTCTTCAAATTTGAGATAGTTACAGATTATAAGAACCTCAAATACTTCATAACTACCTGTAAACTTACTGAATGACAGATGTGATGATCTGAGTTTCTAAGCTGCTTTCATTTTACAATACACTATCATTCTGGCAGTCAGAACTCGATGGTAGATGCTCTCTCATAATAAGAGCAAGATATATCATCTGATGTAACAGATACTCACTGAATGAATCAAGAGCATCAGCTCTTGAATCTGAAGATATTAATTGATCAAGATAGAATGGCTCACAGCATCATACATGCTTCTTCAATTAGAACTGATATCAATATCTTCACTTTCTCTACACTGAATAAACTATGACATATAGCAGCTCAGGCTGATGAACTTCTTCAGACTCTCACTGAAGCAGTACATCAAGAAGCACTCTGATTTTTCTCAGAACTATGTATCAGAACTGATATCTCAGAATGCTCAATCAATAACAATAACACTCTACAATTCTGTGAATGACACTGAGTTCCTCACTCTGAATTCTTACATACTCAGATAATACAAGAGATACATGATTTGTATATGACTGATTATTCAGGCTGTGAACAACTGTATAGAATGATCTCTCAAGAATTCTACTGATCTGAGATATTAAACAGTATCAGATACTTTATTCAAAACTGCAATCACTGTTCTTCTGTTATTTTATGAAAGAACTGTAGAAAAGATCTACTGAAATCACTTGATATCTCTGATAGAATCTGATAAAATGTAGTAATTGACTTCACTGTTAATCTATCTAAGAGCAAGAGCTGCAGAAACATTCTGATCATTATTGATTAACTAAGTAAGAGTGTAATATTGAAATCTTGTGATAAGATGAATACTGAACAAGTCACTGAAGCCTTCTTACAGAGTTTATTCTATTGAATATATGAATTGCTGAGATTGATAGTATCAGATCAGAGCTGTCAATTCATGAGCACTCTCTGAACAAGAATCTGTCAAGTTCTCAAGATTATACACTATCTGTTAACTGTCTATCACTCTGAGACTGATGATGCATCAGAATGAATAATTCAGACTGTAAAGAATTATCTTTATAAGTTCTGCAATCACTTATAAGATGATTGATATGATCTTCTCCTACACACAGAGATCACTATCAACAGTCAAGATACTGTTTCAACAGGTGTAAGCCTGTTCTTTCTTACACACAGATATCACATGAAAGTGTTGAATCTTCTAGAGATCACACAGTGCACACTGAATTCTCACAGTCTGATTCAGATCACTGATAATATAGTAATGAAGCTCTGAGACACTCACAACTGAGCAGAGGCCTTCATAGTAATTATGAAACAAGATCAAGAAGATCAAATCAATATTCAATGAGATTCTGCAGAGCAGTATAAGATAGAAGACCTTGTGTGATTGAATCTCAAGAATATATGAACCACACATTCATCTCATACACTAGACTACTGCCATGTCAGGTATAAAGTGATAGAAGTTCTAGATAGTCACAACTACTGTCTTGACACATCATCAGAGATTCATGATGTATTCTATACAAGCTTGCTTCATCACACTGTCACTGATTCATTTTCTTCTCAGCTGACTTCTAACTGACAGCTGCCAGGCATCATAGGAGAAGATAATGAGCTTGAGTGAGAGATTGAAGATATTCTTGATGAGAGATCCTGCGGCCGCAGCTGATAATATCTGATGAAATGAGTCAGCTACAATCAACTGACCTGAACTCTGAGTTCCATGTTATCTGAAACAGCAGCCCTTGACTGATAAGAACTGCTTCTGAAAAGAGGGGGCTAATGTGGCAGGCTGCACCTGATCAATCATATAGACTATTTCATTACACTTCATAGATTCTTCCATTCCTGATCACTGATCTGCGGCCGCTATGAACGCGCGTAGTGTATACTTCAATTCTCAGCCACTTCTGATCACTGATCTGTGGCTGCTATGAACGCGCGTAGCATACACTCTGATTCTCAGCCATTTCTGATCATCAATCCTCAGCCGCTACAAACGCGCGTATATTCTTCTGCTCTGAAGCTTCACCATGTACACCACCACATACGCATATAAATATCCATCTCAATCACTGATTCTCACACTTTCTCTTTCTTTCCTTCTCTAATGTTTTTATCTTTGTTATATAAGACCTATCAATATTATACCGATCTATTCAGCGTAGGCCTCTTACACATCTACTGCATTCAGAAGCAGTAGATAAAATACTATAATTAAAAACATCTTTCAATGAAGTTCTTAATAGAGAATCAAGTGCTACTTTCAGCAAAGAATATCAAGATAATAAGACTATATAAGAAGCTCAGTGAGTAGTGACTAGAATCTTTCTCAGTAATAAGAGTGATAAGTAAGTAGATATATGAGTTGAAATTACTCACAGAATTGAAATCAATTCATTCTGTTTTTCACATTTTCTATTTGAAGCTCTATAAGTAATATCTTGAGATGAAGCTGTCTCAGCTGAATAATATTGAGATTGAGAGTGATACTGAATATCTTATGAAGAAAATATTGAATAAGTGAATATATTACAGTAAGCTTCAATATCTCATTAAATAAGAAGATTATTCATCATCAGAGAATTTATGAGAACTGCTTGAGCATTTGAAAAATGCTGAGAAAGAGATTACAATCTATGAGACAGCTAGTAGAGACTGCTCTGTTACACATCAGAGACATTGAATAAGAAATACTGCTTAAAACTTCTCATTTTTTTCAAAGAGTTTTTTAGAGATAATCTTACAGTGATGAGCTGATATCTTATAGACTCTGTAGCACTCTTCTTCTATTTTCTCTCAAAGAGTTTTTAGAAGTTTAATAAGACTACACAAGTGTAACATTTCTGAAGCAGTTAAAAGAAAAGAAATATTTAAAATTAATAAAAAGATTAATATTATTGATCTGCAGATCACTGCTATTTTAATAAGGCTGCAGCTCACTGAAAAAGTAAAAAGAGAGATTAGAGTCTACTCATTAATAATCACACTCTCATCAAACTCATTCTTCATCATTGAAGTCTCTGATACTGATATCTTTATCTACTAAGAAGTTAGTACTGTGACACTGCAGAAGAGCAGAAGAAATGTATGAAATATTAATTTATCAACTTATAAAGTATCTCAGTCATCTGCTTCAATTAAAGTGAGATTCTCTTTAATCAGTAATTAATCTCTGCAGTACTTTTAATAGTGATACTGACTGATTTCTTCTTAAAGTCAGTTATTCTGAGATGTTTTTTTATCTTGAAGACTCATGCTTTCATCTTCTTTTACAGATAAGTAAGAAGAATCTTCTCAGTCTTAATAGAATCTGTTAATACTTAAAGCTCTGAGATTCTCACTCTGTACTGCTTAGACTGGCCGGCGGGACCATGAATTTCACATTTGATCTCATTTGGTCTGGTCTCATACATTTCTTGGCGTGAGTCCCACCAGGACCAAGCCTTAAAAAAATCTGAAAATGAATCATTTCTGAGAGAAATGGTGTGAAAAATGACCAGATTTAATTCAAGAACAGTGAAATAAGAGTAATTTTCCAGGATAAACTGTGAAAGATAATCATTCTTTCAAAATCAGAATGAGACTGAGACTGAAGATCAAAATCAGTCTTATTCAGTTCATTCAGTGATTGCTTATATAATCAGAATTTGATAATGATTATTGATAATGCTCATGAAACAACTAAATACATTCTTGTGCAAGTTTATTCTTCACTTTCTCATGAAAACTACACTTCTCTGATATACTGTGATCAGAGGTATTAAACTGTCTGATAATTCTATGTTTTATAATCATGAGTTTCTTGATTATTTCTTCTTATAATTGTTCTCAGTGATAGTGACAAATATCTCAATTTGAGTTGAACTTTCACTTCATTCTCATCTCTGTCAATGAAATTATCAGAATATCACACATCATCAGTGCAATAGTTGAATATATACTCTCAACAATTTTTCATAACTCTAGAATTGATTTGACATGTAAATTTATCAGATTATCTTGAAGATAGCAGTCAAATTCAGTTTTACAAGCATGTAGTTTTGCCTGATTTTCAGTTACAATCAATGTATGTAAGTTCTGTTTCAAAGTTAGTATTATAGTTCTATGTGATATGAAGTGTTATCAAAAATCATTACTTACTAGAGAATTGTATTTCACTGTCTTCACATCTTGAACATCTGCTTGTTCAAATCTCTGATAGTTGATATTGTAGTAGTCTCAGACTAATTTAACATATAAGTCTTGTTTCTCCTCTGTTCAATCTTGAGAAGTGTAGATGTTAACTTAACAGAAGAGATCTAGTAGAGCTGCTATAGTATAGTACTCTGTAAAAGATTGTTCTGTTTTACTGTAGTAATATGCTAGTTTATTCCTTACAGTAACAATAGCCTGCACTATAGCATCATCCCAGACTGAATTTCTTTTTGAGTGATTCAACTGCTTCTCAAGATAAGTAAATAAACTGTTATACACTTATCAGGCTGACTGCAGCATTGATATACAAGTGATTGAGACTGTCTTTATTGTCTTATAAAACTGAAACAGTAAATCAATCACATATTTCAACTGAGTTCACTTCATATCAGAAAGTTTCAATATCTGAATCTTTTCTCAATCAGAGTGTTGCACTCAATGATCAATCATCTGATACAATTGAAGAGCCTGAACAGTTATTTCATATGTTGAACTTCACTATATTCTAACATTCTGTATCATATTCAGTGATGTGACTGATTTGTTTGTTTATTGAATATCATGAAATCATTATTATTGTTTAGAAGAGATACAAATTACATTAGCAATGTTTCAAATCTATGATATTTAAATTATTAGTCAATCTATTCAAAATTAACAGTAGCATTATCAAAAAGCATTATTAAAAAGCAATATTAAAAAGTATTATCAAAAAACATTATCTTTTACAAAGTGAATGCAAAAGTTACTTGAGTAATCACTTTCATCTCATTCTCATCTTAAGAATCAGTCATCTCATTATTCTTCATCTCAATATTAAGATTCTTTATCAGTGTTTATATTACAAGTTGAACCACATGAGCAATGCAGAGAATATGACCTTGTTTATCATTTCAGAAATGCAAAGTCAATTTTTGCTTCAAGCTCTTCACTATAGTGTAGTTATTCACAGCATTATCAGTTGTAATTATAAGAAGACTGAAACTAATATCTCAATAGTCATTTTTAATCACAGTCATTAATATCTCTGCCATATAATCCCCAGTATAACTACTGATCAATGATTCAAATTCAATTAATATCTCTTAATAAGTTCAGTTCTCATCAATGTAATAACATATAACTCTTATAAATGTAAGATTGTTTGTACTAGTTCATACATTCACTGTAAGAGACACTCTTCAATGATTCTTCAACTCTGATTCTAGATATTGTATATTAACTTTGTAGTGTGTCTCAAGGTTGAACTGAAGACAGAATCAATGTGAAATATGAAGATTTGAATTAAGTATTTGAAGAAGTGTTCAGAATTCAGAGTTTTCAATTGATTGAAGAGAAAGATTCAGAGATATACATATGCAAAGTAATTATTCACAGAAGTTATCAGATGAGAGTTATGAAATCAGAGTACTGATACAGAGTTGTTTTCACATGATTTTCTTCAAATTAGAAAGTTAGTATTATCAAAAATTGTTATCTGATAGAGCAACTTATCAGCTCAGTAGTAATTTTCTAATTATTTTTCTTTTATTATCTGCATTCTGATGACTTCAGATGTCAGAAAATTTCTTCAGAGTCATGATCAGTTCATGATAAATATTTCTGAATGAAGTTGCAGTGATTGCAGTAAAGAGATGACTCTTCAGTAATTTATAATGCAATCTGTTGATAATTATTTCATAGTTCATCTTGATATTTGTGTTGAGTTTTTCATAAATTTCATGACCTGGAATCAGATATGAAGAATGAAGTGATCATTCATCATGATTGAAAGAGAGCATTCTGTATTGAATTGTAAATAATATAGACTTTGTAATTCACAGTGATTTCTTGAAGAGTTTATGAATCTTCAATAGAAGTAAAAGAAGTGAAAGAAGTGAATTCAGAAGACATGATAATAATTTGAGAAAGATGATAATTTATTTTCAATAACTGATCACTGATGTATGTAAGAAGAATTAATATAAGAGAAAATAATCTTGTTTCTTAGCTTAGTTATAATTTTAGTACTAACTCAGATTGAATATCATTGATGTATAAAAGTAAATAAACAATCTTGATTAATCTCTGTCATATTTCTTGAAATATATTAATATTATGAAAGAGAGTGTTACTAAATTGTGTTATCAGATGATATTATTAAAAATATATTAATATTGTGAATATCAATGTTGAAAAAATGTTGATACTTATACATTATAGTGATTTATAAATCATGATAGTTAAATATATATATATATATATATCATTTCTGACTTGATTACAACTTGTACAATAATTTTTGAAAACTCAAAATCAATTTTAATTATTAATAATTAAAAACTTAAACTTATAACTAACTAATATAAAAAGAAAAAAATCTACTTCTTCTCTTTCTCATTCTTCTTACTATTCTTTATAATTCACTTCTCATTCTTCTTCTTTTTCTTCTTCTTCTTCTTCTTCTTCTTATCTGAGATAATAATCATCTTAAAATCTCTCTCTGCTGCCTTCTCAGAGAAGGGTTTCTGCTGCTTTCTCTCAGCCAGGTCAATCTATGTCTCAAAATCCCACATTTTCTGGTCTGCTGTCTCAGGTTCCACCTCAGCAGTAAGCAGATTGACATGCTCAGAGAGTAGAGCTATCTTCTCAATATTCTGAATTATGAAGTGTATTTGAGATCTGAACAAGGCCTCAATCCCCTTCTTCTCTGTCAGCTTCTGCTAATCAATTAGAGAACAGAAGTATTATCAAAAATCATTATCTCTCAATAAAAAACTTACCAGTTTTGACTTCTTTATCTCTTACTTCAATATCTTCTCAATCTTCTTCTGTTATTACTTATTTACAGTAACACTCTTCTTCTCTCTCTCTCTCTTCATCTTAGTCTTAAATCATTCTCAGAACTTCTCCTGGTCTCATCACTACTGTATAAGACTCTTCACTGTCTTCTTTTTCAATCTCTCACAGATGACATCATCTGCATTATTTCTATACTTAGTTCAGTCTAAATCTATCAGAAGTGTTACTTAAAATTGTTATCATTCTACTCTCTTACAGAGCCTCTTCAAAGCATTATAACATATCTTGCAATCTGTCTCTCTGTGCTTGAATGCCTTCTTCTCCTCTTTCTTCAATCTGTGACAGCGCTCACACGCCTTGGTGGTCCGCAGAACCGCAGAATATTTGAAGAGAGATGATATAATTAGTTTTAATAAGTGTTAAAAGAGAGTGAAGGCAGGCAATAATATAATAATGATGATGATGATGATGATAATGATAATGATGATGATGATAATGATGATGATAATAATGATAGTGATGATGATGATAATAATGATAATAATGATGATGATGATGATGATGATGATGATGATGATGAAAGAAGAAGTGCATCAGAATATATTATTGACTTATCAAATATAAAGAGATAAAGAAACTATTAACAGCTTTCAGAGATATACAGAAACAGCTACAGTGTTACATAGCAACATTATCTTCATTCAATGCATGTACTATTGATATTCTTTGTATGCATTTATCATATAATCTATATCAGAGATACATGCAGAAAACAGATCTTTGTTACTAGAGAGAATGATTGCAGTGATTCTCTGTTTTCATATTATAAAGATAAGTTATTCTCATTTCTTTCTTCTCTCTTTTCTCTTCTTCTTCAATCCATCACTAAGTCCAAGCTGGTATGAAAACTATTAAAACACTCATAGAAATCCTCAAATTGAAGAGTATAAACTAATCAAATTTTAAATGCAGATGAATCAAATTAATTCAATAATACTAATTATTCATTCCTCTCTCAATAAAACAATAGTCACATCTTCCCCCTTCTCTCAAATAAAATATGACTCGCGAAAAGTGAGTATCACACCAGGTCATAATGATCAACACAGCCTCAGTACACAGAGCTGTATACACGCAGCATGTGCTGAACTGGAAGACTGCATGAGTTGCAAACTGACAGCAGCATTTCAGAGAGAGTCATGCAGCATAGAAAAGCTGCAACCCTCAGCTACATGCACAGAGAATGAATCACTGTAGTAAGTGCATGTGCATTGCATGAAAGTAATGCTTTTTGATAACACTCAGTCTCTGATATCATGAAAATAGAGTCTCTCTGTGAGATCTGTTTTTACCAGAAGTTAAGAGATCTTATATTTCTCAAGACCACCTTCATGTGCCTTGTCCATGAAATTGATAAGAGAAATCATCAATTCCAGTGTTCTGTCCTTGATGTCATTCAAGTGACAGCAGAGTTCATCCTGACCACACTTTTTAAGTGTATATTTTCTAATTATTCACATTTATACAGATATATACTGATTATTTATTAGATAATGTTAAGATAATGACTCATTGCAGCTGTGTTACTCTCACTGTGAGAAATACACAGTTGATAATAGACATTGCAAAGACTCTGAGAAGTGAGTATTTTAAAGATGCTGCAGCTCTGCAATCTTGATTTTTTTTGTTTTTATTTTTTGTTTTTTTCTTTTTCTTTTCTTTTTTTTTTTTTAATGTGATTTTTTCTTATGTTTGTTTTGTTTTTTGTTTTTTATTTTTTTTTGTATTTTATG
This sequence comes from Blastomyces dermatitidis ER-3, assembly GCF_000003525.1. Lineage (NCBI taxonomy): Eukaryota > Fungi > Ascomycota > Eurotiomycetes > Onygenales > Ajellomycetaceae > Blastomyces > Blastomyces dermatitidis. The sequence goes on from NW_025544774.1 coordinate 2,125,477, forward strand.
TTTTTTTCATAATTAAAATTATATGAATTATGATCTGTGTTCAGAAAAGTAATGATATTTGATAACACTCTCTGTTAAATTTTCAACAAATGAGTACTATGTTATAATATTATATAAGTGAGAAGTGATTTCATGATCTCATTTAATGCCATTCTCAATAATGAAATCAGAATGAAAATGTGACTAAGAATTCAAACATATTCTTTATCTGAGACTAGATTTTTGTTTGAAAAGTGAATCTGAGACCTTTAATATTTGAAATAATGTGATTTGAAATCAATGTGATGAACACAAACCATGATCAGAAGTAATGCTTTTAGGCAACATGACAACTGTAAAGTTTGATCCTGGTCCCAGACACGGTCACACGGTCAGTCTAGTACTGCTTAGACATCTAGACTTCTTATCAGAGCTGATATGATGTCTTTCTATGAGATAATACTTACAGAGAGACAGAAGTTATTGTTACAGATACAATGAAAACAATAGAAGTGAGAGAAGAAGTAAGTATATAAAATTCTCTCTTTCTTCAGCTGCTTGACACAGTGCAGATAAATAGCAGTGTCAGTCAGAGACTGCATCAGAGCCTTCTCACAGAGAGAAGATGAAGAAACTGTGAGACTCTGCAGACCTAACTCAGCAGCATTCTGAGCAGGGCTCGGATGTGCAGAAGAGAAACTACAGATTGAGCTTCTTAAAGCCACTGTCTCTGAAATCAAGCTCTCTTCAGGTTTCTCTCTGAATGATCACACAGGGTCATACATCACTGTATTGGCTGGGGGGGGGGGCGGCGTTGCAACAGCGGCAGAGAGGGCAGGGGATGAACTGAATGCAGATGCACTGACCAACAGAATCACCACAGCTGTAAGAGAAGCAGGAGAAGATGTGACAATGAGAGCAGTGCTTCTGCAGCTCATTGACACTGCTGCCTTCAATCTGGCTTTCTTGACAGTCACAGAGACTGCTGCCGCATCATGAAGATGTTTACTCACTAGAAAATATCAGAATAAGCCCTCTACTGTTCTTCAAGAATGATACTCTCATGCACTCACTATTGCAGATGAGAAGGAAGAGAGAAAAATGTGTCACAGAGAGAAGAAATCTTTTCAAAAAAAATCCTATCACTACTGTTAACTTTATCTCTAAAACATACTACTTTTGCAGAGAATTTCATATATAGAATGAAATATATTGAAAGATCTGCAAGTCACTTATTAACTACATTTTTCATATTTCAAATTGATATATAAGAAACTCACTTATCATGTGTTTAATTTGAATGAAGATGAGAAAAGAAAGATCTACACAGTCAGCAGAAGAACTTATCTATTTCTTTATATCATACACAGCACATGCACTGTCAATCAGTTGACAACTGTTGCTATACAATAAAGATAATTTCTAATTCAGTAATCTTAAGAACATAGAAACTATACTCTTAAAGAGAAGAACATTATCATGCTTTCAGTCATGTCAAGACTCTGTTATGATTTCACACAGCTCATCACTTTCATGCAGATGATTTCATCCTGTTCAAACTGATTTCCAATCACTCTATGATATCATTCAGATGTATCATAGAAAGATTCAATTGATAAATATGAGAACTCTGCTTTTATATAAGATCAGCAGATTACTCTTTCTTGATAATAAGATACTGCTGAGGTATTGCTTCAGCTATTCTTGCTTATGAAATGAGAGAAGAGTATTCACTCATTGTCTATATAGAATAGCTAGATACTGACTTCTCATCAAAGAAGTCAGTGATTTGTTTTTCTTCTACTGAAATATATACAAGAGTTACTGCATGTCTCATACAATCTTCTTAGTATACTAAGTATCATATCTGTGATATCCTTGTAATAACTCTGTAGCCTATGAGCTCACTATTCAAGCAAGATAGTCAAGCTCACTCATACAGCTTCTTAAAACAACTACCTCTATATAATGCCACTGACTAGTCACTGCTTCGGTTCCGCCACGTTACACAATATTTATATTATTATATAGAAACAGACTTATATTCTCTATAATATCAAGACTCTGAAGAGAAAAAGTCTTGATAGAGAGTATATAGTAGTATATATCTTAGCAGTTTCTATCTTATTCTTCTGCAGCAGTTAATACAAAAAAAAGATCTTAGAAATAGTTTTTTACTTCTCTTGAAAAAGTAAGATGTTTTTCTCTGAGTTTTATACAATATTCTTATAAAGAATAAAAAACAGAGCTGTTTTCTGTTATAATTTCATATTCTTTTAAGTAAGAATTACTTTTTCAGTGACTGAAGAGCTTTTATTAATACTTAATTCTTTTTTACACTCTTTATTAACTGATTTGAGTTGCATACTTGTTGTGTGAGAAGAATTGAATGATTTAGAATAAAATTGAATAGTTCTAATTAATTTCTCTGTAAAAAATTGATTTATTTTTTATCAGTTTTTCTCTTAAAAACTGTTATATTATCTGATTCATTATTAATTGATATCATACTCTTTCTCACTGTATCTCAAGAAAGAGATTGTAAAGATTTTATTGATTTATCTCAAAAATCAATTTTAGTTTATTAGATTCTCTTCAAAAATCTAACCTAGTTACTGAACTAGTGTGAAAAAAAATCAGATATTTTATATATAAAAGTCTGTTATTCTTCTTTTGAAATAGTCTGATCAACTTTTCAATTCAAAAGAGTTTAATAAATATCTCAATTGAATTAGTCTGATCAACTTTTTATTGAGTAAGAATAATGAGTTCAAAAGTACACTCAGTTGATGTGGAAAAAAATGCTTTCTCAAATGCTATTTCTGAGATTGAAATTCTGAAGAGAAGAAAGAAAGAAGAAATAGAGAAACAACAAGTTCTTGAAATACAGAAACTTGAAAAAGTAAGTAAAATTCTTGAAAAGCAGTGTCTGAGTGAGATGAATAAAGAAGTTCTGTTAATTCTTCATACTCAGACTAGACAACTATAGAAAGTGATCAAGTTCAAACTTGAAATTTCAAACACAGTTCAAAAAACTTTGAAAATTTCTAATATAATCACTGACTTTTCAATTTACTCTTCTTTCTTTTCTACTTCTTCTTCTTCTTCTTCTTTAAATCAGAAGAAAACATATACTCAAGTAGCTGAATCTGCTGTCTCTAAATCTGCTATCTCTAAATCTGCTATCTCAAAATCTGCTTAAAATTCTGAGAAAACTGAGAAGAATACTGCTCATACTTCTAGTGATAGAAGAGTGAAGAAAAAAATATAAAAAGAGAAAAATCTTCAAATCTTCAGAAATAGAAGACTTATTCTCAAAGTCTCAAATCAGAATATATTACAGAGAAATAAGCTAAACTCAAACCTCATTTTCAGAATTAGAAATGAAATCAATCAGCAGTTCTTTTCTCAGTTAATGACTGATATTGAAGTTCAAAAATCAGTTATAGCTTCAATTGAGTCATTCTTCTTTAAAAACTCCATCATTCTGATCACAATGCCTGAATTCAGTGCAGAATTCCTTATTCAGAATGAGAATCTCTGAAAATTAGCAGTAGAATCTTTGCTAAACACAATAATTCTATCTGAGAGAGATGAAAAGTGAGATAAATTCATTCTTTATAATATTTCAGTTGAAATTTTTGACTGTGAAGAAGAAATGCTACTTCTTAAAAATAAATTAGAAGAATACAACTCTATTCAACTGAGAAAAGAGCCTGTATAGCTAAATTCAATTGAGTTCAGATAAAGTAGAAGAAATGCCTCTGTTCTAGTATATATAAAGATAATTGAACAGTCAAAGATCTCTGAAGTAAGAGTAGCAGGTTTGAAAATAAGAGTTTATGAATACAAAAACTCAAGAATGAATCTCAAAGCTCAAACACAGTGTTCAAACTATCAAAGATATGAATACTTTACAATCTTCTATTTCAGAGACTCAAAATGTGTATTCTGTGTCAGAGATTACAAAACTAGTGAGTATAAATGTGAAACATGCTTAAAAAGAGATGAAATATGTTAACACACTCTGCTTAAATACTCTAATTGCAAAGAAAAACATACATCTAGCTCAAAAGAATGTATATTTACTTCAAGAACTCAAAAGAACTGAAGAAAAGATGAAGCTCAGAGTAAATCTAGAACTGAAGAGAATAGTTAAGTCAGTAAACTCATAACTACAAGCTTAAAAAGAAGAAACTCACAACTATCTAAATCTTCAAACTTCAATTCTTCAGCTAAATGTAAACAGAATTTGAATTCTTAAACTTCTGTTAAGATTAGAGAATTGAGAAATAACTCTGATAATAAACTAAATATAATACAAGCAGTTGAGATTTCTACTTTTCAGAACAGTTATAATCTACTATCTGATAATAGTGATTAAATTCTACTCTACTCTCTTTTAGTATGAATATACAATAAAAATAATAAAAAAAGTTTAAAAACTCTTTAAAAATCACATTTATTCAAAATAATGTGAATAGAAACTCAAATTGTATTTATTCTTATCTTCAAATTGCATTTGAATAAAAAGTTGATTTTATACTGCTTCAGAAGCTGAATTTTGATGCTGAGTAATAATATATTATTTCTTATTCAAGCTACTACTGCTTTTTACCTGAAAAATCTGAGATAAAGTCAAGAGTAGTGATCTATGAAAGAAAGAGATCAAGATATTAATTTAATCTAAGATTTGATATTATATCTGACTCTGATATTCTGGTGAGTGATATTATAGATAAAGAAAATGAGTTTGATACTATATAGCTTATAAATATCTATAATGAAAAGTCATTGAAGAAATATAATAATATCTGAACAATTGATAGAGAATTTCTGAACATAACTTCATCAAGAAACTCTATAATTGCAGAAGACTTCAATACACATCATCTCTGATGAAATTTAAAATGTAAGAGAGCAGTGAGAGCTGATAATCTGATTAAATGAATCTTTGAGCATTCAATAGATTTGATTGATAAGTCTGATTAACAAACATTCTTTAGAAAAGATATGAAACAGAAGTCTATTATAGATCTAATCTTCATATCATAAAATCTAATGAAAAGAAGACTTATAAACTGATTTATTGATTTAAATGAGATATCAGAATCTGATCATGAGATTATTCAATTTGATATTGAACTGAGTGAAAAATAAATGAGTGAAAATCCTCTTCTCTCTAATCAGTATAACTTTGAAAAAGCTGATTGAAAAGCAGTTGAAGAAAGTATAAAACTGTTAAAATCTGAAAGACAGAATGAGCTATATTGAAATTCTGATTAAGATATCTCAAATGAAATACTTAAGAATAGAGTGAAGCTTATTACATCTATTATTCTAACAAGTGTTAGAGATAATATTTCAAAGAGAAAATCTTCTGAGTATTTAAAATATTGATGAAATGAGAATATCTTATCTAAAAGAAAAGAATTAACTACTGCTAGAAGAGATTGAAAGAATGATGTAATATCTGATGAAGAGTTCAAAGCTGTTAGAAATGAATATTTTTCAGATATTAAAAGAGTTAAAACAGACTGCTGAAATAAATTTCTTGAAGAAGTATAATAAAAGAAAGTTTTTAAAGCTTTTAACTATACTAAAATAAGAAGTGTAGCAAAACTTTCAGTCTTAGAATATAAGTTTCAGAATAAATTATATACAGCAAACTCTTTTGAGAAAAAATGTTAAGCTTTTATAAGAATTCTCTTTCAGAACTCATCAGATTCAGATTCAGATTCAGAGGAAGAGAATATATCACTTCTCAACTACATTAATGAAAATGACTGAGAATGATCTGATCTTATACAAGATGAATTAGAGTCAGCTATCTTCTCAAGTTCTGTTAAAACTGCTGCAGGTTCTGATTCAATTAATCACTTGATTATTCAAAATATATATTCCTACTTAAAGAATGAATATTTTGAGCTTTTTTTCAATCTCTTGAAAAATGAATATTATTCTGAATGCTAGAGAGAAGTCACTGAAGTGATTCTTGTAAAACCTAATAGAAAAACTTCAATTTCTAAGTTATATAGAGTAATATCTCTATTGAACTGTCTAGAAAAGATTTTAGAAAAGATAATAACTACTTAACTATCTTTTATAAGCTCTATAGATGATTTTCTTTTATTCAGTGAATAAATAAGAGATAGAAAACAGTGTTCTGCAATTGATACTGTTCTCTCAGTTATTCATGATAGTTAAATAGTAAAGCATGAGAGTCTGGTCTCAACTGCAGTTTTTATTGATATAAAAGAAGTATTTGATTATGTTTCAAAATCAAAGTTAATTCAGATATTGAAGATATTAAAACTGTCACTTTCTCTAATAAAATGAGTTAACTGTTTTATATCAAAAAGAATTATACAACTCTTCTTTGATGAAATGAAATAAGATAAGACTGAGATAAAAATAGAAGTATTACAGAGATCTTTAATCTCACTCATTTTATTTGTAATATACACTGCATATCTATTCAAAAATAAAAATATGAGAATAGTGTAATTTCTAAGTTATATGAATGATATTGATCTAGTCTACAGCTCAAAAACTATCAAAGAGAATTTGAAAGTAATTGAAGAAGCTGTAAAGAAAATCTTTGTTAGAGTAGATATCAATCAAATTTAATTTAATATGAATAAAACTGAGTTAATTCATTTCTTTTCTAGATTCAATGAGAAAGAACTATCTTCAACTCTTTTAAATAAAGAGATTAAACTCAGTGTAAATGTTAAATGATTAGAAGTATGATTAAACTTCAAGTTGAATTTTAAATATCACATTCAACAAAGAACTGTTAAGGCAGAAAGACTATTGAATAACATAATCAGACTATCAAATACAGAGAGAGATCTATTCTTTCAGACTATAAGACAGTTATATATAGTCTGTATTACATCAGTAGCTGATTATGAAGTTTAAGTTTGATGAAATAATCAAGAGAATTTCACTGAACTCTTTCAAAGTCTGTAAAACAGAGTCTTGAGAAGAATTCTGAGAGTATTCAAATCATCTTCTATTAAAGCAATGAAAATTGAAGCTTCAATTTCTTCTTCTGCTATTAGATTTGAAAAGACATGTATGAACTATGCTCTGAGAGTTGTAAAGATGAGCTTAAATCATATAATTGAAGAAAGAGTCTCTTCTTCATTTTCATCAATTAACTCTGAAAATGAACTGGATTGAAATAGATTTCTTAATTGAAATGAAAATAATTCTTCAAAGAAAATGTCTTCTTAACTATACAGACTATACTTTCTGATTAAAAATCAATTTTCTTCTTTAAATATTGAAAAAGTTGATTATGAGGAGTTATCTCTCTGAAGAGAAAAGCTTGAATCTCTTAAAGACTTATAAATAAGTGAACTATCAAAAGAGAAAGAATATGAACAGTATTTAAAGAGAATTTCTACAATTAATATAAAAGACTCTATTTTGATTTATTCAGATGACTCAAAAAATGAGAACTTGAATAGATTAGATACAGACATTGCTTATACTGAATATAATATCAATTTTATCTCAGATTTCTGAAATCTAGACTGTGAATGTGAAGTCTTTAATGCTGAACTATTTATAATAGTGAAAGCTTTTAAACTCATTGAAATAAAATCTTACAAAAGAGGAAATTATTTGAAAGAGATATGAATATTCTCTGATAGTCAAGCTACTTTAAAAAGACTTAAAAACAGTCAGATTTATAATGATTAAATGAATCTTGAACTGATCTTAAACTCTGTTTTGAAAATTCAAAAGAGAAGAATATTAAAGCTGATAATTTATCTGCACTGAGTTTCTACTTATATAAATATTCATGACAATAAATTGGCTGATTCAGCTGTAAAAAAGAGTGCAGAATTAAGCAGATCTATTCAAAAAATTATATCCTGGTCTTTTATAAAGAGAAAAATAAAAGAATCTTATTTAGATAAGTGAAATGAAAGCTGGCAGAAATAAAAGAAGAGTATATATTATTCAAGATTTGAAATAACTCTTCAGTGAAAATCTTGTTTAATTAAATGTAAAAAGAAAATATTCTCATCTATAATACAGCTGAAACTAGAACATGACTATTTTAAATCTTATATACAAAGATTTAATGATAGACTTGACTTAATAGAATGCTCATTCTGTAATACAAATGAGAATTCTGAGTATATTGTAATGCACTGTGCATTATACAATAGTCTCAGAGTCAGATTGAAAGAGAAGTATAATCTAAATTAATTAAATATAAGATTCTTATTCTCAACTGAGACAGGAATTAAATACTTAATAGACTTTCTATCAGAAACTCAAGCAGCTATAAGAAAATGACTAAATTCAGAATTATCTGAATATGAAGAGAAGAAAATCAATCAGATATAGTCTGTTAAAACAGCTATATACTATCTTTTAATAATTTGTTTTATTATAGTCTTTCTTTACTTTATCTTTTTCTTTCAATTTCTTTCTGTCTATCTATTTAATGTATCTATCTTTAAGACTGTGTTCTCTTTTCCTTTGTCATGATATTATCAAATGATTTCAAAGTATCAGAAGATGTTAAAACACTGTAATTTGTAGTTCGGAAGAACGTACAACCGTTGAATAATAACACGGCCGCTTCCGAACTACTAGCATACGCGTACAAATGTAAAGGGGCCATAGCGGCTGCTAATTAAATTAGTGTACAATATTACAATATATAAGAAGCCGGTGTACATCTGTAATTGTACACTGGCTTAAGCAATCTTTGAATCACATCTGATAGCATGTCTAAAAACTGATGAGAAGTGCAGGCTTCTTCAGAGTGTGATAATTCTGTCTACAAAGTGATTTGTAGTTATCATGCCAGTGTGGTTCTAGAATGTCTCAAAAGATAGCATATGAAGAGCAGTGAGTGTAAGAGCATTCAATTAATGCTTCTTCACTTGTTGAGAGAAAACTTCACACTCAGGCAAATGCCATGTATGTGAATGAATAAGATGTGAGAAAAGAAATGAGAGCAGTGAATCAGATTCAAAGAAGACTGCTCTTCACTCAAAGAAATAAAAGAGAGAGGTGATCACTACTGAAGTTGTATGATAATAACAGTGATATAGTAATATAACAATAGACATTATACAATTAACAAGAAAACCACTGAAATGAATACCTTTTCTAGTCAATACAAACAACACTCTTCTCTGCTACCTGAACTGAAAGGTATACAGAACCTCTCAGAGAGTTTACTTAAAGCAGTAAGAAAAGCAGCTGAAATCACTGAACTGGAATTGAAGCTCTGTACATGTATGAGAATTGTAAACAAGATTGAGGCCTTGTGTATGCAGTGACAGACTGAGACAGAAGTTAAACAATAATTGACATTCACTGCAGATCAAGCATTCACTATGAAGAGCTTCACTGATGCAATTATCATTATCAATAAGAATAGAGAAAATCAGATCTTAGATCTGCAGTGAGAGATTAAATGTTTATATAGATAAATAACTATACTGAACCTGAAGATCTCATCACAATTGTTCATAATCTTCTCAGAAGTATATATATCATCAGAGATCACTGTGCAGAATGAGAATCTGAGCATGAAATATATCAAGCTAAGAGATCTGCTGAAGTCATCAAGCTTCAATAACAACTGAAAAAATAATGCTGTAATTAACTGACTAAGTCAGATGTAATCATATTATCAGATTGAATATAAACTCACAGACAGACAGTTAACAGAATTTCAACAAGTCTTAAGATCTGCTGTGTTTCTACATGAAAAAGCAAAGTTATTATGAATAACTGATAAAAAGATGAATCTCACAGACTCAAAGTGATATTCATTCTTATAAACATGAAATGAGTTTTTCAAATGAATCTTGTATAACTTTGAGAAAGTGAACATGTGAGATAAGTATTATAAACACTTCACTGAGTGCAGATAAATGAATAATCTTATATCATACTTCACACACTTCAGCTTACACTATCTTATATTGAATGAAGAGCTTTCAACATCTTTCTGTTTACAGATCTTTATTCATAATCTTACATCTGAGTTAAGAGTGAAATGAAAATGCTTAATCTCACAGTTAGACACAGTGAAGAAAGCATACAATATTCTCATTATATGAGAATAAGTGAGTCAATTGTAACAGAAAATACTGCAATCAAGTATATCTCAGTGAAGAACAGATAATCAGACTTCTATAACATAAGTCACACATTCAGATGTGATGAATCTAGATCTGAATACTATCACTAAAGCACTGAATTCTCTGAAAAAGAAATCCTCTGAGTGAAAACCTTGATATCACAAGCATCAAGCTTGTTTCAACTGCAGACATTAAAATCATGATGTAAAAGATTACACTCAGTGTACACAGTCAAAAAACTAGCAGGATCAGTGAGCTCAGAGACACTTACTGATATTCTATGAAAAGTCTTCAAAGTGAAAGAGATGTCTGTGTTAGATGATTCTCTGAATTCTGTAAATGTAAAGAAGAAGCAGGCTTCTGAATGAAGTGCAGATGAGAATGATGAAGTGAACACTCATCTCAATATCTTAAGACCTGAAATATTAATGTATAGAGAGCACTTGAATAAGAATTGAGAGATGACTGCAAAAGTATTAGCAGACACAGAAGCTTCAACACAATATATTAATGATTATAAAATTCAAAGATTGAAAGAGATCTGCTGAGTGAAGAATCTCTGATACATAAGATTATCTGATAACTGATATTTGATATTATCTGTAAAAGTAAGAGTTCTCTTGCACTTCAGAGAATGATCTTGCTATATTTGAGTATGAGAGCTGCAGAACATGAAATATAATCTTATTCTCAGACTTGATTGATTTCAAAGATTCAATCTGCAGATTCAATGATGTACATATCATATGCAGTTAACTGATAGAAAGAAAACAGTTCATACAATTCTATCAACTGATATGAGAAGGACATTTCACATCTCTGATATAGAAGGATTAAATCTGCTTATACATTAACAAGCAAAGAGAACAATTTGCAAGACCTCATTTAAAAGTATTCTGTATATCATACAGGACCTGGAAGCAGAGAAAACCAAGATAAAGAATATACAGAAGAACAAGTGTATGAAGAAGCTTCTGAAGAAGTATGAAAAGATCTTTCAAACAGATCTTTCATCAGAATTGCTGCTGGAACAAGAATTCATACATGAGATTAACACAGAGGACACAAAATCAGTCAATCAGAATGCATACTCTCTGTTACAAACACATCTCAAAGAACAGAAGTGTCAGATCACAGACCTTCTAGAATGTAGTCTCATACAATTCTCATCAAGTGTGTGAGACTTTCCAGTTCTATTTGTGAAAAAGACAGATGAGAAGTGATGAATGTATATCAATTATCAAGCACTTAACAAGCTTATGATCAAGAATAAATATTCACTGCCACAGATTCAATAACAGTTGAATACAGTCAGAAACACCTGATATCTATCAAAGATCAATCTTCTCTCAGAATACTGACAGATCTGTGTAGATGAACTGTCAGTCTCACAAATCATATTTAATACACAATGAGAGAAGTTTAAATTCCTGATAATGTCATTCAGTCTGATAAATACACCTGTCATCTTTCAAATGATGATGAATACAATTCTTTATAAACAGAATGAAACCTCATCTCTCATATATCTTGATAATATTCTAGTCTTTTCAAACTCATACAATAAACATCTGAAGCATCTTGATGAAATGCTTACAACTCTGACAGAGCATAAGCTCTACATTAAATCAACTAAGTATGTGTTTGAAATGAAAGAGTTGAAGTTCATAGAACATGTGATGAGTGATGACTGTATACATCTCATTCTGAAGAAATTGAATGTTATAGTGAATTAATTGCAGCTGAGAAATGTACATCATGTATAATAATTTCTTGAATTAATCTCATACTACTGCAGGTTTATCAAGAATTTCACACAAATATCTGTATCACTCTCAGATCTCTTAAGAGAAATGAATGCAAATCTGTGAAAGAAGAAGTTTCATTCAATTATCTGAAATATCATGTGTGAAGAAGCTTTTCTCACACTGAGAAAATGTGTAATAACATCTTCAGTGCTTATTCAATCAGATTGTAATAAACCTTTCTATATCAAGATAAATGCATCTGAATAAGCTATCAGAGACACTCTTCTACAGATGAGTAAGAACAGCAAGCTGCATCTGATAATGTATGATGATAGAAAACTATCAGACACTGAGCTCAATTACTCAGTGTATGAAAAGAAATTACTAGTGATTAAGCACACACTGACATTATGAGATAGATATATTGACAATGAGCATACAACAATGATAATCACAGATTATGAAAGTCTTATCTATCTACAATCAATGATAAAATCTTTCAAATGCTTAGCATGTTGAATCTCAGAGTTTTAAGTATACAATCTTCATATCAAATACTGAAAGGAATCAGACACAGTGATATCTGATACAATCAGTCACAGACTCAATTTCATGAATGAGAGTTCTGTGAATCAGATACAAGAGATGTTCATGTTAAATATACTGAGAAGATGCAAGGAATCAGAATGAGTAAACATCATGATCTCTCACTTAAAGAATGATAAGATATCAGATAATAAGTATCTTATGAAAGTAGTAGAAGAGATGCTTTCAAACTTCAAGCTGAGGAAATTGAAAAATGATGTTATGCTTTACTGTGATCTAGAATACACAGAAGCTCTCTATCTAAAACCTTTATTTAAATACAACTTAGTGACTCATATGCACAAGGAATTCAGTCACTTAGAAAGCTCTGAACTCATGAGTATACTCAAATCAAGAGCATACTGATCAAGCATGGCTGAGGACATCTAGACATACACTCACAAGTGCCTGAATTGCCAGGTTATGAAAGAATCTAAGAAAGGGTTAGAACATGAGAAAGCATAACATCAGATAAAGTGTATGATACAACTGTTCAAATGATGAGAGATGAACCTCATAGACATATTACCATGAATGTCAAATGAAAATCAATGAATAATCACTGCTATTGATTATACTACTGACTGGCCAGTCATGAAAGCAGTTTCAAAGACAACAGAGAAGATGATGATGAAGTTTCTATATAATGAGATCTATGTTAACTATGAAATGTCACGCGAGATTCTAACTGATAACAGTGTGAATCTCATAGAAGAAGTGATAAGGTATTTCATGAGCCAGTTACAGACAAGACATTGTAGAACAACATCATATCATTCATGAATAAACAGAAAGATGAAACACTTGAATGAAATCTTGAGTAACATGCTGATAAAATATCTAGTGAACAAGTCTACAAGACTATGAGATGAATATCTCAGACAGGTGCTATTGATCACGCGGATTCAACAGCATGCAGTCTTCAAGTGTTCATCATTCTACCTGTTGTATGAATTGCATCCGCGCATCCTGGAGAATGCTTTGAAAAAGATGAGAGAGAAAACAGCAGTTGCAGACACAACAGTTGCAGATGTGGAATCAAGATTGAAAGAGATCAGCCATGCACATACAAAAGCTAACAAGTTACTCCTGAACTGAGCAATTCAATTGAAAAGAATACAAGACTCACTTGTAAAGGAATTGAGTCTCAAGATGAGAATGTAAGTTCTTGTATACAATGAGAGTTCTGAGAAGTTTCAATCTAGATAGTTTAAGCCATATAAAATACTTAAATCACATTCTCTGAGAATGTATGCATTGAAAGAATCAGAGAAATGAGTCTTACACAACTTAATCAATGATTCATAACTTATGAAAGCAAAGATACAAGATCTGAGTGAATTATGATTATTCACAGTACTATCATCAGTATTGAAAAAGAAGAAGCTTATAATTGAAAAGTCTTACAAGGTAAGAGAAATCATAGATGCTTATGAATCAGATGATCTCACTTATTCTGATCTTTTCACAATTATAAGAAAAGAATGAGAAGAAATGAAGAAATTAGATGAATATCACACTTCAATAAGTGATGAGACTGTAGCTGATTGTATGATAACACACTGTAGACAGCAGATACAATGTGATAAAGAGCAGTCTTAAAGCAGCAGACTTATACATGAATCAGATTGCAGAAGAAAAAGAAATTCAGAGTTGAATTTAACTGTTTACATCAGTTCAATTATGAAGATCACAGAGAATAAACTATCTGAAATATCTATGAATGTGTGAGATCAAGTCATCTCAATCTCTGAGAATACTCAGAGATCAGATGAGATTAGTTTCAATGAGCTATTCACTGTAGTGATCTAAGCAGGTGAAGAGAGACAGTATAATGTATGAGACAGAATCACTAAGATAAAAGCTGCTGAACCTAGTCACTGAACACTGTATCATATAAAGATCACATAAGAGTAGTGACTAGCAGATAAAGAAAAAGTGTAAGAAAAGAGATAATGAATTAGTCATCAACTGTAAGAATCAGCTGTAAAAGACAAATGTTATCATACATATCTCACTCATTTTCATACATCACATGTTTAATCTATTTCCAATATCACATCATCTGAAAAACATCAAAAATAAAGAAAATCTCAAAACTCAAGATCTGTGAGAGATTCAAGAGCTGTAAGTCACTCTTGTAATAATACTGTACATGTCTCTGATTTCTCTACTGCTCTGTGTACAACATTAATGTCATTTATTACAAGATTGACTGGAATGCCAATATAGAAATGTGCACACATATATGTAGAGAAATTGAAGAAGAGTGCAGAACCTGCAGAATCAGAAGTCAGAGCAGAAGAGACAGAGGCAGAAGAAATGAAAGAGAGAGATGCAGAACTGAATAAATGATAAGAGTCATCTGAGATCAAATGCTTACAATCTGATGTGTGCACAACCTTCTCTGCAGAGAAGAGAGAAGAAGCAACAGAAGAAGCTTAAGAGTAAAAGAGAGTAGTCTCAGTGATGTTATCATCTTCAATTAAAATGATCTCTGGCACTGAAGTAACTAAGAACTATTATTAGTATACAAAACTGCAAAAACAGAGATAACAATTATTAAATAAACACTCACTGATCTTAGAATTATACACATAATTACAACATGCATGAGGCTTCTCAGAAAGAGAGAGAGAGACACAGAGAAATGCAGAAAGTAGAATGCAGCATGCAAACAGCTCATTCTCACAATAATATCTCAGATAAGATGTACAAGTCTCACATCTGTGAGTGTAAAAGAGTACAACATTCACATTCTCATTTCTGAAAACACAGATATCTTTCATCTGCATCATGAAGTCAGATGACAGACATCAGAGAATAGACTGATACAGATCTATCATCTCAAAGAAATTCATTAGAGCAGATATCTCTGTGATATTAAACTTTACAGTCATGAAAAGCTTCTTGATATCTGTGAATGCTATAACTTCATGCATAGTGAAACTCATAATAATTTCTTCTAAGAATAGAAAAATCAGCATTAGAAAGAAAAGATGAAAAAGAAAAAGACTTACAATTTCAACACTGTTGAGAAGAGAGATGATTCTCTGATATGAATGAATAATTATCTTATCATAAATATTTAAAATGAATATAATAATCAGTGTCTGTAACTGAGCTTCAGATAGTTATGTTATATATAGTCTTTATACAATAAATTGTTCTGAGAGTCAGTAAGAAGAGTGAGAGTATATACACTGAGAGATGTAATTCATTAAGTCTATACAACATCTCCTTGAAACAGGGAGAGCTGATAATGAAGGCAGAGACAGTAAAACCAGAAGTGGCAGAAGTGAGGGTCGCAGGAACAGAGGTAGCAGGAGCGGGAGAACTAGACACAGAGGCAGATGTAGAAGATTGAGAGAAAGTGGCAGAGAAAGAAACAGAGAGAGCAGGGAGAAATGCAGAAGACTCAGTCACACATGATACAGACAATTTCTTCATTATCACATTCTTCAAGTTCTCAATCAATGATTCAACATTGAGTTCACTATCATTGATAAACACAGATCTGTCAATATATGAAGATTCTATATGAATAAAAACAAACATATCAGCATCTGCATTCATATAAAATTGTGTCAGAAAACATGATCAGAAACCTGCAGAGAAGAGAAATAGTCAAGAGTATATAAGAAGATGAAGAGAGTGTATAAGAAGATGAAGAAGATATGTTATTCATGATAGTATATTCTGACAATTATTAGAAGATAAACAAGTTCTGACTATGTACATTTCACAACATATTACACTTACTGCTAACAAACTGCCTGATATGAGTACTATGATGACACTTGTTGTGAGAACAGAGAGTCATTGTCAGAAACACATACAATGTAATAGATAAACAGATGAAAAGAGTTGAACAGAAGAAGAGATAGAAATCTTGAATGAAATAGTGATGTTTGATGATGATGATAATAAAGAAGATGATTGAAGAATGAGAAAAGTTAGTGAATAAGTGATGTAATATAGTGAAAGTTTCTTTGTGAGAGTGTATGCAGAATGCTAGCTGAATCAGAAATAGGTTATATAACTGTGAAATGCTAGTGATGAGTTAATCTGCATGAAGCTAGAACATACAATGTGATCATATGAGTGTGACTGAATCTGGTGAGAGAGAATGTGGTTCAGAAGAATGTATGACTGTCAGATAATAACACAGTCACTTCTGAACTACTAGTGTACATGTATGAATGTAAAGGGGCCATAGCAGCTGCTAATTAAATTAGTGTACAATATTACAATATATAAGAAGCCGGCGTACGCCTGTAATCGTATGCTGGCTTAAGCAATCTTTGAATCACAAATTTGTAAACAGTTTTTGTATTCTGAGCTGAAATTTTCTGATTTTGCATATCTGAAATTGATGAATGTATAATAGTTAACTTTACAGATATAGGAAAAACTCTGAGAACTAAAAGTTCTCAGATAGATGTCATAGTCTCTGACTACATACATCTATAATTGAAGAATAATAATAATAATAATAACTGCTGTCTTCATCTTCAATCTGACTTTCTTAACAGTCACAGAGGCTGCAGCTGCATCATGAAGATATTTATTACTCACTAGAAAACATCAGAATAAGTTTCTTATTATCTCTCAAGAATAATACTCTCAGGCACTCACTATTACAGATAAGAGAGAGGGAGAGAAAAATGTATCACAGAGAAGAAGAATCTTTTCAAAAAAAATTCTATCACTACTGTTAGTTTTATTTCTAAAACACATCACTTTTGCAGAGAATTTCATATATAGAATGAAATATATTAAGAGATCTGTAAGTCACTTATTAACTATATTTTTCACATTTTAAATTAATATATAAGGAACTCACTTATCATGTATTTAATTTGAATAAAGATGAGAAAAGAAAGATCTATATAGTCAGTAGAAAAACTCATCTATTTCTTTGTATCATACACAGTATATGTACTGTTAAATCAGTTGATAACTATTGCTATATAATAAAGATAATTTCTAATTCAGTAATCTTAAGAGTATAGAGACTATATTCTTAAAGAAGAGAGTATTATCACACTCTCAGCTATATTAAAATCTTATTGCAGTTTCACACAGCTTATTACTTCTATATGAATGATTTCATTCTGTCTGAACTGATTTGTAATCACTCTATAATATTATTCAGATATATTATAGAAAGATCTAATTAATAAATATAAGAATCTTACTTCTATATAAGATCAGCAGATTACTCTTTCTTAATAATAAAACACTGCTGAGATATCACTTCAGCTATTCTCACTCATGAAATGAAAGAAGAGTATTCACTCATTGTCTATATAGAATAGCTAGATACTGGTTTCTCATTAAAGAAGTCAGTGATTTGTTTTTCTTCTACTGAAATATATACAAGAGTTACTGCATATCTTATACAATCTTCTTAGTATACTAAGTATCATATCTGTGATATTCTCATAATAACTCTGTAGCCTATAAGCTCACTATTCAAGCAAGATAGTCAAGTTCACTCATACGGCTTCTTAAACAACTACCTCTACATGACACCGCCGACTAGCCACCGCTTCGGTTCCGCCACGTTACAGATACCTTAGCAGTGCCTCATTATCAAGAAAGAGTAATCTGCTGATCTTGTATAGAAGTGAGGTTCTCATATTCATTAATCAGATCTTTCTATAATATATCTGAATAATATCATAGAGTGGTTGAAAACCAGTTCAGATAGAATGAAATCATCTGTATGAAAGTAATAGACTGTGTGAAACCGCAACAGAGTCTTGACGCGGCCGGGAGCGTGATAATAAATCTCTTTATATCTTATTATCTTTTTCTAATAAATCTATTCTCTGTTATTCTGACTCTTATAGAGTTAGTTAATAATCTACTCTTTACAGATTTATAACTCTCACAGTAATCTATAAGTAATGAATAAGAGTTATCAGTTTCTTCAGAGTTAAGAACTTAGAGTCTTACTTAATAAGCTTATTCTATATATCTTTATTCAGCTTCTTTATAAATATTATTATTCAGATCTTATTTCAGAGCTCTGTTTTCACAGATCTTAATTTATATTATAATTTTATAAAGTACTGTGAGTAGTTTTTATCAGATTTCTTATCTCTTTTTCTAATATTAATAATCATAATTCAGATATTCTTAATCTAACTTATAAAGTTTCTTAACTTATTCTCTAAATAGATCTTAAGAATAGATCAGTGAGATCTCTTGTAATTATTCTCTAAATAATTCAGTTAGTTCTTGACTTCAGTGTAATAGAGATCTGTTATTATATAAATAATAGCTTTCTTATCTTTTATATCACACAGCTGAGCTTGTAAGTTAATTTCAAATACAAACTTATAAAAGCTTTTATAGATTGTGATTCAATAAGTAATCTTAAGTAATTATAACTTAAGAAAGTTTCTTTTCAGTTCATAGATATCTCTGAAAATTATGTCTAGAGACTCAGTTCAAGAGTGTTTACAGACAGTAAGTATTTCTTATAGAAAAATAGCTTAATTTTATAAAAGATACTCAAGAATATTCTTCACTAAGATTGATTTAGTTATGAGTTCAAAGAGTTTCTTTATTACAGATATAAAGAATAATATTCTGTGAGTAATTAGTAAGTTCTCTAAGACTTCTTTTATAAAAGTTATTCATGATTTAAATGACTGCTTCTGAGTATCTGTAGTAGAGTTCATAGAAATTAAAGTATATAAGTTTCTAGTTCTTTCAGTTATAATGAGTAGTTACTGACTGACTGAGCTTGAAATGTAAGAATAAGTGCTCACAGATAATTATTCAGATATTTACAGCTTGATATAATATATACTATTAACTACTAGAAGTATTCACAGTAGAAAGATAAAATGTAGAAATTAAATATATAATAACATTCAAGCTGAGTTATAAATAGTATTTGTAAACTTCAGTCTATATAGTTATATATAGTCAAGAGCTGCTAACTCTATTAGTTATATAAGAGATAGAAATAGAGGTAAAGAATAAGAAGCGGGATTTCTTACACTTTCTCTAAGAAAACTTCAATCAGAATCTTCAAGTTCACTGATATTAATAAGAATAAGAATATACATGTGGTTCGGAAGAACGTACGACCGTCGGATAATAACACGGCCGCTTCCGAACTACTAGCGTATGAATGTAAAGGGGGCCCTAGCGGCCACTAATTAATTTAGCGTATGAGATTCAATATATAAGAAGCCGGTGTACGCCTGTAATTGTACACTGACTTAAGCAACCTTTGAATCACATCTGATAGCATGTCTAAAAACCAGTGAGAAGCACAGGCTTCTTCAGAGCATGATAATTTCATCTACAAAGTAATTCATAGTTATCATGTCAGTGTAGTTCTAGAACATCTCAAAAGATAGTGTATAAAGAGTGATAAGTGAAAGAGTATCTGATTGATACTGCTTCACTTATTGAAGAAAAACTTCACACTCAGATGAATGCCATGTATGTGAATAGATAAGATGTGAGAAAAGAAATAAGAGCAGTGAATCAGATTCAAAGAAGACTGCTCTTCACTTAAAAAGATAAAAGAGAGAGATGATTATCACTGAAGTTATACAATGATAACAGAAATTATATAATGATATAGTGATAGAATGATATAGTGATATAATAATACAGTGATATAATGATATAATGATATAGTGATATAACAATAGACATTATATGATCAATGAGAAACTACTGAAATGAATACCTTCTCTAGTTAATACAAACAACACTCTTCTCTGCTATCTGAATCAGAAGATATGTAGAATCTTTCAGAGAGTTTACTCAAAGCAGTAAGAAAAGTAACTGAAATCACTGAATTAGAATTAAAGCTCTGTACATGTATAAGAATTCTAAACAAGATTAAGATCTTGCATACACAGTGACAGACTGAGACAGAAGTTAAATAATAATTGATATTTACTGCAGATCAAGTATTCACTATGAAGAGCTTCACTGACATAATTATTATTATTAATAAGAATAGAGAAAATCAGATCTTAGATCTGTAACAGAAGATTAAATATTTATATAGACAGATAACTACACTAAATCTAAAGATCTCACTATAATTATTCATAATCTCTTCAGAAGCATACATACTATCAGAGACTGCTGCACAGAATGAGAATCTGAGTATAAAATATATTAAGCTGAGAGATCTGCTGAAGTTATTAAGCTTTAATAACAACTGAAAAAATGATGCTGCAATCAGCTGACTAAGTCAGATATAATTATATTATTAGATTGAATATGAACTTATAGACAGATAGTTAACAGAATTCTAATAAGTCTTAAGATCTGCTATGTTTCTATATGAAAAAGCAAAGTTATTATAAATAACTGATAAAAAGATGAATATCACAGATCTGAAGTAATATTCATTCTTATAAATATGAAATGAGTTTTTCAAATGAATCTTACACAACTTTGAGAAAGTGAATATATGAGATAAGTATTATAAATACTTCACTGAGTGTAGATAAGTGAATAATCTTATATCATACTTCACATACTTCAGTTTACATTATTTTATATTGAATAAAGAGCTTTTAATATCTTTCTGTTTACAGATCTTCATTTATAATCTTACATCTGAGTTGAGAGTGAAATGAAAATGCTTAATCTCACAGTCAGACATAGTGAAGAAAGCATATAATATTCTCATTATACAGAAATAAGCAAGTCAATTATAACAGAAAATACTGCAATTGAGTATATCTTAACAGAGAATGAATAATCAGACTTCTATAACACAAGTTATACACTCAGATGCAATAAATCTAGATCTGAATATCATTGCTAAAGTGCTGAATTCTCTGAAAAAGAAATTCTCTGAGTGAAAATCTTGATATTGTGAGTATCAAGCTTGCTTCAACTGCAGATACTAAAATCATGATATAAAAGATTGCACTCAGTATACACAGTTAAGAGAAGCAAGAGAGTTAAAAAACTAGCAAAATCAGTGAGCTCAGAGACACTCACTGATATTCTATGAAAAGTCTTCAAAGTGAAAGAGATGCTTGTATTAGATGACTCTCTAAATTCTGTAAATATCAAGAGAAAGCAGGCTTCTAACTAAGATGCAGGTGAGAAAGTGAACACTCATCTCAATGTCTTAAGACCTGAAATGTTAATGTATAAGAGATACTTGAATAAGAATTGAGAGATAACTGTAAAAGTGTTAGCAGACACAGAAGCTTCTATACAATATATTAGTAATTATATAATTCAAAGATTGAAAGAGGTTCACTGAGTGAAGAATCTCTGATATATAAGATTATCTGATAACTGATATTTAATATTACCTGTAAAAGTAAGAGTTCCCTTGCACTTCAGAGAATAATCTTACTATATTTAGACATGAGAGCTGTAGAATGTGAAATACAATCTTATTCTCAGACTTAATTGATTTCAAAGGTTCAATCTGCAGATTCAATGACATACATGTTATATACAGTTAACTGATAGAAAGAAAATGATTCATACAATTCTATCAACTGATATGAGAAGAACATTTCACATCTCTGATATAGAAGAATTAAATCTGCTTATATATTAACAAGTAAAGAGAATGATTCATAAGACCTTATCTGAAAGCATTCTGTATATCATACAGAACTCAGAAGCAGAGGAAATCAAGATAAAAGATATGTGAGAGAATAAGCATATAAAGAAGCTTCTGAAGAAGCATGAGAAGATCTTCTGAACAGATCTTTCACTGAAATTGCTGCTGAAATGAGGATTTATACATGAGATTGACACAGAGAATGCAAAACCAGTCAATCAGAATGCATACTCTCTGTCATAAATGCATCTCAAAGAACAGAAGTGTCAGATCACAGATCTTCTAGAATGTGATCTCATACAATTCTCATCAAGTGCATGAGGCTTTTCAGTTCTATTCATGAAAAAGACAGATGAGAAGTGATGAATATGTATCAATTATCAAGCACTTAACAAGCTTATAATCAAGAATGAATATTCACTGTCATAGATTCAATAACAGTTGAATACAGTTGAAAACATCTGATATCTATTAAAGATTAATCTTCTCTCAGAATACTGATAGATCTGTATAGATAAACTGTCAGTTCTGTGAACTGTGTTTAATATATAATGAAGAAAGTTCAAATTCCTGATAATATCATTTAATCTGATAAATATGCTTATCATCTTCTTAATAATGATGAATATAATTCTTCATAAACAGAATGATATCTCATATCTTATATATCTCAATAATATTCTAGTCTTTTCAAACTCATATAATGAATATCTGAAGCATCTTAATAAAGTGCTTATAACTCTGACAGAGTATAAGCTCTATACTAAATTAATCAAGTGTGTGTTTGAAATGAAAGAGTTGAAGTTCATAGAATATGTAGTGAGTGATGACTGTATATATCTCATTTCAGAGAAATTGAATGTCATAGTGAATTAGCTGCAGCTGAGAAATATACATTATGTATAACAGTTTCTTAAGTTAATCTCATACTATCACAGATTCATCAAGGATTTTGTATGAATATCTGTATCACTCTCAGATCTCTTAAGAGAAACAGATGTAAATCTATGAAAGAAGAAGTTTTATTCAATCATCTGAAATACTGTGTGTAAAGAGGCTTTTCTCACACTGAGAGAATATATAATAACATTCTCAGTACTTATTCAATCAGATTATAATAAATCTTTCTATATTAAGACAGACACATTTAAATAAGCTATCAGAGACACTCTTCTACAGATGAGTAAGAATGACAAGCTGCACTCAGTGACATACAATGATAGAAAACTATCAGACACTGAGCTCAATTACTTAGTATATGAAAAGAAATTGCTAGTAATCAAGCATACACTGATATTGTGAAATAGATATATTGATAACAGATATATAATAACAGTGATCACAGATCATAAAAGCCTCATCTATCTATAATCAATGATAAAATCTTTCAAATGCTTAGTATATTGAATCTCAGAGTTTCAAGCTTACAATCTTTATATCAAATACTGAAAGAAATTGAACATAGTGATGTCTGATGTAATCAGTTACAGATCTGATTTCATAAGTGAGAGTTCTGTAAATCAGATATAAGAGACATTCACATTAAACACACTGAGAAGATGTAAGAAATCAGAATAAGTGAATGTTATAATCTCTCACTTGAAGAATGACAAGATGTCAGATGATAAGCATCTTGTAAAAGTAGTAGAAGAGATGCTTCTGAACTTCAAGCTGAGAAAATTGAAAAATGACATTATACTTTATCATGATCTAGAATACATAGAAGCTCTCTATCTAGAATCTTTATTTAAACATGACTTAGTGACTTATATGTACAAGGAATTCAGTCACTTAGAAAGCCCTGAACTCATGAGTGTACTCAAATCAAGAGTATACTGATCAAGTATGACTAAGAACATTCAGACATACACTTACAAGTGCCTGAATTATCAGGTTATGAAAGAATCTAAGAAAGGATTGAAATGTAAGAAAGTGCAACATCAGATGAAGTGTATAATACAATTATTCAAATAATGAAAGATGAATCTCATAGACATATTATTATAAATGTTAAATGAAAATCAATGAATAATCACTGCTATTGATTACACTACTGACTGACCAGTTATAAAAGCAGTTTCAGAGATAATAGAGAAGATAGTAGTGAAGTTTCTATATAATGAGATCTATATCAACTATGAAATGCCGCGTGAGATTCTAACTGATAATAGTATGAACCTTGTGAGAGAAGTAGTGAGGCATTTCATGAGCCAGTTACAGACAAGACATCATAGAATAACATTATATCATTCACAGATAAACAGGAAGATGAAATACTTGAATGAAATCTTAGACAATATGCTAATAAAATATCTAGTGAACAAGTCTATGAGACTATGAAATGAATATCTCAGGCAGGCACTATTGATCACATGAATTTGATAGTATGCAGTTTTCAAGCATTCATCATTCTACCTGTTGTATGAATTACATCCGCGCATCCCGGAGAATGCTTTGAAAAAGGTGTGAGAGAGAACAGCAGTTGCAGACACAACAGTCACAGACACAACAGACATGAATATAACAGTTGCAGATGCAGCAGAAACAGCAGTTACAGATGCAGCAGTAGCAGTTGCAGATGCAACAGTCATGAACACAGAATCAAGATTGAAAGAAATCAGTCACATATATGCAAAAACTAATGAGTTACTTCTGAACTGAGCAATTCAGTCAAAAAGAATACAAGACTCACTTATTAAGAAATCAAGTCTCAAGATAAGAATGTAAGTTCTCATATACAATGAGAGTTCTGAGAAGTTTCAATCTAGATAATTTGAGTTATATAAGATACTCAAATCACATTTTCTGAGAATATATGCATTGAAAGAATCAGAGAGACAGATCTTACACAACTTAATCAATGATTTATAACTTATAAAAGTAAAGATGCAAGATCTGAGTAGATTATAGTCATCTACAGCACTATCATCAGTATTGAAAAAGAAGAAACTTATAATTGAAAAGTCTCATGAGATAAGAGAAATCATAGACACTTACAAACTAGATAATCTCACTTATTTCAATCTTTTCATGATTATAAGGAAAGAATGAGAAGTAATGAAGAAATCAGATGAACATCACACTTTAATAAGTAATGAGACTGTAGCTGGTTATATGATAATATATTACAGATAGCAAGTGTAACACAGTAAAGAGCAGTCTCAAAGCAGCAGACTTGTACATGAGTCAGATTACAGAAGAAAAAGAAATTCAGAGTTGAATTCAACTGTTTATATTAGTTTAATTACAGAGATCACAGAGAATGAACTATCTGAAACATCTGTGAATATATAAGATTAAGTTATCTTAATCTCTGAGAATGCTCAGAGATCAGATAAGATTAGTTTCAATGAGCTATTCACTGTAGTGATCTGAGTGAGTGAAGAGAGACAGTATAATATATAAGACAGAACTATAAAAGATGAAAGCTGCTGAACCTAGTCACTGAACACTGTATTATATAGAGATCATGTAAGAGTAGTAACTAGCAGATAAAGAAAAAGTGTAAGAAAAGAGATAATGAATTGATTATCAACTGTAAGAGTCAGCTGTAAAAGACAAATATTATTATACACATCTCATTCATTTTCATATATTATATATTTAATCTATTTCCAATGCAACATCATCTGAAAAATGTCAAAAACAAAGAAAATCTCAAAACTTGAGATCTGCAAGAGATTTGAGAGCTGTAAGTTACTCTTATAATAATATTATACATATCTCTAATTTCTCTATCACTCTGCATACAACATTAATGTCATTTATCACAAGATTAGCTGAAATGTCAATATAGAAATGCATACATATATATATAGAGAAATTGAAGAAGAGCACAGAATCTGCAGAATTAGAAGTCAGAGCAGAGAGAGTGAAGACAGAAGAAATAGAAGAAGAAGAAGACATAGAATCAGATAAATAATAGTAGAAGTTATCTGAGACTGAACACTTACAATTCAGTGTATACACAATCTTCTCTGCAGAGAAGAGAGAGAAAGTAATAGAAGAAGCTTGAAGATGAGAGAGAGTAGTTTCAGTGATATTATCATCTTCAATTAAAATAATCTCTGACACTGAAGTAACTAAGAACTATTATTAGTGTACAAAACTGCAAAAACAGAGATAATAATTACTGAATAAACACTTACTGATCTTAGAATTATATGCATAATTACAATACATATGAGACTTCTCAGAAAGAGAGAGAAAGATACAGAGAAATACAGAAAGCAGAATACAGTATATGAACAGCTCATTCTTATAACAATATTTCAGACAAGATGTATGAGTCTTATATCTATAGATGTAAAAGAGTACAATATCTGTATTCTTATTTCTAAAAATATGAATATCTTTTATCTGCATCATAAAGTCAGATAATAGATATCAGAGAATAGACTGATACAGATCTATTATTCTGAAGAAATTCATCAGAGTGAATATTTCTGTAATATTAAACTTTATAGTTATAAAAAGTTTCTTAATATCTATGAATATTACAATTTCATACATAGTAAAATTAATAACAATTTCTTCTAAGAACAGAAAAATCAGTATTAGAAAGAAAAAGATGAAAAAGAAAAAAACTTACAATCTCAACACTGTTAAGAAAGAGAGTGATTCTCTGAAATGAATAGACAATTATCTCACTATAAATATTTAAAATAAACATAATAATTAGTGTCTGTGACTGAACTTTAGATAGTTATGTTATATACTATCTTTGTACAATAAATCATTCTAGAGATTAGTAAGAAGAGTAGAAGTGTATATACTGAGAAATATAATTCATCAGTCTACACAATATCTTCTTGAAACAGAGAGAGCTGATAATGAAAGCAGAGATGATAAAATCAGAAGTAGCAAAAGTGAGAGTCACAGAAACAGAGGTAGTAGAAGCAGGAGAATCAGATACAGAGATAGATATAGAAGATTGAAAAGTAGTAGTAGAAGAGACAGAAGAGAACATAGAAGATCTGATTATACATAGTATAAGCAATTTCTTTATTATTACATTCTTCAGGTTCTCAATCAATGATTCAACATTGAGTTCACTATTATTGACAGATATGAATCTGTCAATGTATGAGAATTCTACATGAATAAAAACAATATATCAGTATCTACATCTCTGTAAAATCATGTCAGAAAACACAATTAGAAACCTGCTGAGAAGAGAAACAGTTGAGAATATATAAGAAGATGAAGAGAGTGTATAAGAAAATAAAGAAGATATGTTATTCATGATAGTATGTTCTGACAATTGTTAGAAGATAAACAAGTTCTGATCATATTTCATAACATGTTACACTTACTGCTAATAAACTGCCTGATATGAGTACTATGAGAATACTTGTTATAAGAATAGAGAGTTATTATCAGAAACATGTATAATATAATAGATAAACAGATGAAAAGAGTTAAACAGAAGAAGAGATAGAAATCTTAAATAAGATAATAATATTCAATAATAATAATAATAAAGATAATAATTGAAGAATGAGAAAAGTTAGTAAATAAGTAATGTAATATAGTGAAAGTTTCTTTGTGAGAGTGTATGTGAGATGCTAGCTAAATCAGAGATAGATTATACAATTGTGAAACACTAGTAATGAGCTAATCTACATAAAGCTAGAGTGTATAATATGATTATATGAGTGTGACTGAATCTGATGAGAGAGAATGTGATTCAGAAGAATGTATAACTGTTAGATAATAACACAGTCACTTTCAAACTACTAGTATATGAATGTAAAGAGAACTCTAGTAGTCACTAATTAATTTAGTGTACAAGATTCAATATATAAGAAGCCAGTGTACGCCTGTAATTGTACGCTGACTTAAGCAACCTTTGAATCACATACAGATGATAGAGAATAATGAAAAAGAATAGAAAATAATACAGAAAATCTATAAGAAATTAAGTTATTAGAGATTATTAATATCAGTGAAGAAGATATTTTTTTTTTTAAGTTAGTAGTTAAAGAGATAGAAATCAGTGATATTATTAATATAATAATGATCTTTTTCTATTTATAACTTGTTTACAATGATTTCACAGTGATTTCATTATTATATTAAGCTTTACAGTTCAGCAATGGTGCCTCAGTGGCCGAATGGTTAATGCGGCCACCTGGTAGCGCCTTGGCATGGGAAACCAAGGTGTGTGGGTTCGAAACCCGCAGGGGATACATTAAATCCAGAACTCAAGCACCTCAGGTTCCTAATAAATACAGAGGTGTACAAATTGCTTCAATAAAATCACTCTATGTTCCTGGGCTGGGAAGTTATTATCGCATGTATCTAATTGTCACTCCTTTGTATTTCCTATGTTCTTGTTATCTTGGCATGGTCTCAACACCTGTATTTCCTCCTGTATAACCAACACTTGGCCTGTATTTAACATCACGCAAGGACTCATCATAAGCTCCGCTTGCATATGAGTATAATGGAAGAATAATAATAATAATAATAAAGTTCAGCAATGGTGTCGCTGACTGGCACAGCGGAACAACCATAATCCGGTCGTATGTTAAGTCTACGTTTTTCCGGTATGGTTCTGATACAGTTTGATGATGACATCAGATGTCTCTCTCCTCTTCTCTCTTCTCTTGCTTGACCTTCCTTCCACCTAACTGACCAGCATATTTGTCAAGATGGCATAGACCACTCAATTGCCATTCTCAGCTGCAAAAAGACTTCGATTAACCCTTTTTCAAGTCTGCAACTTTACTCTCTTTTCCCTCGTTTCTCCTGTAAGTTAGTATACAGCGTTTCACTCCAATAATGAGGCCTCGGATACTTCTGCCACTCGCCCAGCTTGTCCTTTCCGCCTCCGCCGCAATTGAGTTTACAGCACCGGTTGCTGGAACTATCCTGAAAGCCGGGGACACTCTGAACGTGGAATGGCAACAAGTAGGGAATAGCTCTGAAATTCCCGATGCTGTGCGATTTGATATTTTCCTTTGCGCTGGCGGGAACGACGAAGATTCCTTTGTATGGATGGATGCTATATTTCCTGACTTGTTAAATTCAGTTCTTCTTTTTCTTCTTATTTTCTAACCCTATTACCTTCTTATAACATAGGACCAATTAATGCACATAGCGAAAGACAGAAATTTTGGCGAAGGGAACTCAATATCAGCGCCCATCGCTCTTGAAATTGGCGGAAACGAGCCCAATGCATAGTGAATAATGCCCTTCACACCGCACATAAACGGTTTCAATTTATATAAACGTATGAACCCCAACTAACCAGTCTATAAATCCCCCGACAGTTTCCTCCAAATGGTCATAAACAACCCCGACGGTCTTGACCTCGTCCACTCCGCGCGCTTCACCCTCTCAGGCATGACTGGCAGCTTGCCAGCCAGATTGCTAGATGGAATCCAGGCCATCTCCGGAACTACGGACAGCCCGCCCATTCACGGCAATGAACTGCGCAAGCGACAGGCAGGTTTACCTTATGCGGAGCAAACGGGGTTAACGCGCTATGCGCCGATGCCCACGCAGCCCCCGACAAAAATATCCCTCAGGGGTGCTCCTCCGTTATTTCCTCCAAGTTCCTTTCAGATTGCAACGACCTTCTTACCCACGCCTACTATCCAGATGACGATTGCTGTGAAAGCGACGTTCAAGGTGTCTAGTATTGAGAATACGGTGGGTGATCCTAATTGAATATCTATACACATTTCTCAGTAGTTCTCTGTTCTTGTTGCTGATGTGTTTGGTTCGTGTTCGTGGCGTCAAATAGGCAGCGCCTGCGCCAGTTGAGGACGATATGCAGAAATTCTTGAACAGGTGGAAAGATTAACATCGGACATGGGATCCACTTCTTTTGCTTCTCCTGCCTTTATTGGTTTCTCTCTTTCCTTAGTTTTTCTTTCCTCGTCTGTTTTCTCTTTAGTTTGACCAGGCAGCCCTTGGTTATGGTTGTGTTATGGTTTATGGTTTATGCCTTACGTTATCCTAGATAGGTAACATTGACGTATGAGGAGTTCGTTTGATTTGAGATATGAAATCTCAAGGGGCGGAAACCGTTATGTTGTATATTTTGTGATTTCTAGCCTATTCCCCTTCCATCCCTTCCTTAAAGAAAATCATGCCTTTGTTCAGTCAGTTAATGTATTATTTAGTGCATGTTGTTTTAGCACAAGCGATTTATATGCTCTATTTGAACGAATGATTTGATTCTAAATTTATATCGTGGATAGATAGATAGTGAGCTATATGGAATACTACTTAGCAACACAAAAAGTAAAAAGATAAAAAGACTCCTCCCATATTTTATGTCCATTGTTAGGGTTGGACGTCCAGTTGTGCTATCGGTTACCTGGCATATATCCCAAAAGAATTTTTATGGGGAATAATTTAATATGCTGGGGAAAGGAAAGACATGGGCGACTTCAACCTCCACCTCCACCCAGTGCCAACGCAGCCCCTATTTTCTACGTGAATGTATGTTGAAAGCATCGGGAATGAAAAAAAAAGGGGGGGATCTTCTAACCAACCCAAACTCCAGCCCCACGTCAACAAGGAGAAGAGAAATAACAAAATCAAACCGCCCGCGGGGACGCCCCACTGAGAACCCGGAACTCATCTTCCAGCGCAGGCGTTGTAGGCCGACTTGCCCTTTCCGACATTCCGAAGAACGCAATATTCTGCCTCAGCGCCACATACTCGCTGTCCGCATACCCGAGCACGGGTAGGATCTGTGTACTCCGCAGGCCCTTGATGCGCGCAATCTCATTGCTGCCGTAATTCACCAACGCCCGCCCGACTTCCCGCGGTGACGCGCCTTGAAGCGGGAAATCGCCGTTGAGGGCAGCGGCGGAGGTTGAGCGTCGCTCGACGACGACGATCCGCACGGCTTCTTGCTGGCCGAAGTGACCCTCAACGCCTACGACGCCTGCGGGGAGCAGGCCGGCTTTGTTTAAGATGGCGGCGTAGGCACCTGCATCAATGTAGACAGTGCCGTGGGGGGAGAGTCCGTGCAAAAGCCAGAATGAGCGGGAGTGGATCGGGGTGGTCGAGGGGATGAAGCGAGTATGTGCTGGCAACGTTGCTTTTGCTAAGGATGGAGATGGAGGTGTTGATGTTGGTGGAGAGACGGGCTTTTCATTTATGGTGGGTGTTGTTGATGACCAGTTCTGTGTGTTATGTTGGAGGTGTCTGATGATTGCTAGGACGTTGCCTGGCTGTGAGCTACGGGTTATTATGGTCGTGACACCAGCACTTGTTGCT
Source organism: Blastomyces dermatitidis ER-3 (assembly GCF_000003525.1). Taxonomy (NCBI): domain Eukaryota; kingdom Fungi; phylum Ascomycota; class Eurotiomycetes; order Onygenales; family Ajellomycetaceae; genus Blastomyces; species Blastomyces dermatitidis. The sequence continues at coordinate 2,156,742 of NW_025544774.1, forward strand.
AGGCGTGCCGCGACTATTTTCGTGCTCATCCCGCCTGTTCCCAATGAAGAGCCTGCGGAAGATACGTCGGCTGTGAGGCTGGAGATGTCCGACACCACCTCAATTACCTGTGCGTCCGGGTTGGTGCGGGGATTCGATGTGTATAAGCCGTCGACATCCGTCATTAAGAACAGATAATCTGCTCCAACCATACCAGCGGTGATGGCAGATAACGTGTCATTGTCACCGAATTTAATTTCCTAGTCAGGGTTACGTCAAAAATAAGCATTCCGTTGTGGTAATTCCCCTCCATCCATCCAGTGTCGATCATAACACCACCTACCGAAACCGCCAAAGTATCATTTTCATTCACAATCGGAACCACTCCCATATTCAAGAGCTCCGTAAGGGTATTTTGCGCATTGCGATATTGGGTTGTCTGTATTATATATTACCACGGTCAGACTTCGTAATCGTCCAGTTTCCTGGTCCCTGTTGTATTGTATGCCAACGGGACGCACTCACGTCCGCAATGTCATTCCTCGTCAACAAAATCTGAGCCACGGGTTGTCGCAGATGGGCGAACAAACTATCCCATAGACTCATCAGTCTGCATTGTCCAACAGCCGCCAAAGCCTAGAGCTAAGGTTAGCCGATGTTAACAGCTACTGGTTCGTTTGAGTATTAGTATATACTGCTGTGATGCGAACCTGTATTCGAGGAAGATGTGTTGGCCGAGTGTCAACATCCATCCTACGCAATCCAACCCCGACAGCACCTGAAGAGACAATGATGACTCGGTGCCCATCTCTTAGGAGTTTTGCTGTGGTCTCGACGATAAGTGTTAAAATGGACAGAATGGGTTCATGGGTAATTTCGTCAACGATTGAACTCGTCCCTTTTCATTTAAAACAATAAAAATTAGTTGCTTAGTCGAGAAAAATAAGGACAGCTATACCAACTGGCTTGTCTGTTTCAAAAAGGTACGCACCCAATTTAATCACAATCGTGAATGCTCTGTGGCCCTTCATCTTGCCGGTATTGTCACCGTCGGTAGTTGATTCTCCTCGCCTGGAAGTCGGACTCTCATATCCATGAGGGCCCCTTCCAGGAGAAGAGGGAGGTTCTGAAAACGAATCCAGGATCCCGGGTGCAAATAAAACACCTACTGGTCGTTGTCCGTGGGTCCCATCATAGGGCGCCGGGATAGTTTATCGTCTCCATTAATTTGCCTTGGTATAATTTAACTGTATTTTATTCTCGAGTTTCTGAAAGGCAGATGTTCTGCCGTCCCTCACCGTTCTCGGGCAGATCTCATTACGCCTTCACGTATGATATTCCGGCTAGGAATTCTTTATTGACATCACCAGGTGTAGAGCAGGTCCACGGCAGGTCGATAAATTTATACTGTGCAGCAAATGGCGGATACGAACTCATCAGGTGCCGGGACTAGCACCCCGGCGCCACCTACAGACACTGGCTACACACCAGGGGATGACACTTGGACCCAAATGAAGAACATGTTCTCGATTCTGACAGGTAAAATGACGGAAGAGGGAAAGGATCAATTTTTACTTGCGCGGGATATCCGAAATGAAGAAATTGATTGTAAACGCTGTGAGGATCAGCGTGATTATCTTATAAAATACAGTATGTTTGTCTCTGCTGTAAACTGCGGAAACTTTGCGTGTGCCTGTCCCCATTACTTTCCATCGTTGTTCAGTGCTTACACTGTATCTCATTTTCATCCAGGTCCCATCATCCGCTTTCTCCAAGATAACATAAAGCAACTGGGCGGCGATATATCTAGCCACAACATCCATTGCCGACGCTGCACGCAACGACAAGCCGGCGGCTTCGACCCGGAGTACGGTATCCGGATATGCGCAAATGCAATGAAGGACCAGGGACATCTAGAGGATACAATGGCACATGAGATGATGCATGCCTACGATCATTTACGGTTCAAGTTGAACTGGACAGACAATTTGAGACACGCTGCTTGCACTGAGGTTCGTTTATATTTCGCCTCTTATCATTCTCCATGTCCGATCTCCCAAGATTCTCATTCAAGATATCAGATATTAAAACATAGTCTAACCGTTTGTTGGTTCGTGTAGATCCGGGCAAGCTCATTAAGCGGAGAATGTAGATGGGCCCGAGAGTTCTTCCGCCGCGGCCAATGGAAACTAACTCAACAGCATCAGGAGTGTGTGCGGCGACGTGCTGCCTTGTCAGTCATGGCGCGGCCGGCTTGTAAGGATGCGGAGCACGCGAGACAGGTCGTGGATGAGGTTTGGGATAGCTGTTTCCGAGATACCCGCCCTTTCGATGAGATTTATCGATAAGAAAGGAAAAGAGAAAGAAATTTGTAGGGTGTTTTCTGGAATTTCCCCCTTTTTTTTCGTTTTTTTATTATCATACATATGTACAGTACATTATATGGGTATCGGTACGACTGTTTGAACTAGACCGTCTGGCAGGGGAGAGCGGCGTTTTTATTTTGGAATGATTCATTCTTTGATACTCTGATAGACCACTCAATTAACTGACGAAACGATCGAAAACTTGAAAGAAGCTACTGTAGCCCCAAAAACAATGATCCATGTGCAATCATTGCCATGTGTCCGATCCTGTACTCCAAAGTTAAGCAAAATGGACAATCAACCATACTCCATACACCCGCTCGATAAACGATAGCACCCACTACTAAACCCATGCTAGAAATGTTCAAAACACACAAGGTTACAGGCAGGCAAATCTACTCTCTATAACTTTTGTTGCCTGAGCTTCGCTTCGCTGCCCTCTCGCCTTTGACGCAATGTTTAATGATCCAGGGATGCTGCTGAACTTCGTCCAGAGGAATTCGCTGTTCTGGGTCAAGAACCAATAACTATTTGAAGGTTAGTGAGGCCAATAAAGAAACTTCCAATTAGCAGAATGCATGCCAGACCAACCAACCTTCTTGATAAGATCCCTAGCCTCCGCGCTCACAAACGACGGCACTTTCATCTCACCCCTAGCAATCCGCCGCCGTGTCATAATTGGCGTGTCTTCAAACGGGGCCTCGCCAACCAGGAACTCGTACGTAAGCACACCTAAGCTCCATAGATCGATTTTCTCGTTATAATAATTGTCCTGTAACCCAGGCCTAAGCATTTCCGGAGGCAGGTAGTCCAAAGTGCCGCACATGGTATTTCTTCTGTTATTTGGAGCATGTACGCTCCAGCCAAAGTCGCTTATCTTGATTTCGCCATGGATGCCCACAAGGATGTTCTCTGGCTTGATATCACGGTGCATGACGTGCTTTTTGTGCAGGTATTTCAATGCAGCAGCCATCTGGGCGATATATTGCGCAGCCTTCCACTCTGGGAATCGGTTTTCCTTTCTCAGGTGTTTGTACAGTTCTCCATTGCCTGCAAACTCGAGAATCAGAAACACCCGTTTACTATCATGGAAATGACCATATAAGCGTAATATATTGGGATGTCTCAGATTGCTTTGGATTTCGATTTCTCGTCGTAATTGCTTCTCGACTTTGCCCTGGACCAGCTCGCTCTTGTGCAAGACTTTCAGAGCACAAACGAAGCCAGTTGATCGTTCTCTAGCAAGGTATACTCGACCAAACTTGCCCTTCCCGAGAGGTTTTCCAATTTCGAACATTCCCAGGTGGAATTTCTTTGGGGCGCTTGGCTGCTCGTAGAACGGGATGGAAGTCCGGCTGACCGCTGTACTTTCTTCAGTGGAGTTATAGGAGGAAGATACCAGATTGACTGTTCCTTGGGGTTTGCGGGGAGAGGAGCCATTGCTATTTTGAAGAGCATATTTTAGCAAATTTGAGCGGTTTGGGTTGCTGGTAAGCTGTGTCGCTGAAGTTGAGGCTGTGTGTGGGCCCTTCTTGTGGTATTAGACAAGTATTCTCATAGCATTGATTATATGTATATATATATATGTGTGTATGTGTATCAGGAAATTTACTTTTTGTTTCTGGTAGTATGTGCTGTTGCTGAGAGGTTCATTCTCATCATTGACGGAGAGATGCTCAAACCGAGCTTCGAGGGTCTTCGACATTTGTGGTGGAAGGTGGAAGCAATATGAGGTATTTGAAGAAGGGAGATAAATTAAAAGCTCTCCTCAGAGTGAAAATAAAATGGTCTCTGTTCCTGGTTAATCCGTATATCTGCTGTGCAATGCAGGTTGGAGGAATTTGACATTCATCAAGGCCACCTCCGTCTTTATTTACTCCGTAATAGGGCCAACGGTCACCACAGCAACTCCGGATCAATATTAATCCGATAGTCCCTGGCTTTCTTGGCGTTCTGCGGGCAGATCCAACCAAATTACAAACCCTGCGTGAAGAACAATCTATTATGGATGGATCGTCTTGAAGCAACAATGCGGAAATATTTGCAGTCGAGTACAGCCAAATTAAAGCATTGAACTTTTTTTGGGCTCTCATATATGCTTTAGCCTTGGTCGGTGATACACAACTAACTGACTAGTTGGTCACCACAATCAAACTTTGGGTACATTGACGAACACACTGCCTCCGGCGCATCCCATAATGGCCTCCAACGACGCACACCAGGATACGCAGTTTCCCTCTGCCACTACCCCCAGGGACAATTCGATTACAAGACATGGCTTCAAAATAACTACCCAAAAACTACCAATACTCAAAGCCGGCCCAATCGATGAGATGACTACGAAACTTGGCATTGCACCTCCAGAGATGATATTTGGCGACAACCACGTCACAATCGAGCACCAGCCCTCGGGATGGAAACTAGATTTCAACGCTTTTGATGCCTTGGACCGTGTCGACAAAAGTGGGGAGACTATGCTGAAAGTGGCTTATTCAAAGGAGTGGCAGCAGAGCAGGTGAATACCGACAAAAATATGAAGTCTGTAAAATGATGCGATGTTGACTCAGACGCTAAATTGTTCGCTTTTCCTTGCTTAGAGAAAACAGTCATCAAGGGATTAAAGAGGTAGTCAAACCATTTGATTGGTCCTATAGCACAAATTATAAAGGGACACTTTCTCCAGGCGGAAAACCATTCGAAAATTCATCATCCCCGATTCCCATTGAACTCCTAAAACGACCAGATCCCATCCTCTTTTTCGACGAAGTTATGCTATATGAAGATGAGCTGGCGGATAATGGTATTGCCATGTTATCGTGCAAGATACGTGTCATGCCTTCTCGCCTACTCCTTTTGTCCCGGTTTTTCATGCGGTTAGATAATGTACTGGTTCGCCTAAGGGATACTAGAATATATGTCGATTTTGAAACGCGGGAAGTAATTCGGGAGTATCAGGCAAAGGAAGAGAAATATGATGAAGTGCGACAGGTATGGGCTCATTTCTAAGTACACGAGATACCAAATTTGATGCACTTAGCTAACGGATAGCGTAGCGCCTAGTAAGCTCGAGGGAAGATATTCCGGCTATAATGCGAGACCCCAATAAACTCTCGGAATTATTGCCCAAGGTGGATGCGAGTTTGGAACATGTTTTCGTTGACGGTTGAGGTGTTTAGCTTCGGTATCGCTCTCCTTGTAAAAGTAACGCAACTCTGCGCCCTCATGATATATCGTGAACTCCCATGAATACAATCCGAGGAAAGCTACGTACCCTGGTCGCTCCAGAGGCGTCGGCGAAACCCACCTTACGAACTATCTTAGAACCTCCGTTCATGGAAGTTGTGGGTGGACCATCCTTCTAAACTTGAGTATAGGTGGTAGCCTGCCGGCACCTATTACATGTACCGTACACTCTTGCTGTTGTCTTTATCCTGCTTTGAGCCTGTAGTTATGTAGTGTCAAGATACCTAGTCCCATGCATGTATAGGGGCATATACAGTACATACTTTATGAGATAATACTATTAATATCTTATTGAATAGTAATATTACACTGCGTAGCTAATTCTACTGATAATTAACCTTATTTACAGTTTTCAATATCAGCTTTCAAAACTTTCTTTTCAGTTTGCTCATTAATTGAAAAATAATAGAGAGACTGTGCAATTATCTTTTATAGTAATAATTTTTCTTATAACGTAATTCACCACTTAACGGAACAAACACCTAATGAAACACCCTTCTATCCCAATTAGACTGGCCGCCGGGACCATGAATTTCATATTTGGTCCCATTTGATCTGGTCCCATACATTTCTTGGTGTGAATCCTGCTGGGACTAATCATCAAAAAAACATGCAAAGTGACTATTTATCAGATCTCAAAATGAAACTATGACTTAGAAAAAATAAGAAAGTGATTTCATTTAATTTCATTTAGTCTTATTCTTAGTATAAAGTTACTCTTTTTAGACATTTTAAGATTCTTTTTAAAATATTTTTAATTTTTTAAAAAGTAATAATTTTTGATAATACTTAAATAAGATCTAAAGTCATTTAAAGTAATAAAATGAATTTAAATTGAGAAGTGAAAATTATAATCTTATTTAAAAAATGTAATAAGAGTAAATAGTAAGTCTTACTAAGATAATATGAAATTACTATTTAATTTTAAAATTATATAATGAGATTAATTAAATTAATAATAAGACTATTAAATATTCTAATTCTGATCTCAGATATAATTATATAGTCAGTCTAATCTCAATTAATCTCATTTACTAAATATTTAATATATTTATAAAAATAAAAGATTAAGTCTTTTATTAATAAGAAAGACTTCTTTTAGTTATTAATACTTATAAAACTGAGCAAATTTCTAGTTTGTAAACTATTGTTAAGATATATAATATTTCTTTATTCAGTCTATTCTACTAATTACATAGCTGAACTATGTATACAAATTCTCAACAAAAGAATTAAAAGCTGACTTTTACTGAAAAAGAAACTTTAGTTCAATAAGTAATATTTATAAATAAGTGAGAACTACTCTCTCAAATTTCACATGTATAAAATATAATTAATTAGTGACTTAAAATCTCTGAAACAAGCTTATCTGATATTATAGAAATTAATTAACTTACCTGCTTTATTAAACTCTATTCTATACTTACTATCAAGCTGATATATGAATATGATTATCAAAGAGTCTGATATAAAAACTCAGAAATCATATAAAAGTAGTTAAAAGTGATGAAAAATATCATTAAAAAGTATGAAATTTTATCAAAGAATATCTATAACTTTGATAAAGTTAAGTTTTTTATAAGAGTTATCTTATCAGTTTTAATAATAATTAAATCTGAAAAAGCAGAAAAAACATCTCTTATTCAGTTTGAAAATAGAGAATGAATAACTGTGATTAAATCAGTTAGTTTAACAGAATAAACTCTACTCAGAAATTATATAAAAGTAGTTAAAAAAAGTGAAAAATATTATTAAAAAGTATAAGATTTTATCGGAGAATATTTATAACTTTAATAAAGTTGAGTTTTGATAATAACTAGATTTAAAAGAGTAGAAAAAGTATCTTTTACTCAATCTGAAAATAGAGAATAAATGTCTGTGATTGAATCAGTCAATTTAACAGAATAAGCTTTACTCTTTATACTCATTCTTAAAATCAAGTTATATTAGATTTTATAGTAAAAAATCTGCTTGTAGACTGAGTAATTAAAGTTAGTAAAAATAACTGAATATTATTATTATTATTCTTTAATTATAAATATATATAGTCAGAGATTATATTATTTATCTGATAACATTTAATTCTCAGAATGTTTCTAGTATTATTATTATTATTATTATTATTCTTTTATTATACTTATATACAAGCGAAGCTTATAATGAGTTCTTACATGATATTAAATACAGGTCAAGTGTTAATTATACAGAAGAAAATACAGGTGTTAAGATTATATCAAGATAATAAGAACATAGAAAATAGAAAGAAGTGACAATTAAATACATATAATAATAACTTTTCATCTCAGAAATATAGAGTGTAAGAAATCCCGCTTCTTATGAATTCTTTACCTCTATTTTTATCTCTCATGTAATCAATAGAGTTAGCAGCCCTTGACTATACATAACTATATAGACTGAAGTTCATGAATACTATTCATAACTCAGCTTAAATACTATTATATATTTAATCTCTATATTTATCTTTCTACTGTAAATACTTCTAGTAGCTATCAGTATATATTATATCAAGCTGTAAATATCTGAATAATCATCTGTAAGTACTTATTCTTATATTTTAAACTCTGTCAGTCAGCAACTGCTCATTATAACTGAAAGAACTAGAAACTTATATACTTTAATCTCTGTAAACTTTACTACAGACACTCAGAAGCAGTTATCTGAATCATGAATAATTCTTATAAAAGAAGTCTCAGAGAACTTATTAATTACTTATAGAATATTATTCTCTATATCTATAACAGAGAAACTCTTTAAACTTATAAATAAATCAATCTTAGTAAAGAATATTCTTGAGTATCTTTTACAGAACTAGACTATTTTTCTATAAGAAAAACTTACTATCTGTAAACACTCTTAAACTAAGTCTCTAGATATAATCTTCAGAGATATCTGTGAATTAAAAAGAAACTTTCTTAAGCTGTAATTACTTAAGATTATCTACTGAATTATAATCTATAAAAGCTTTTATAAGTTTGTATTTAAAATTAACTTATAAGTCTGACTGTGTAATATAAAAGATGAAGAAGCTATTATTTATATAGTAATAGATCTTTATTATATTAAAGTCAAGAACTGACTGAATTATTTAGAGAATAATTATAAGAGATTCTACTAATCTATTCTCAAGATCTATTTAGAGAATAAGTTAAGAAACTTTATAAGCTGAATAGAGAACATCTGAACTATAATCATTAATATTAGAAAAAGAGATAAGAAATCTAATAAAGACTACTCACAGTACTTTATAAAATTATAATATGAACTGAGATCTGTGAAAACAGAGCTCTGAAATAAGATCAGAATGATGATATTTATAAAGAGATTAAATAAAGTGTAAGAAATCCCGCTTCTCACGGATTCTTTACCTCTATTTCTATCTCTCATATAATCAATAGGGCTAGCGGCCCTTGGCTACACACAACTATATAGACTGAAGTTCATGAATACTATTCATAACTCAGCTTGAATGCTATTATACATTTGATTTCTACATTTTATCTTTCTACTGTGAATACTTCTAGTAGTTAACAGTATATATTATACTAAGCTGCAAACATCTGAATAATTGTCTGTGAGCACTTATTCTTATATTTCAAGCTCAGTCAGTCAGTAACTGTCTATTATGACTGAAAGAACTAGAAACTTGTATACTTCAATTTCTGTGAACTCTACTGCAGACACTCAGAAGCAGTCATCTGAATTATGAATAATCTCTGTAAAAGAAGTCTCAGAGAACTTATCAATTACTTACAGAACATCATTCTCTATATCTGTGATAGAGAAACTCTCTAAACTCATGAATGAATCAATCTCAGTGAAGAACATTCTTGAGTATCTCTTACAGAATCAAGCTATTTTTCTACAAGAAATGCTTACTGTCTGTAAACACTCTTGAACTGAGTCTCTAGATATGATCTTCAGAGACATCTATAAACTGAAAAGAAACTTTCTTAAGCTGTAATTACTTAAGACCACTTATTAAATCACAATCTATAAAAGCTTTTATGAGTTTGTATTTAAAATTAACTTATAAGCCTGGTTATGTGATATAAAAGATGAAGAAGCTGTTATCTATATAATAATAGATCTCTATTACACTGAAGTCAAGAACTGACTGAATTATCTAGAGAATAATTATAAGAGATCTCACTGATCTGTTCTCAAGACCTATCTAGAGAATAAGTTAAAGAACTCTGTGAGCTGAACAGAGAATATCTGAGCTGTAATCATCAATATTAGAAAAAGAGATAAGAAATCTGATAAAGACTACTCATGATACTTTATAAAATTATAATATGAATTGAAATCTGTGAAAACAGAGCTCTGAAACAAGATCTGAATGATGATATTTATAAAGAAGCTGAATAAAGATATGTAGAACAAGCTCATTGAGTAAGACTCTAAGCTCTTGATTCTGAAGAAACTGATGACTCTTATTCACTGCTTACAGATCACTGTGAGAGTCACAGATCTGTGAAGAGTGAATCACTGATTAGTTCTATAAGAGTCAGAACAACAGAGAACAGATTTATCAGAAAAAGATAATAAGACACAGAGAGATTCATATCTGACTACTGAGTAGAGAGAGAGAGCTTTATAAGCTTCTGTGAACAGAGTGTATAACAGAAAGATTAAGAAAAAGAAACTCTGCTTTATCTGTTCTAAATCAGAACATCTTCACACAAACTGTCTGAATAAATTAAAATAAGAATTTGAGAAGTTGTGAACAGAGTCAGTAACAGTCTTCTTAAGAGTCTTGAAGTTAATATCTGAATCTGTTACTTTCTTAATGAAAATACTTACTTATAGAGAGAGACTGTACTGCAGTGCTGCTGCTCTATAAGTATAAGAAGCATTGATGAACTCAGAATCTCAGGTCACTGTAATATCTCTAAAGCTTGCAAAGTGTATAAGCTGAAAGATGAAGACTGAGAATTTACTCTTATAATAAGCAGAGTATGAGAACTCAGATCTGAGAGCTGAGAGACTTATGAGAATTATCTTTGAATTACAAGATCTCTCTGAAATCTGAAGAAGATTTGTAAAAACTGTGATTATTGTAAATATCACAGATGATATGTACTTAAAACTTGTATAACTTCAAAGACACAATCTGTACATAGCTGTCTATGAGTCAGGTTTATACTTCTGATCAGTGTTGACAGACTTACTTACAGAGATAGAATTAGTTGATACTGCAGAGTTAATTAGAGAAGATAAGCTTATCTATATAATAACTTTATAAGTGTCTGAGAATCTTGTGATCATGAAAACTGAGCTTCAGATATCAGAGAAATACTGAGATCTTGCAGAGATATTCAGCTCAGTAAAGACAGCTGAGCTTTTCTCTCACTGTAAGAAGAATCTGATAATAGATTTGATAGAAGAGTAGAAACTCTTCTGAGAATCAATCTATAAGCTCTTTCATTATGAGACAGAGATCTTACAGATCTAAGTAAAGAAGAATCTGAAGAATAACTTTATCTGATCTTCACAGATCTCTGCAGAAGTCTCTGTGATATTTGTAAAGAAGAAGAATAAAGATCTCAGATTATATATAGATTATTATAATCTGAACTTTAAGATAATAAAGAGCTACTACTCTCTATCTCTGATTGAGAATATAATTAACTGTCTTATAGAAGCTGTCATATTCATATAACTGAATGTGATTAATGTATATACACAGCTGTGAATATAATCTGAGAATGAATGAAAGACTGTCTTTAGAACTGTACTAAGATTGTTTAAATATCTAGTGATGTCTTTTGATCTGACTAATACTTCTATGATATTTCAGTCTTTCATTAATAAAACACTTTATGTATATCTGAATATCTTTGTGATAATATATCTGAATAATATGATGATGTACTCTGTGAAGAAGAAAGAACATACTGAGCATGTATAAAGTGTATTGAAGGTCTTAGATAAGATAGAACTGTATATTAAGCTTATAAAGTACAACTTTAGTACTCACTGAATTAATTTCCTAGAATATGTAATCACTGCAGATGATATTCAGATGAAATCTTCACAGATTGAGACTATTCTATTATAATCAGAGTTAACTAGTATTTATAAGATTCAGATCTTTCTAAGCTTTGTGAATTTCTATAGATAATTTATCTTTATATTCATGAGAATCTTCTTAGCTCTTATAGACATGCTGAAGAGTGAAAATAAGAAGAAGTCATTCTGTGAATAGAGAATGAAAAGATTGTTGAGAAGAAAGAACTGTAAGAACTTTCTTACTTCAGAAGCTCACAGAGTCTTTATAAGATTGAAATAGATATTCACAGATACAGTGATACTATTTCACTTTGATCTCTTACTCTTAATCAGATTAAAGATAGATGTCTTCTTCTTTGCAATTTCAGAAATAGTCTTGTAACTACAGTTAAATAAGAACTGAGTTTCAGTAATCTTTTTCTTATGAAAGATGCAATCTGCAGAGATTAACTATAACATTTATAATCAGAAGCTTCTTATAATAGTGAAATTCTTCTATCACTGATATCACTACTTTGAGAGTCTTATAATAGTGATTACTGTTAGAATTGATTATGATAGCTTGTAATAGTTTACTTCAATTAAGAAACTCTCACAGTGACAGATTCACTGAGCTCAGAGACTGAGTGAGTTCTGATTCAAGATAGAATATATTAAGAGAACTAAGAACTCAGTGAATGAACTCTCTCACAGATCAGACTATGTTAAGAAGGTCAGAATAACAGATATAGAGAGACTAGAGAAGACAGAAAAGCTTTATAGAATGCTTGAACTGAGTGTTGTAAAGAGATTGACTGAAGAGTCTCTCAATTTCTCATAAGAGAAGAGAGAAGAGAGAGAGAAGAAGCCTGTGTAACTACTCTCTATAACACTGAGAGTTAATACTCTGAGAATCTCTGTGAGAATTCTTGAAGAGAGTATCTATAATCTGAAGAATTTGTGAGCTTTGAGAAGTGCTGTGAAAGATCTGATGTAAGAGAAAACAGAGTATAAGTTTTTATAAGATCTTCTATTCAGATTGTCTGAACTGCAACTGAAGAATGAATATACTCAGTATATTTAAAAACTGCTCATGACAGAGATCAATTCTGCAGAAATAAAGAATTAAAGAGACTTAAATAATCTCTTGCAGAGAGAGAGTCAGATTTATATATCTGTAAATAAGTTTCTATATATAGAACTTATTAAAAGGTATCATGACTCTTCTCTAGTGAGTCATTTTATAGACACTAGAACTTATAAGTTACTCATAAGAAAATACTTCTGACTGAAGATGTGAGAACTTGTGAAGAAGATAGTGAATTCTTATACTATTTATCAGAGTTCACAGATAGTGTGATTCAGATTATATAAAGAACTTACTTCTCTATTCATTCTGTAGAAATCTTAGAAACAGCTAGAAATAAATGCTCTTGTGAGTCTCTCTGAAAGTAAGAACATATATGATGCCTGCTTTGACAGTGTGCTGATGATAGTGAATTACTTCATTAAGATGACACACTTTATACTCATCTGTAAGAACTTGAAGTCAAAGAATTTAACTTATATCTTTGTCTGTGATATGATTCAGTTGCATGAATTATCTGTAAACATTATCTCAGATAGAGAATCAATCTTTACAGAAGAGTTCTGATCTAATCTGATAACTATACTGAAGATCTCATGAGATCTAAGCATGACTTTTCATTAACAGACAGATAATCAGATAGAATGCCTGATGAGTATATTGAAACAGTATCTGTGATACTTTGTCAATTATAATCAGAATGACTGAGTGATAGTGAGTGCATTGATTATCACTTACAGAGTTTATATACAATAACTTAAAACATGTCAGTACAGATAAAATCCTCTTTGAGATGCTCACTAAGACTTATTCATGAATAATCTTGATAAATCTGTGAGAGTATACTATAGAGTGTGATGATGTCTGTGAACAGGCTGAGAGAATTCAGAATATCTAGAAGAAAGTCTGTGAATTCTTGAGAAAGACTCAAGAGTATCAGAAGAGATACTATGACTTCAAGCATATTATAAAGAGTTTTAAGAAAGATGATAGAGTCTGACTGAGTCTAGAAAACATCATTATACAGAGATCTAGTAAGAAGCTGAATCTCTTGTAGACAGAGTCTTGTAAGATTATAAAGAAAGTTAGCTCACAGTTCTATAGATTAAAACTGTTATCTGAGTTATAGATGTATAATATTTTTTATATCTCTTTACTCTGTAAATATAAGAAATTCTCAGAAGAGAATTCTGTGACTCATCACTCTATCTGTAAAGTACTAGAGAGTGAAAGAGAATATCAGGTCAAAGAGATTATTAACTCAGAGAAATAAGATTATGAGCTCTAATTCAAGATTCAGTGATAAGAGTATTCTGATAAGATAAATGAGTTCACTTAAGAATCATCTAAGCAGATAAGATATCTGTGAAAGCTGAGATATAACTTTCATACTGTGAATTCTGATAAGTCAGAATAATATAATCTTTACTAAGAACCTGATTATGATAAAGATATTAACACTGTTATTTATAAATTCTAGTCTATAAGATAATAAGTTTCTACTGAGATGAACAGTCTGCAGTGTATGTAAGAAAAGAAGAAATTATATTCTCATTAAAACTAAAAAATAAGAAAATAAACAGAGCTGTGAACACAATTTGAAGATTAATAAAGAAAAAATAAAGAAAACTCAAATTCATATTCTTAATATCTGTGATACTCAATCTCTCTTACAATTATTAATTTTTCTCTTCAAAGAAGTAGAAAGCATCATATCTGCAGTACAGATAATTGTTGTATTTAATGTAAAGACTGTCAGAAATGCACAGACTTCAGAGAAGCTGAACATCAGAGTATATATAGTTATAGCAGAGTCTTGAAGACTGATTATCTGTGTGTGTGATTAGATATTTCTTATGAAGCTATATCTACTTTCTCAGTTGTGCTGAAGTATTCAGTCTGAAAATAATTGAGATATGAAGAGAGAGCTCATCTGTTCAGATCAACTTCTGTCATGAATTCATGATATTTGCATTATCTTGATTATTTAGATTTTATGAGTACTTGAAAACTTATCTCTTATTGACAATGAAATTGTGAAAATGCACTGCAGTGTGAGAATCATTGATAGAGAATCTAGACATATTCACATATACCTGATCAGAGATTGTGTGAGCAGAGAAGAGATGATTGTAGATCTGTGAAGTCACAGAAGACACTGACAATACAGAGAGCTTTGCAAGAACTGTCAGTTAGAATCTGTAAGGAATTACTTATGAGAAGACTTACAGCAAAGAAGAAGACTACACTGCTTGAAGTCAGAAACTAGTCTGAGAAAGACAGAGAATTGATCACTGACCTGAAGATCAAGTACAGTGATGAGACTGAGAGAAGTGAAGATGTGATTGTAAACAGTGATATCTCTGCTTCATCAGCTGATAAAAAGCAATCAGAGAAGTTGTGAGAACACTCATGAGAAGCTTGGCAGTAGTCAGACATTGTTATGAAGATATTGAAATTGAAAAATTTTTATTCTTGAGAAATTCTTGAATTAATATACAGACATTGTCAGAAACACTCTCTCTCTATTATCTGAATGAAAACACTTCACAGATGAATGAGAATACTCACAGTTTATAAGAATAAGAGCTGTTACAGAAAAAGAGAAAAGAAGATGAGATTTTACAGACAGATCTGAGATATTTATACTACTCTAGAGAGGTTTACTTACACTGTGAGTGATTCTGTGAAACAGTCAGATTACTCTAGTAAACAAGAGTGATTATGAATTACAGATCTGAATCTTTCTATGTGATTATAAAGAGTGATTGTAGACTGTGAACATCTTGATTCTACAATTCTACAGAGTTGATGAAAGAATGAAAAATTCCTCACAATTCTACAGTGTCAAAGAACAATGATTTATAAGAATAAGTGAAAGATTAACTTATGAATGTTTCTCTTTGATGAGAATAATCTCACAGAAAGTGATTCATCTATAAGATGAATCTATATAATAATCACATAAGAATCTTATGAAAATAGTTAAGAGTCAATCAGAACTCTTCTATATAAAAGATGTGAGATGAATCTGTGTGATAATCAGAGAAGAATCTGTAGATTATAAAGAATCTTATGAAATAAGAAACTGAGTGACAAACTCTTTTTTCTTCACAGTAATAAGGGATTTTTCCTCACTGAGATTTTTTATAGATATGAAGGATTTTTAGTGAGTATCACTGCAGTGCTGAGCTGATTCTATGAAGTCACTCAGTGAAAGACTTTGTGAACAAAGCCTTAGAGAGAGAGAGATATGTAAGAAATTCTGCTTCTCACAGATTCTTTATCTCTATTTCTATCTCTTATATAATTAATAGAGTTAGCGGCTCTTGACTACACACAACTATATAGACTGAAGTTCATGAATACTATTCACAACTCAGCTTGAATGCTATTATATATTTAATCTCTATATTTTATCTTTCTACTGTGAATACTTCTAGTAGTTAACAGTACATATCATGCCAAGCTGCAAACACCCGAATAATCGCCTGCGAGCACTTATTCTTACATAAAGATATACAGAATAAGCTTATTAAATAAAACTTTAAGTTTATAACTCTGAAGAAATTGATAACTCTTATTCATTACTTACAGATTACTATAAGAATTATAGATTTATAAAGAGTAAATTATTAATCAGTTCTATAAGAGTTAGAATAACAGAGAACAGATTTACTAAGAAAAAATAATAAAATACAGAGAGATTCATATCTGACTACTGAGTAGAGAGAGAGAGCTTTATAAGCTTCTATAAATAGAGTATATAATAGAGAGATTAAGAAAAAGAGTTTTTACTTTATCTATTTAAAATCAGAATATCTCTGTACATACTATCTAAATAAATTAAAATAGAAATTTGAGAAGTCACAGACAGATTATTATTATTATTATTATTATTCTTTCATTATACTCATATGCAAGCGGAGCTTATGATGAGTTCTTGCGTGATGTTAAATACAGGTCAAGTGTTGATTATACAGAAGAAAATACAGGTGTTGAGATCATGTTAAGATAACAAGAACATAGAAAATACAAAGAAATGACAATTAAATACATGTGATAATAACTTCTCATTTCAGAAACATAGAGTAATTTGTTGAAGTGATTTATACACCTCTGTATTTATTAGAAACCTGAGGTGCTTGAGTTCCAGATTTAATGTATTCCCTGCGGGTTTTGAACTCACACGCCTTGGTTTCCCATGCTAAGGCGCTACCAGGTGGCCGTATTAACCATTCAGCCACCGGGGCAGTCACAGACAGAGTAAGCAACAGTCTTTTTAAGAGTTTTAAAGCTGATATCTGAATCTGTTATTTTCTCAATGAAAATGTATACTTATAAGAAGAGACTGTTTCATAGTACTACTACTCTATAAGTCTGAAAAATATTAATAAACTCAGAATCTCAGATCACTGTAGTATTTTTAAAGCTTATAAAGTAAATAAGTTAAGTGATAAAAACTGAGAATCTACTCTTATAATAAACAGAGTATAAGAACTCAGATCTGAGAGTTAAGAGACTTATAAAAGTTATTTTTGAATTACAAGATCTTTCTGAAACTTGAAGAAGATTTATAAAAACTATAATTATTATAAATATTATAGATAACATGTATTTAAAACTTGTATAACTTTAAAAATATAATTCACACATAGCTATCTATGAGTTAAGTTTATATTTTCAATCAGTGTT
Organism: Blastomyces dermatitidis ER-3; assembly: GCF_000003525.1. Classification (NCBI taxonomy): domain Eukaryota; kingdom Fungi; phylum Ascomycota; class Eurotiomycetes; order Onygenales; family Ajellomycetaceae; genus Blastomyces; species Blastomyces dermatitidis. Next base: position 2,174,124 of record NW_025544774.1, read on the forward strand.
AATAGACTTACTTACAGAGATAGAATTAATTAATACTGTAAAGTTAATTAGAGAAGATAAGCTTATCTATAGAATAACTTTATAAATGTCTGAGAACTTCATAGTTATGAAAACTGAGCTTCAGATATCAGAGAAATACTGAGATCTTACAGTAATATTCAGTTCAGTTAAGATAGCTATACTTTTATCTCACTATAAGAAGAATCTGATAATAGATTTAATAGAAGAGTAGAAACTCTTCTAAAAATTAATCTATAAGTTCTCTTATTATAAAACAGAAGCTCTGTAAGCTTATATAAAGAAGAATCTGAAGAATGACTTTATTTCATCTTTACAGATCTCTGTAAAAGTCTCTATGATATTTATAAAAAAGAAGAATAAAGATCTCAGATTATATATAAACTATTATAATCTGAACTTCAAGATTATAAAGAGTCACTACTCTCTATCTCTGATTAAGAATATAATTAATTATCTTACAGAAGCTGTTATATTCATATAACTGAATATAATTAATATGTGATTCAAAGGTTGCTTAAGCCAGCGTATGATTACAGGCGTACGCCGGCTTCTTATATATTGTAATATTGTACACTAATTTAATTAGCAGCTGCTATGGCCTCTTTACATTCATATGCATATGCTAGTAGTTCAGAAGTGGCTGTGTTATTATCTGACAGTTATACATTCTTTCAAACCACATCCTTCCTCATCAGATTCAGTCACGCCCATGTGATCATATTGTATGCTCTAGCTTCATGCAGATTAGCTCATCACTAGTATTTCACAGTTATGTGACCTATCTCTGATTCAGCTAGCATTCTGCATACACTCTTACAAAGAAACTTTCACTATATTATATCACTTATTCACTAACTTTTCTCATTCTTCAATTATCTTCTTCATTATCATCATTATTAAATATTACTATCTCATTTAAGATTTCTATTTCTTCTTCTGTTCAACTCTTTTCATCTGTTCATCTATCATATTATACACATTTCTGACAATGACTCTTCATTTTCATAACAAGTGTCATTGTAGTGCTCATACTGAGCAGTTTATTAGCAGTAAGTGTAATATATTGTGAAATATACATGATCAGAACTTGTTTATCTTCTAATAATTATCAGAACATACTATCATGAATAGCACATCTTCTTCATCTTCTTATACACTCTCTTCATCTTCTCATACACTCTTGACTATTTCTCTTCTCAGTGAGTTTCTGATTGTGTTTTCTGGCATGATTTTGCATAAATGCAGATACTGATATGTTTGTTTTTATTCATATAGAATCTTCATATATTGACAGATCTGCATTCACTGATGATTAGACTGGCCGCCGGGATCATGAATTTCACATTTGATCTCATTTGATCTGGTCTCATACATTTCTTGGCGTGAATCCTGCTGAGACTGACTATCAAAAAAACAGGTAAAGTGACTATATATCAGATCTTAAAATGAAACCATGACTTGAAAAAAATGAGAAAGTGGTCTCATTTGATCTCATTTAGTCCCATTCTTGGCATAAAGTTACTATTTTTAGACATTTTAAGGTTTTTTTTAGACTATTTTTAATTTTTTAAAAAGTAACGCTTTTTGATAACACTCAAATGAGATTTAAAGTCATTTAAAGCAATAAAAATAATTTAAAATGAGAAGTGGAAATCATGGTCTCATTTGAAAAATGTGACAAGAGTAGACAGTAAGTCCCACTGGGACAGTATAGGACTACTATCTAATGTTAAAAGCGTGTAATGGGATCAGTCGAATTGGTAATGAGACTATCAAAAAATCTGGTCCTGGTCCCAGACACGGTCACACGGTCAGTCTACTGATGATAGTGAACTCAATATTAAATCATTGATTGAGAACTTGAAGAATGTGATAATGAAGAAATTGCTTATATTATATATAACTGAGTCTCTTATATCTTCTTCTGCTCTCTCTGTTTCTTTCTCTGCTGCTCTCTCTCAATCTTCTACACCTGCCTCTGTGTCTGATTCTCCCGCTTTCACTATCTCTGTTTCTGTGATTCTCACTTCTGTTACTTCTGGTTTTATCATCTCTGCTTTTGTTATCAGCTCTCCCTGTTTCAAGAAGATGTTGTATAGACTTAATAAATCACATCTCTCAGTGTGTACACTTTCACCCTTCTTACTGACTCTCAGAATGATTTATTATATGAAGACTGTGTATAATATAACTATCTAAAGCTCAGTCACAGACACTGATTATTATATTCATTTTAAATATTCATGATAAGATAATTATTCATTTATATCAGAGAATCACTTCTCTTCTTAACAGTGTTGAGATTATAAGTCTTTATCTTTTCATCTTTTCAATCTGATACTGATTTTTCTGTTCTTAGAGAAAATTATTATAAGTTTTACTGTGTATGAAGTTATGACATTCACAGATATTAAGAAGCTTTTTACAACTATAAAGTTCAATATTGTGAGAATATCTGCTCTGATAAATTTCTTCAGAATGATAGATTCATATCAGTCTATTCTCTAACATCTGTTATCTGACTTCATGATGCAGATAAAAGATATCTGTGTTTTCAGAAACAGAAATACAGATGTCATACTCTTTTACACTTATAAGTGTGAGACTTGTACATCTTGTCTGAAATGTCATTGTGAGAATGAGCTGTTCACACACTGTATTCTGCTTTCTGTATTTCTCTATGTCTCTCTCTCTCTTTCTAAGAAGCCTTGTATGTGTTGTAATTATGTGTACAATTCTAAGACCAGTGAATATTCATTCAGTAATTGTTATTTCTGCTTTTGTGATTTTCATACACTAATAATGATTCTTAGTTGCTTCAGTGTCAGAGATCATTCTCATCAAAGATGACAATGCTGCTGAGACTATTCTCTTCTACTCTCAAGCTTCTTCTGTCACTTTCTCTTCCTTCTCTGTGAGAAAGGTTGTGTATACACTGAGTTATAAGTGTTCAGCTCTGAGTAACTTCTGCTGTCATTTATTTAGTTCTGCATCTTCTTCTTCTTCTGTTTCTTCTATCTTTATCTCCTCTGTTCTGACTTCTGATTCTGTGAGTTTCATGCTCTTCTTCAATTTCTCTACACATATGCATGTGCATTTCTATATTAGCATTTCAGTCAATATTGTGATAAATGACATTAATGTTATACACAGAGTGATAGAGGAATTGAAGACATGTACAGTGTTATTATGAGAGTGACTTGCAGCTCTTGAATCTCTTACAGATCTCAAGTTTTAAGATTTCCTTTATTTTTGATGTTTTTCAGATGACATGATATTGGAAATAGATTAAATGTATGATGTATGAAAATGAATGAGATGTGTATGATAACATTTGTCTTTTACAGCTGACTCTTACAGTTAATAATCAATTTATTATTTCTTTTCTTACACTTTTTCTTTATCTGCTAGTCACTACTCTTACATAATCTCTATATAATACAGTGTTCAGTGACTAGATTCAGCAGCTTTCATCTTTTATAATTCTGTCTCACATATTATACTGTCTCTCTTCACTCACTCAGATTACTACAGTGAACAGCTCATTAAAACTAATCTTACTCAATCTCTGAGTGTCTTCAGAGATTGAGATGACTTAGTCTCATGTGTCTACAGATGTTTCAGATAGTTCATTCTCTGTGATCTCTGTGATTGAACTGATATAAACAGTTAAATTCAACTCTGAATTTCTTTTTCTTCTATGATCTGACTCATGTACAAGTCTGTCACTTTGAGACTGCTCTTTACTGTGTTGTGTTCACTATCTACAGCACATTATCATATAACTGGCTACAGTCTCATTACTTATTGAAGTGTGATATTCATCTGATTTCTCTATTTCTTCTTATTCTTTTCTTATAATTATGAAAAGATCAGAATAAGTGAGATTATCTGATTCATAAGTGTCTATGATTTCTCTTATCTTATAAGACTTTTCAATTATAAGTCTCTTCTTTTTCAACACTGATGATAGTGCTGCAGATGATTATAATCTGCTCAGGTCTTGCATCTTTACTTTCATAAGTTATAAATCATTGATTAAGTTATATAAGATTCATTTCTCTAATTCTTTCAATGTATACATTCTCAGAGAATGTGATTTGAGTATTTTATATAACTCAAATCACCTAGATTGAAACTTCTCAGAACTCTCATTATGTATAAGAACTCATGTTCTTATCTTGAGACTTGATTTCTTAACTAGTGAGTCTTATATTCTTTTTGATTGAATTGCTCAGTTCAGAAGTAACTTATTAACTTTTACACATGCATGACTGATCTCTTTCAATCTTGATTCTATGTCTGTGACTGTTATATCTGCAACTGCTGTTTCTACTGTGTCTGTAACTGCTTTCTTTCTCATCTTTTCTGAAGTATTCTCTGAGATGTGCGGATGCAATCCATATAACAGGTAGAATGATGAACACTTGAAGACTGCATGCTGTTGAATCCGTATGATCAATAGTGCCTGTCTGAGATATTCATCTCATAGTCTTATAGACTTGCTCACTAGATATTTCATCAGCATGTTGCTCAAGATTTCATTCAAGTGTTCTATCTTTCTGTTTATCTGTGAATGATATAGCATTGTTCTACAATATCTTATCTGTAACTGGCTTATGAAATGCCTCACTGCTTCTTCTACAAGATTTGTACTGTTATCAGTTAGAATCTCACATAGCATTTCATAGTTAATATAGATCTTATTATGTAGAAACTTCATCACTATCTTCTCTGTTACCTCTGAAACTGCTTTTGCAACTGGCCAGCCAGTAGTGTAATCAATAGCAGTGATTATTCATTGATTTTCATTTGATATCTGCAGTAATATGTCTATGAGATTCATCTCTCATTATTTAAACAGTTATATTATATACTTCATCTGATGTTATGCTTTCTCACATTTCAATCCTTTCTTAGATTCTTTCACAACCTGGTAATTCAGGCACTTGTGAGTATATGTCTGAATATTCTCAGCTATGCTTGGCCAGTATACTCTTGATTCAAGTACACTTTATTATTATTATTATTCTTCAATTATAGATGTATGCAGTCAGAGACTATGACATCTACCTGAGAACTTTAGTTCTCAGGGTTTTTTCTATGTCTGTAAAGTTAACTATTGTACATTCATCAATTTCAGATATGCAAAATCAGAAAATTCCAGCTCAGAATACAAAAACTGTTTACAAATTGCAGTGTTTTAACATCTTTTGATACTTTGAAACCATTTGACAATATCATGACAAAAGAAAAGAGAACACAGTCTTAAAGATAGACACATTAAATAGATAGATAGAAAGAAATTAAAAGAAAAAGATAAAATAACGAAAGACTGTAACAAAACAAATTATTAAAAGAGAGTGTATAGCTGTTTTAACAGACTATATCTGATTGATTTCCTCCTCTTCATATTCAGATAATTCTGAATTTAGCCATTTTCTTGTAGCTGCTTGAGTTTCTGATAGAAAGTCTATTAAGTATTTAATTCCTGTCTCAGTTGAGAATAAGAATCTCATATTTAATTAATTTAGATCATACTTCTCTTTCAATCTGGCTCTGAGACTATTGTATAATGCACAGTGCATTATAATATGCTCAGAGTTCTCATTTGTATTGCAGAATGAGCATTCTATTGAGTCAAATCTATCATCAAATCTTTGTATATAAGATTTGAAATAGCCATGTTCTAGTTTCAGCTGTATTATAGATGAGAATATTTTCTTTTTACATTTAATTGAACAAGATTTCCACTTGGGTTTTGTTTCAAATCTTGAATAATATATACTCTTCTTTTATTTCTATCAGCTTTCATTTCACTTGTCTAAACAAGATTCTTTTATTTTTCTCTTTATAAAAGACCAGGACATAATTTTTTGAATAGATCTGCTTAATTCTGCACCCTTTTTTACAGCTGAATCAGCCAATTCATTATCATGAATATTCATATGAGCAGGAACTCAGTGTAGATGAATTCTCAGCTTTGATATTCTTCTCTTTTGAATTTTTAAAACAGAGTTTAAGATCAGTTTAAGATTCATTTGATCATTATAAATCTGACTATTTCTAAGTCTTTTTAAAGCAGTTTGACTATCAGAGAATATTCATGTCTCTTTCAAACAATTTCCTCTTTTATGAGATTTTATTTCAATAAGTTTGAAAGCTTTCACTATTGCAAATAGTTCAGCATCAAAGACTTCACATTCAGAGCCTAGATTTCAGAAATCTGAGATAAAATTAATATTATCTTCAGTATAAGCAATGCCTGCGCCTAATCTATTCAAGTTCTTATTTTTTGAGTCATTTGAATAAATCAGAATAGAGTCTTTTATATTGATTGTAGAAATTCTCTTCAAATGCTGTTCATATTCTTTCTCTTTTGATAGTTCACTTATTTGTAAGTCTATAAGTGATTCAAGCTTTTTTCTCCAGAGAGATAACTTCTCATGATCAACTTTTTCAACATTTAAAGAAGAAAATTGATTTTTAATCAGAGAGCATAGTCTGTACAGTTGAGAAGATATTTTCTTTGAAGAATTATTTTCATTTCAATCAAGAAATCTATTTCAATTCAGTTCATTTCCAGAGTTAATTGATGAAAATGAAGAAGAGACTCTTTCTCTGATTATATGATTTGAGCTCATCTTTACAACTCTCAGAGCATAGTTTATACAGGCCTTTTCAAATCTAATAGCAGAAGAAGGAATTGAAGCTTTAATTTCTATTGCTTTAATAGAAGATGATTTGAATGTTTTCAGAATTCTTCTCAAGGCTCTGTTTTGCAGACTTTGAAAGAGTTCAGTGAAATTCCCTTGATTATTTCATCAAACTTGAACTTCATAATCAGCTACTGATGTAATACAGACTATATATAACTGTCTCATAGCCTGGAAGAATAGACCTCTCTCTGTATTTAATAGTCTGATTATATTGTTCAATAGTCTTTCTGCCTTGACAGTTCTTTGTTGAATGTGGTATTTAAAATTCAACTTAGAGTTTAATCATACTTCTAATCATTTGATATTTACACTGAGTTTAATCTCTCTATTTAAAAGAGTTAGAGATAGTTCTTTCTCATTGAATCTAGAAAAGAAATGAATTAACTCAGTTTTATTCATATTAAATTGAATTTGATTGATATCTACTCTAACAAAGATTTCCTTTGCAGCTTCTTCAATTACTTTTAAATTCTCTTTGATAGTTTTTAAGCTGTAGACTAGACCAATATCATTCATATAACTCAGAGATCACACTATTCTCATATTTCTATTCTTGAATAGATATGCAGTGTATATTGCAAATAAAATGAGTGAGATTGAAGATCTCTGTGATACTTCTATTTTTATCTCAGTCTTGTCTTATTTCATTTCATCAAAGAAGAGTTGTATAATTCTTTTAGACATAAAACAGTTAACTCATTTTATTAGAGAAAGTGGCAGTTTTAGTATCTTCAATGTCTGAATTAACTTTGACTTTGAAACATGATCAAATGCTTCTTTTATATCAATAAAAACTGCAGTTGAGACCAGACTCTCATGCTTTACTATTTGAATATTATAAACAACTGAGAGAACAGTATCAATTGCAGAACACTCTTTTCTATCTCTCATTTATTCACTGAATAAAAGAGAATCATCTATAGAGCTTATAAAAGATAGTTGAGTAGCTATTATCTTTTCTAAAACCTTTTCTAGACAGTTCAATAGAGATATTACTCTATATGACTTAGAAATTGAAGTTTTTCTATTAGATTTTACAAGAATCACTTCAGTGACTTCTCTCCAGCATTCAGGATGATATTCATTTTTCAAGAGATTGAAAAAGAGCTCAAAATATTCATTCTTTAAGTAGGAATATGTATTTTGAATAATCAAGTGATTAATTGAATCAGGACCTGCAGCAGTTTTAACAGAACTTGAGAAGATAGCTGACTCTAATTCATCTTGTGTAAGATCAGATCATTCTCAGTCATTTTTATCAATGTAGTTGAGAAGTGATATATTCTCTTTCTCTGAATCTGAATCTGAATCTGATGAGTTCTGAAAGAGAATTCTTATAAAAGCTTGACATTTTTTCTCAAAAGAGTTTGCTGTATATAATTCATTCTGAAACTCATATTCTAGAGCTGGAAGTTTTGCTACACTTCTTGTTTTAGTATAGTTAAAAGCTTTAAAAACTTCCTTCTCTTATGCTTCTTCAAGCAATTTATTCCAGCAGTCTGTTTTAACTCTTTTAATATCTGAAAAATACTCATTTCTGACAGCTTTGAACTCTTCATCAGATATTACATTATTCTTTCAATCTCTTCTAACAGTAGCTAATTCTTTTCTTTTAGATGAGATATTCTCATTTCATCAAGGTTTTGAATACTCAGAAGATTTTCTTTTTGAAATATTATCTCTAACACTTATTAGAATAATAGATGTAATAAGCTTCACTCTATTCTCAAGCATTTCATTTGAGATATCTTGACCAGAATTTCAATATAGCTCATTCTGTCTTTCAGATTTTAACAGTTTTATACTTTCTTCAACTGCTTTTCAATCAGCTTTTTCAAAGTTATACTGATTAGAGAGAAGAGGATTTTCACTCATTTGTTTTTCACTCAGTTCAATATCAAATTGAATAATCTCATGATCTGATTCTGATGTCTCATTTAAATCAATAAATCAGTTTATAAGTCTTCTTCTCATTAGATTTTGTGATATGAATATTAGATCTATAATAGACTTCTGTTTCATGTCTTTTCTAAAGAATGTTTATTGATCAGACTTATTAACCAAATCTATTGAATGCTCAAAGGTTCATTCAATCAGATTATCAGCTCTCACTGCTCTCTTGCATTCTGAATTTCATCAGAGATAATGTGCATTGAAATCTTCTACAATTATAGAGTTTCTTGATGAAGTTATGTTCAGAAATTCTCTATCAATTGTTCAGATATTGTTATTTTTCTTCAATGACTTTTCATTATAGATATTTATGAGCTGTATAGTATCAAACTCATTTTCTTTATCTATAATATCACTCATCAGAATATCAGAGTCAGACATGATATCAAATCTTAGATTAAATTGATATCTTGATCTCTTTCTTTCATAGATCACTACTCTTGACTTTATCTCAGACTTTTGAGGTAAAAAGCAGTAGTAGCTTGAATGAGAAATAACATATTTTTGCTCAGCATCAAAATTCGGCTCCTGAAGCAGTATAAAATCAACTTTTTATTCAAATGCAATTTGAAGATAAGAATAAATGTAATTTGAGTTTCTATTCACATTATTTTGAATAAATGTGATTTTTAAAGAGTTTTTAAACTTTTTTTGTTGTTTTTGTTGTATATTCATACTAAAAGAGAGTAGAGAAGAATCTAATCACTATCATCAGATAGTAGATTATAACTGTTCTGAAAAGTAGAAATCTCAACTGCTTGCATTATATCTAGTTTATCATCAGAGTCATTTCTCAATTCTCTAATCTTAATAGAAGTTTGAGAATTCAAATTCTGTTTACATTTTACTGGAGAATTGAAGTTTGAAGACTTAGATAATTGAGAGTTTCTTCTTTTTAGGCTTGCAGTTGTGAGTTTACTGGCTTGACTCTTCTCTTCAGTTCTAGATTGACTTTAAGCTTCATCTTTTCTTCAGTTCTTTTGAGTTCTAGAAGTAAATATACATTCTTTTGAGCTAGATGCATGTTTTTCTTTGCATTTAGAGCACTTAAGCAGAGTATATTGACAAATTTCATCTCTTTTTGAGCATGTTTCACATTTATGCTCACTAGTTTTATGATCTCTGGCACAGAATGCACATTTTGAGTCTTTAAAACATGAGATTGCAAAGTGTTCATATCTTTGACAGTTTGAATACTGTGTTTGAGCTTTGAGATTCATTCTCAAGTCTTTGTATTCATGAACTCTCATTTTCAAATCTGCTACTCTTACTTCAGAGATCTTTGACTGTTCAAGTGTTTTTATATATACTAGAACACAGGCATTTCTCCTGCTTTGTCTGAACTCAATTGAATTTAGTCATATAGACTTCTTTCTCAGTTGAATGAAGTTGTATTCTTTCAATTCATTTTTAAGAAGTAGTATTTCTTCTTCACAGTCAAAAATTTCAACTGAAATATCATGAAGAATGAATTTATCTCACTTTTCATCTCTTTCAGATAGAATTGTTGTGTTTAGCAAAGATTCTACTGCTGACTTTCAGAGATTCTCATTCTGAATAAGGAATTCAGCACTGAATTCAGGCATTGTAGTCAGAATGATGAAGTTTTCAAAGAATGATGACTTAATTGAAGCTATAACTGGTTTTTGAACTTCAATATCAGTCATCAACTGAGAAAAGAACTGCTGATTAATTTCATTTCTGATTCTGAAAATGAGATTTAAGTTTAGCTTGTTTCTTTGCAGAATGTCCTGATTTGAGACTTTGAGAATAAGTCTTCTATTTCTGGAGATTTGAAAGTTTTTCTCTTTTTACATTTTCTTTTTCACTTTTCTATAAATAGAGGCATGAGCAGTATTCTTCTCAGTTTTCTCAGGATTTTGAGCAGGTTTTGAGACAGCAGGTTTAGAGACAGCAGATTCAGCTGCTTGAGCATATGTTTTCTTCTGATTCAAAGAAGAAGAAGAAGTAGGAAGAAAGAAAGAAGAAGAGCAAGATGAAGAGTCAGTGATTGTACTAGGAATTTTCAAGGTTTTTTGAACTGTGTTTGAGATTTCAAGTTTGAACTTGATCATCTCCTGTAGTTGTCTAGTCTGAGCATGAAGAATTAACAGAACTTCTTCATTCATCTCACTCAGACACTGCTTTTCAAGAATCTTACTTGCTTTTTCAAGTTTCTGTATTTCAAGAACTTGTTGTTTCTCTATTTCTTCTTTCTTTCTTCTCTTCAGAATTTCAATCTCAGAAATAGCATTTGAGAAAGCATCTTTTTCCACATCAACTGAGTGTATTTTTGAACTCATTATTTTCACTCAATGAAAAGTTGGTCAGACTGTTTCAATTAAGATATTTCTAAGTCTGTTTTCAATTGAAAAGTTGGTCAGACTGTTTCAAAAGAAGAATAAAAGACTTTTGTGTATAAAACACCTGATTTTTTTCACACTAGTTCAGTAACTAGGTTAGATTTTTGAAGAGAATCTAATAAATTAAAATTGATTTTTAAGATAAATCAATAAAATCTTTACAATCTCTTTCTTATGATACAGTGAGAAAAAGTATGATATCAATTGATAATAAATCAGATAATATGACAGTTTTTAAGAGAAAAACTGACAAAAAATAAATCAATTTTTTGCAGAGAAATTAATTAAAACTATTCAATTTTATTCTAAATCATTCAATTCTCCTCACACAACAAGTGTGCAACTCAAATCAGTTAATAAAGAGTGTAAAAAAGAATTGAACTGAGTTTCTAGACATGATCTTCAGAGACACTCATGAACTGAAAAGAAACTTTCTCAAGTTATAATCACTTAAGATCATCTATTGAATCACAATCTATAAAAGCTTTTATAAGTTTGTATTTGAAATTGACTTGCAAGCCTGGCTGTGTGACATGAAAGATGAAGAAGCTGTCATCTACATGATAACAGATCTCTATTACACTGAAGTCAAGAACTGACTGAATTATCTAGAGAATGATTATAAGAGATTCTGATGATCTGTTCTCAAGATCTATCTAGAGAATAAGTTGAGAGACTTCATGAGCTGAACAGAGAACACCTGAGCTGTAATTATCAATATTAGAAAAAGAGATGAGAAATCTGATGAAGATTACTCACAGCACTTCATGAAATTGTGATGTGAATTGAGATCTGTGAAAACAGGGCTCTGAAACAAGACCTGAATGATGATATTTGTAAAGAGACTGAATAAAGACATGCAGAACAAGCTCATTGAGCAAGACTCTAAGCTCTTGACTCTGAAGAAACTGATGACTCTCATTCATCACTTACAGATCACTGTGAGAGTCACAGACCTGTGAAGAGCAGATCATTGATCAGCCCTGTGAGAGTCAGAATAACAGAGAACAGGTTTGTCAGAAAAAGATGACAAGACACAGAGAGATTCACATCTGACTGCTGAGCAGAGAGAGAGAGCTTTACAAGCTTCTGCAAACAGAGTGTACAACAGAGAGATTAAGAAAAAGAGACTCTATTTCATCTGTTCTAAATCAGAACATCTCCGCACAAACTGTTCAGACAAATCAAAATAGAAATTTGAGAAGTTGCAGACAGAGTCAGTAACAGTCTTCTTAAGAGTCTTGAAGCTGACATCTGAATCTGTTGCTTTCTCAATGAAAATGCTTACTTATAAGAAGAGACTGCACTGCAGTGCTGCTGCCCTGCAAGCATGAAAAGCATTGATGAACTCAGGATCCCAGGTCACTGTGATGTTTCTAAAGCTCACAGAGTGAATGAGCTGAAAGGTGAAGACTGGGAACCTGCTCTTGTAATAAGCAGAGTGTGAGAACTCAGACCTGAGAGCTGAGAGACTCACAAGAGTCATCTTTGAATTGCAAGATCTCTCTGAAATCTGAAGAAGATTTGTGAAAACTGTGATTATCACAGACATCACAGATGATATATATTTGAGACTTGTATAACTTTAAAGACACAATCTGCACATAGCTGTCTGCAAGTCAGGTTTATACTTCTGATCAGTGTTGATAGACTCACTTACAGAGGTAGAAGCAGTTGATGCTGCAGAGTTGATTAGAGAAGACAAGCTCATCTATGTGATAACTTTGTGAGTGTCTGAGAACCTCATGATCATGAAAACTGAGCTTCAGATATCAGAGAAATACTGAGATCTCACAGAGATGTTTAGCTCAGCTAAGGCAGCTGAGCTTTCTTCTCACTGTGAGAAGAATCTGATAATAGATTTGATAGAAGGGCAGAAACCCTTCTGAGAATCAATCTATAAGCTCTCTCATTATGAGACAGAGGCCTTGTGAACCTATGTGAAGAAGAATCTGAAGAATGACTTCATCTGATCTTCACAGACCTTCATGAGAGTCTCTGTGATATTTATGAAGAAGAAGAATGAAGATTTCAGATTGTATATAGACTACTGCAATCTGAACTTCAAGATAATAAAGAGCTACTATTCTCTGTCTCTGATTGAGAATATAATCAACTATCTCATGAGAGCTGTCATATTCACACAACTGAATATGATTAATGTATATACACAGCTGTGAATATAATCTGAAGATGAATGAAAGACTATCTTTAGAACTGCACTGAGATTGTTTGAATACTTAGTGATGTCTTTTAATCTGGCTAATGTCTCTGCAGTATTTCAGTCTTTCATCAATAAAACACTTCATGTATATTTAAATATCTTCATGATAATATATCTGAATAATGTGATGATGTACTTCATGAAGAAGGAAGAACACACTGAGCATGTATAAAGTATGTTGAAGGTCTTAGATGAGACAGAACTGTATATTAAGCTTATAAAGTACAACTTCAGTGCCTGCTGAATAGACTGGCCGCTGGAACCATGAATTTCACGTTTGGTCCCATTTGGTCTGGTCCCATACATTTCTTGGCGTGAATCCCGCTGGGACTGGCTATCAAAAAAACAGGTAAAGTGACTATATATGAGATCTTAAAATGGAACCATGACTTGAAAAAAATGAGAAAGTGGTCCCATTTGGTTCCATTTAGTTCCATTCTTGGCATAAAGTTACTATTTTTAGACATTTTAAGGTTTTTTTTAGACTATTTTTAATTTTTTAAAAAGTAACGCTTTTTGGTAATGCTCAAATGAGATTTAAAGTCATTTAAAGCAATAAAAATAATTTAAATTGAGAAGTGGAAATCATGGTCCCATTTGGAAAATGTGACAAGAGTAGACAGTAAGTCCCACTGGGACAGTATGAGACTACTATCTAATGTTAAAACCGTGTAATGGGATCAGTCGAATTGGTAATGAGACTATCAAAAAATCTGGTCCTGGTCCCAGACACGGTCACACGGTCAGTCTACTGCTGAATTAATTTTCTAGAATATGTAATCACTGTAAATAATATTCAGATGAAATCTTCACAGATTGAGACTATTCTATCATGACTGAAGTTAACTAGTATTTATGAGATTCAGATCTTTCTGAGCTTTGTGAATTTCTATAGACAGTTTATCTTTGTATTTGTGAGAATCTTCTTGACTTTTACAGACATGCTGAAGAGTGGAAATAAGAAGAAGTCATTTCATAAATGAAGAATGAAAAGATTGTTGAGAAGAGAGAACTGTGAGAACTTTCTTATCTCAGAAGCTTGCAGAGTCTTTGTAAGATTGAAACAGATATTTATAAATGCAGTGATGCTGTTTCACTTTGATCTCTTACTCTTAATCAGATTGAAGACAGATATCTTCTTTTTTATAATTTCAGAAATAGTCTTATAACTACAGTTAAATGAGAACTGGGTTTCAGTGGCCTTTTTCTCATGAAAGATGCAACCCGCAGAGATCAACTATGACATTCATAATCAGAAGCTTCTTATGATAGTGAAATTCTTCTGTCACTGATGTCACTACTTTGAGGGCCTTATAATAGTGATTACTGTTAGAACTGATCATGACAGCTTGTGACAGTTTACTTTAATCAAGAAACTCTCATAGCAGCAGATTTACTGAGCTCAGAGACTGAGTGAGTTCTGATTCAAGATAGAACATATCAAGAGAACTAAGAACTCAGTGAACAGACTCTCTCACAGATCAGACTATGTTAAGAAAGCCAGGACAACAGATATAGAGAAGTTAGAGAAGGCAGAAAAGCTTTGTGAGATGCTTGAACTGAGTGTTATGAAGAGATTGACTGAAGAGTCTCTCAATCCTCTGTGAGAGAAGAAGGAAAAGAGAGGAAAGAAGCCTGTACAACTACTTTCTGTGACACTGAGAGTTAACACTCTGAGAATCTCTATGAGAATTCTTGAAGAGAGTATCTATAATCTGAAGAGTTTGCAGGCTTTGAGAAGCACTGTGAAAGATCTGATATAAGAGAAAATAGAGTATAAGTCTTTGTAAGATCTTCTATTCAGATTGTCTGAACTGCAACTGAAGAATGAATATACTCAGTATATTCAGAAACTGCTTACAGCAGAGATCAATTCTGCAGAAATAAAGAATTGAAGAGACTTAAATAATCTCTTATAAAGAGAGAGCTGAATTTATGTGCCTGTGAATGAGTTTCTATATATAGAACTTATTAAAAGATATTATGACTCTTCTCTAACAGATCATTTTGCAGACACTAGAACTCATGAGTTGTTTATAAGAAAATACTTCTGACTGAAGATGTGAGAACTTATGAAGAAGATAGTGAATTCTTATACTGTTTATCAGAATTCATGAGTAGTGTGGTTCAGATTATATAAAGAACTTACTTCTCTACTCATCTCACAGAAATCTTAGAAATAGCTAGAAATGAATGCTCTTGTGAGCCTCTCTGAAAGCAAGAACATATATGATGCCTGCTTTGACAGTGTGCTGATGATAGTGAATTACTTCATCAAGATAACACACTTTATACTCACTCACAAGAACTTGAAGTCAAAGAATTTGACTCACATCTTTGTTCATGATATGATCTGATTGTATAAATTGTCTGTGAACATTATCTCAGACAGAGAATCAATCTTCACAGAAGAGTTCTAGTCTGATCTGATGACTATACTGAAGATCTTATGAGATCTAAGCATGACTTTTCATTAACAGACAGATGATCAGATAGAACATCTAATAAGTATATTGAAACAGTATCTGTAATACTTTGTCAATTACAATCAGAATGACTGAGTGTATTGATTATCACTTATGAAGTTTATATACAACAACTCAAAACATGTCAGCACAGATAAAACTCTCTTTGAGATGCTCACTGAAACTCATTCACAGATGATTTTGATGAACTCATAAGAGTATACTATAGAGTGTGATGATGTCTGTGAACAGACTGAGAGAATTCAGAAGATCTGAGAGAAAGTCTGTGAATTCTTGAGAAAGACTCAAGAGTATCAGAAGAGATACTATGACTTCAAGCACATTATAAAGAGTTTCAAGAAAGATGATAGAGTCTGACTGAGTCTAGAAAACATCATTATATGAAGATCTAGTAAGAAGCTGAATCTCTTATGAACAGAGTCTTGTAAGATTATGAAGAAAGTTAGCTTGCAGTTCTACAGATTGAAACTGTCATCTGAGTTGTAGATATACAATGTTTTTCATATCTCTTTACTTTATAAATATAAGAAATTCTTAGAAGAGAATTCTGTGACTTATCACTCTGTTCATAAAGTACTAGAGAGTGAAAGAGAATATCAGATCAAAGAAATTATTAACTCAGAGAAGTGAGATCATAAGCTCTGATTCAAGATTCAGTGATAAGAGTATTCTGATAAGATAAATGAGTTCACTTGAGAATTATTCAGATAGATAAGATATCTGCAGAAGCTGAGACATGACTTTTATACTGTGAATTCTGATAAGTCAGAATAATGTGATCTTTGCTAAGAACCTGATTATAATAAAGATATTAACACTGTCATTTACAAATTCTAGTCTATAAGATAATGAGTTTCTACTGAGATGAACAGTCTGTGATGTATATAAGAAAAGAAGAAAACATGTTCTTATTAAAGCTAAAAAATAAGAAAATAAACAGGACTGTGAATGCAATTTAGAGATCAATAAAGAAAAAATAAAGAAAACTCATACTTATATTATTAATATCTATGACACTCAATTCTCTCACAACTATCAATTTCTCTCTTCAAAGAAGCAGAGAGTATTATATCTATGATACAGACAATTATTGTATTTAATGCAAAGATCATCAGAAATGCATAGACTTCAGAGAAGTCAGACATCAGAATATGCACAGTTGCAGCAGAGTCTTGAAGACTGATTATCTGTGTATGTGATCAGATACTTCTTACAAAGCTGTGTTCACTCTCTCAGTTGTGCTGAAGTATTCAGTCTGAAAACAATGAGAATGTGAAGAGAGAGCTCATCTGTTCAGATCAACTTCTGTTGTGAATTCATGGCATTCACATTGTCTTAATTACTCAGATTTTGCAGGTACCTGGGGACTCATCTCTCATTGATAATGAGATTGTGGAAATGCGCCGCGGTGCGAGGACCATTGGTAGAGAACCTAGGCATATTCATATATGTCTGATCAGAGATTGTGCAGGCAGAGAGAAGGTGGTTGTAGGCCTGTGAGACTGCAGAAGACACTGACAACACTGAGAGCTTTGCAAGAACTGTCAGCTAGAGTCTGTAAGAAATTACTTATAAGAAGACTTACAGTAAAGAGAGAGACTACACTGCTTAGAGTCAGAGACTGGCCTGAGAAAGAAATGAGATGAGCTGCTGACCTGAAGATCAGATACAGTGGTGAGGCTGAAGAGAGTGAAGACATGATTGTGAGCAGCAGCATCTCTGCTTCATCAGTCAGTAAAAAGTGATCAGAGAAGTTGCAGAGACACTCATGAGAAGCTCAGCAGTGATCAGATATTGTTTATAAAGATATTAAAATTGAAAAAATTTTTATTCTTGAGAAGTTCTTGAATTAATATGCAGATATTGTCAGAAACACTCTCTCTCTATTATCTGAGTGAAAACACTTTATAAATGAATGAGAATACTCATAGTTTATAAGAATGAGAGCTGTTATAGAAAAAGAGAAAAGAAGATGAGATTTCATGAACAGATCTGAGATATTTATACTACTCTAGAGAGATTTGCTTGCACTGTGAATGATTCTGTGAAACAGTCAGATCACTTTAGTAAACAAGAGTGATTGTGAATCACAGATCTGAATCTTTCTATGTAACTACAAAGAGTGATTGCAGACTACAGATATCTTGATTCTACAATTCTACAGAGTTGATAAAAGAATGAAAAATTCCTCACAATTCTACAGTGTCAAAGAGCAATGATTTATAAGAATAAATGAAAGATTAACTTATGAATGTTTCTCTTTAATGAGAATGATCTCACAGAGAGTGATTCATCTGTGAGATGAATCTGTGTAATGATCACACAAGAATCTCATGAAAATGATTGAGAGTCAACTGAAACTCTTCTGTATGAAAGATATGAGATGAATCTGTGTGATAGTCAGAGAAGAATCTGTAAATTATAAAGAATCTCATGAAACAAGAAACTGAGTGACAGACTCTTTTCTCTTTATGATAATAAGGAATTTTTCCTCACTGAGATTTTTTATAGATGTGAAGAGTTTTTAGTGAGTATCACTGCAGTGCTGAGCTGACTATGAAGTCACTCAGTGAAAGGCTTTGTGAACAAAGTCTTAGAGAGAGAGAGGTATGTAAGAAATCTCACTTCTTGCAGATTCTTTACCTCTATTCCTATCTCTCATGTAATTAATAGAGCTAGTGGCCCTTGGCTACACACAACTATATAGACTGGAGTTTGTGAATACTATTTATAACTCAGCTTGAATACTATTATACATTTGACCTCTACATTTTATCTTTCTACTGTGAACACTTCTAGTAGTTAACAGTACATATCACACCAAGCTGCAAACACCTGAATAATCGCCTGCGAGCACTTATTCTTACATAGTTTTCTATCATCATATGCTACTGAGTGCAGCTTGTCATTCTTACTCATCTGTAGAAGAGTATCTCTGATAGCTCATTCAGATACATCTGTCTTAATATAGAAAGGTTTATCACAATCTGATTGAATAAGCACTGAAGATGTTATTACATGTTTTCTCAGTATGAGAAAAGCCTCTTCACACACAGCATTTCAGATGATTGAACAAAACTTCTTCTTTCACAGATTTGTATTCATTTCTCTTAAAAGATCTGAGAGTGATGCAGATATTCATATGAAATTCTTGATGAACCTGCAGTAGTATGAGATCAACTCAAGAAACTATCATATATAATGTACATTTCTTAACCACAGTTAATTCACTATAACATTCAATTTCTTCAGAATGAGGTGTATACAGTCATTACTCACTACATATTCTATAAACTTCAACTCTTTCATTTCAAACACACACTTGATTGATTTAATATAGAGCTTATACTCTGTCAGAGTTATAAGCACTTTATCAAGATACTTCAGATATTTATTATATGAGTTTGAAAAGACTAGAATATCATTGAGATATATGAGATATGAGATTTCATTCTATTTATGAAGAATTATATTCATCATTATTTAGAAGATGATAGGCACATTTATCAGATTAAATAACATTGTCAGAAATTTAAACTTCTCTCATTGTGTATTAAACACAGTTTATAAGACTGATAGTTCATCTATACAGATCTGTCAGTATTCTGAGAGAAGATTGATCTTTGATAGATATCAGATGTTTTCAATCATATTCAACTGTTATTGAATCTGTGACAGTGAATATTCATTCTTAATTATAAGCTTATTAAGTGCTTAGTAATTGATACATATCTGTCACTTCTCACTCATCTTTTTCATGAATAGAACTGGAAAGTCTCATATACTTGATAAGAATTGTATGAGACTACATTCTAGAAGATCTGTGATCTGATACTTCTGTTCTTTAAGATATGTTTGTAACAGAGAATATATATTCTGATTGACTGGTTTTACATCTCTCATGTCAATCTCATGTATGAATTCTCATTTCAGTGACAATTTCAGTGAAAGATCTGTTCAGAAGATCTTTTTATACTTCTTCAGAAGCTTCTTCATACACTTATTCTTCTGTATATCTTTTATCTTGGTTTTCTTTACTTCTGAGTCTTGTATGATATACAGAATGCTTTCAGATGAGGTCTTATGAATCATTCTCTTTGCTTATTAATGTATAAGCAGATTTAATTCTTCTATATCAGAGATGTGAAATGTTCTTCTTATATCAGTTAATAGAATTATATGAACTATTTTCTTTCTATCAGTTAACTGCATATGACATGTACATCATTGAATCTGCAGATTGAATCTTTGAAATTAATTAAGTCTGAGAATAAGATTATATTTCACATTCTGCAGCTCTCATGCTTAAATATAGCAAGACTATTCTCTGAAGTACAAGGAAACTCTTACTTTTATAAATAATATCAAATATCAGTTATCAGATAATCTTATACATCAGGAATTCTTCACTCAGCAGATCTCTTTCAATCTTCAGATTATATAATTATTAATATATTGTATAGAAGCTTCTATATCTGTTAATACTTTTGCAGTCATCTCTTGATTCTTATTCAAGTACTCTCTATACATTAATATTTCAGATCTCAAGATATTCAGATAAGTATTCACTTCATTCTTATCTGTATCTTAGTCAGAAGCCTGCTTTCTCTTGATATTTACAGAATTCAGAGAATCATCTAACATGAGTATCTCTTTTACTTTGAAGACTTTTCATAGAATATTAGCAAGTGTCTTCAAGCTCACTGATTCTGCTAGTTTTTTAACTTTCTTGCTTCTCTTGACTGTGTATGCTGAGTGTAATCTTTTATATCATGATTTTGATGTTTACAGTTGAAGTAAGCTTAATACTTATAATACTAAGGTTTTCACTCAGAGAATTTCTTTTTCAGAGAATTCAGTGCTTTAGTAATAATATTCAGATCTAGATTTATTATATCTGAGTGTGTAACTTGTATTATAGAAGTCTGATTACTTATTCTCTGTTAAGATATACTTGATTGCAGTATGTTCTGTTATAATTGACTTACTTATTTCTGTATAATAAGAATGTTATATACTTTCTTCACTGTGTCTGACTGTGAGATTAAGTATTTTCATTTCACTTTTAACTCAGATATAAGATCATGAATGAAGATCTGTAAACTGAAAGATGTTGAAAGCTCTTCATTCAATATAAGATAGTGTAAGCTGAAGTGTATGAAGTATAATATAAGATTACTCACTTATCTATACTTAGTGAAGTATTTATAACACTTATCTTATATATTCACTTTCTCAAAGTTGTATAAGATTCATTTGAAAAACTCATTTCATGTTTATGAAAATGAATATTACTTCAAGTCTGTGAGATTCATCTTTTCATCAGTCATTTATAATGACTTTACTTTTTCATATAGAAATGCAGCAGATCTTAAGACTTGTTGAAATTTCATTAACTATCTATCTGTAAGTTCATATTCAATCTGATAATATGATTACATCTGACTTAGTCAGCTGATTGCAGCATTATTTTTTCAGTCATCATTAAAGCTTAATAACTTCAGCAGATCTTCTGACTTGATATATTTCATACTCAGATTCTTATTCTGTACAGTGATCTCTGATAATGTGTATACTTCTGAAGAGATTGTGAATAATTATGATAAGATCTTCAGATTCAGTGTAGTCATCTATCTATATAAATGTTCAATCTTCTGCTGCAGATCTAAGATCTGGTTTTCTCTATTCTTATTAATGATAGTGATTGTATCAGTGAAGCTTTTCATAGTGAATACTTAATCTGCAGTAAATGTCAATTGTTATTTGACTTCTGTCTCAGTCTGTCACTGCATACACAAGGCCTCAATCTCATTTAGAATTCTTGTATGTGTATAGAGCTTCAATTCCAGTTCAGCAGTCTTGATCACTTTTCTTACTGCTTCAAGTAAACTCTCTGAGAGGTTCTGCATATCTTCTGATTCAGGTAGTAGAGAAGGGTGTTGTTTGTATTAGCTAGAAGAGATATTCATTTTAATGATTTTCTCATTAATTGTACAATGTCTATTATTATATTACTATATTGCTGTATTGTTATATCACTATATCATTCTATTACTATATTATTATATGATTTCTGTTATCATCATATGACTTCAGTGATGGCCACTCTTTCTTTTATCTCTTTGAGTGAAGAGCAGTCTTCTTTGAATCTGATTCACTGCTCTTATTTCTTTTCTCACATCTCATTCATTTGTATACATGGTATTCATCTGAGTGTGAAGTTTTTTCTCAATAAGTGAAGCAGTATCAATCAGATGCTCTTTCACTCATCACTCTTTATACACTATCTTTTGAGACATTCTAGAATCACACTGATATGATAACTATGAATCACTTCATAGATAGAATTATCACACTCTGAAGAAGCCTGCACTTCTCACCAGTTTTTAGACATGCTATCAGATATGATTCAAAGGTTGCTTAAGTCAGTGTACAATTACAGATGTATGCTGGCTTCTTATATATTGTAATATCATACACTAATTTAATTAGCAGCCGCTATGGCCTCTTTACATTCATACGCGTACGCTAGTAGTTCGGAAGCGGCCGCGTTATTATCCGACGGTCGTACGTTCTTTCAAACCACAAATATATATATATAGCTATAAATACAGTCTGAGAATGAATAAAAGACTATCTTTAGAATTATACTGAGATTATTTAAAAATTTAGTAATGTCTTTTGATTTGACTAATATCTCTGTAATATTTCAGTCTTTTATTAATAAAACACTTTATATATATCTAAATATCTTTATAATAATATATCTGAATAATATGATAATATACTCTGTGAAGAAGAAAGAACATACTGAGTATATATAAAATATATTAAAGATCTTAGATCAGATAGAACTATATATTAAGCTTATAAAGTATAACTTCAGTGTCTATCAGATTAATTTTCTAGAATATGTAATTACTATAAATAATATTCAGATAAAATCTTTATAAGTTAAGACTATTCTATTATAACTGAAGTTAACTAGTATTTATAAAATTCAGATCTTTCTCAGCTTTATGAATTTTTATAGATAATTTATCTTTATATTTATAAAAATCTTCTTAACTCTTACAGATATACTGAACAGTGAAAATAAAAAGAAGTTATTCTATAAATAAAGAATAAAAAGATTATTAAGAAGAAAGAACTGTGAGAACTTTTTTATATCAGAAGCTTATAAAATCTCTATAAGATTAAAACAGATATTTATAAATATAATAATACTATTTTATTTTGATTTCTTACTCTTAATCAGATTAAAGATAGATATCTTCTTCTTTACAGTTTCAGAAATAGTCTTCTAACTACAGTTAAATAAGAACTGAGTTTCAGTGATATTTTTCTTATAGAAGATATAATCTGTGAAGATTAATTATAATATTTATAATCAGAAGCTTCTTATAATAGTAAATTTCTTCTATTACTTATATTACTACTTTGAGAACTTTATAACAGTGATTACTATTAGAACTGATTATAATAGCTTATAACAGTTTACTTTAATTAAGAAACTTTCATAGTAGCAGATTCACTGAGCTCAGAAACTGAGTAAGTTCTGATTCAAGATAGAGTATATTAAGAAAACTAAGAACTTAGCAGATAAACTCTCTCACAGATCTATCTATGTTAAGAAGTCTAGAGTGATAGATACAGAAAGACTAGAGAAGATAGAAAAGCTTTATAAGATACTCAGACTGAGTGTTATAAAGAAATTAACTGAAGAGTCTTTCAATTCTCTGTAAAAAAAGAAGAAGAAGAGAGAGAAGAAGTCTGTATAACTACTCTCTATAATACTAAGAGTTAATACTCTGAGAATCTTTATGAAGATTCTTGAAGAGAATATCTATAATCTGAAGAGTTTGCAGACTTGAAGAAATACTGTAGAAGATCTGATGTAAGAAAAAACAGAGTAAAAGTCTTTATAAGATTTTCTATTAAGATTATTAGAACTGTAACTGAAGAATAAATATACTTAGTATATTTAGAAACTACTTATAGTAAAGATCAATTCTACAAAAATAAAGAATTGAAAAGACTTAAATAATCTCTTATAAAGAGAGAACTGAATTTATATATCTATAAATAAGTTTCTATATATAGAACTTATTAAAAGGTATCATGACTCTTCTCTAACAGATTATTTTATAGATACTAGAATATATAAGTTACTTATAAGAAAATACTTCTAACTCAAGATATAAGAACTTATGAAGAAGATAGTGAATTCTTATACTATTTATCAGAATTTGTAGATAATGTAGTTTAGATTATACAAAGAACTTACTTCTCTATTCATCTTACAGAAATCTTGAAAACAGCTAGAAATAAACACTCTTATGAGTCTTTCTGAAAGTAAGAACATATATAATACCTGTTTTAACAGTGTGCTAATAATAGTAGATTACTTTATCAAGATAACATACTTTATACTCACTTATAAGAACTTAAAGTCAAAGAATTTAACTCATATTTTCATCTATAATATAATTCAGTTGTATGAATTATCTGTAAATATTATCTTAGATGAAGAATTAATCTTTATAGAGAAGTTCTGATCTGATCTGATAACTATACTAAAGATCTTATAAGATCTAAGTATAACTTTTCATTAACAGACAGATAATCAGATAGAATACTTAATAAGTATATTAAAACAGTATCTGTAATACTTTGTTAATTATAATCAGAATAACTGAGTGTATTGATTATTACTTACAGAGTTTATATATAATAACTCAAAGTATATCAGAATAAATAAAATTCTCTTTAAGATACTTACTGAGACTTATCTATAGATAATCTTGATAAATCTGTGAGAGTATACTATAAAGTGTGATAATACTTATAAATAAGCTGAGAGAATTCAGAATATCTAAGAGAAAGTCTGTGAATCTTTGAGAAAAACTTAAAAGTATTAAAAGAGATACTATAACTTTAAGTATATTATAAAGAGTTTTAAGAAAGATAATAGAGTCTGACTAAGTCTGAAAAATATTATTATATAGAGATTTAGTAAGAAGCTGAATCTCTTACAGATAGAGCTCTGTAAGATTATAAAGAAAGTTAGTTTACAGTTCTATAGATTAAAACTATCATCTGAGTTACAGATATATAATGTTTTTTATATCTCTTTACTTTATAAATATAAGAAATTCTCAGAAGAGAACTCTGTGACTTATTACTCTATTTATAAAGTATTAGAGAGTGAAAGAGAATATCATATTAAAGAGATTATTAACTCAGAGAAGTAAGATTATAAGCTCTGATTCAAGATTCAGTGATAAGAGTATTCTGATAAGATGAATAAGTTTATCTGAAAATTATCTGAGTAGATAAGATATCTGTAAAAGCTGAGACATGACTTTTATACTATGAATTCTGATAAGTCAGAATAACACAGTCTTTGCTAAGAATTTAATTATAATAAAGATATTAACACTGTTATTTATAAATTCTAATCTATAAGAATAATAGATTTCTACTGAGATGAACAGTCTGCAGTGAATATAAAGAGAAGAAGAAATCATATTATTATTAAAGCTAAAAATAAAAGAAAATAAAAACAGAGCTATGAATATAATTTAGAGATCAATAAAGAAAAAATAAAGAAAACTCATATCTATAACACTTAATTTTCTTACAACTATTAATTTTTCTCTTTAAAGAAGCAGAGAGTATCATATCTACAGTTAGACTGGCCGCTGAGATTATGAATTTCATATTTGATCTCATTTGATCTGATTTCATACATTTCTTAATGTGAATCCCGCTGGGACTGGCTATCAAAAAAACATGTAAAGTGACTATATATCAGATCTTAAAATGGAACCATGACTTGAAAAAAATAAGAAAGTGATCTCATTTAATCCCATTTAGTCTCATTCTTGACATAAAGTTACTATTTTTAGACATTTTAAGGTTTTTTTTAGACTATTTTTAATTTTTAAAAAAGTAACGCTTTTTGATAACACTCAAATGAGATTTAAAGTCATTTAAAGCAATAAAAATAATTTAAATTGAGAAGTGAAAATCTTGATCTCATTTGAAAAATGTGACAAGAGTAGACAGTAAGTCTCACTGAGACAGTATGAGACTACTATCTAATGTTAAAACTATGTAATGAGATCAGTCGAATTGGTAATGAGACTATCAAAAAATCTGGTCCTGGTTTCAGACACGGTCACACGGTCAGTCTATCTACAGTACAGACAATTGTTTGAAAATGTACAGACTTTAAGAAAGCTGAATATTAAAGTATATATAGTTGTAACAGAATCTTGAGAGCTGATTATCTGCATGTATCATTAGATATCTCTTATGAAGCTATGTTCACTCTCTTAGTTATGCTGAAGTATTCAGTCTGAAAATCATTGAGATATGAAGAGAAGGCTTATCTATTCAGATCAACTTCTGTCATAAATTTATAGTATTTGTATTATCTTAATTATCTGAATTTTACAGATATCTGAAGACTCATCTCTTATTAATATCAGAATTGCAGAAATGCACCACAGTGTAAGAACTGTTAATAGAGAATCTAGACATATTTATATATACTTAATCAGAGATTATACAGATAGAAGAAGAGTAATTATAAGTATGTAAGACTGAAGAGAGTACTGATAGTACTGAGAGCTTCACAGAAACTGTCAGCTAGAGTCTGTAAGAATCACTTACAGAGAGACTTACAGTAAAGAGCAGAACTATACTACTGAAAGTCAGAGACTGATCTGAGAAAGACACAGAATTAAGTACTAGTCTGAAGATTGAGTATGATAACAGATCTGAGAGAAATGAAGACACTGTTATAGATGATAATATCTCTGTTTTATCAGTTAGTAAAAAGTAATTAAAGAAGTGACAGAGACACTCATAAGAAGCTCAGTAGTGATCAGATATTATTTATAAAGATATTAAAATTGAAAAGAAATTTAATTCTTGAGAAGTTCTTGAATTAATATATAGATATGATTAGAAACACACTCTCTCTATTATATGAATAAAATTACTTTGTAAATAAATGAGAATACTCACAGTTTATAAGAATAAGAGTTATTAGAGAGAAAGAGAAAAGAAGATAAGATTTTATAAATAGATCTGAAATATTTATACTACTCTAAAGAGATTTATTTACACTATAAGTGATTCTATAGAATAGTCAAATCACTAAAGTAAATAAAGAGTAATTATAAATTACAGATCTGAATCTTTTTATATAACTATAAAGAGTGATTACAGACTGTGAATATCTTGATTCTATAATTCTACAGAGTTAATGAAAGATTGAGAAATTTCTTACAACTCTACAGTGTCAAAGAATAATAATGCCCCGGTAGCTGAATGGTTAATGCGGCCACCCAGTAGCGCCTTGACGTGGGAAACCAAGGCGCGTGAGTTTATTATTATTATTATTATTCTTCAATTATAGATGTATGCAGTCAGAGACTATGACATCTACCTGAGAACTTTTAGTTCTCAGAGTTTTTCCTATATCTGTAAAGTTAACTATTATACATTCATCAATTTCAGATATGCAAAATCAGAAAATTCCAGCTCAGAATACAAAAACTGTTTACAAATTGCAGTGTTTTAACATCATCTCATACTTTGAAATCATTTGACAATATCATGACAAAGAAAAAGAGAACACAGTCTTAAAGATAGACACATTAAATAGATAGACAGAAAGAAATTGAAAGAAAAAGATAAAATAAAGAAAGACTGTAACAAAACAAATTATTAAAAGATAGTATATAGCTATTTTAACAGACTATATCTGATTGATTTCCTTCTCTTCATATTCAGATAATTCTGAATTTAGTCATTTTCTTATAGCTGCTTGAGTTTCTGATAGAAAGTCTATTAAGTATTTAATTCCTATCTCAGTTAAGAATAAGAATCTTATATTTAATTGATTTAGATTATACTTCTCTTTCAATCTGACTCTGAGACTATTGTATAATACACAGTGTATTATAATATACTCAGAATTCTCATTTATATTGCAGAATGAGTATTCTATTGAGTCAAATCTATCATCAAATCTTTGTATATAAGATTTAAAATAGTCATATTCTAGTTTCAGCTGTATTATAGATGAGAATATTTTCTTTTTACATTTAATTGAACAAGATTTTCACTTGAGTTTTATTTCAAATCTTGAATAATGTATACTCTTCTTTTGTTTCTGCTAGCTTTCATTTCACTTATCTAAATAAGATTCTTTTATTTTTCTCTTTATAAAAGATCAGAACATAATTTTTTGAATAGATCTGCTTAATTCTGCACTCTTTTTTACAGCTGAATCAGTTAATTCATTGTCATGAATATTCATATGAGTAGAAACTCAGTGTAGATGAATTATCAGCTTTGATATTCTTCTCTTTTGAATTTTTAAAACAGAGTTTAAGATCAGTTCAAGATTCATTTAATTATTATAAATCTGACTAT